>NC_087495.1:5829180-6176016 GCF_036417665.1 Passer domesticus | reverse complement strand
GAAATAAATTATCAAATAACAGAATTCCCTTTGTCCTGAATGCTGATCAAAGCTCTGACCTCTCTGCAGTGCTGATCCTCCCTTGGGTTTCATCTTTGCAGGAGAAAATCAGTGAAGACCTCAGAGCAACTTTAAATGCATTTCTGCACAGAACAGGGCAGCACAGCAACAAGTGAGTATCCAGTCCAGCAGCTGATATTTCCCTGGGTTGAGGAAGTCTTTAAAGGTGCACAAATGGAAGTTGGGAATGCTCTGTGCTGCTGAGGGATTGAGCAAACCCTGCAGAGAATATCCCTGTTTTACTTCATGTGCTGAATGTAGCTTGTTCCTCCTTCAGCTTTTCCTGCCACTTGGAAACCAGAACAGAAGGAAATTTTTTTCCTGAAACTTTGGTGATATTTGGACATCTTGAGTGTCTTGATGTTATATTTTCTTTCCCTGGCAAGTTACTGTTTATTCAAGAGCCCAGGAAAATCACTACCACAAAAATTCAGAGTTATCTGGCTGGGTGCTTCGTGTTCCCTGGAAAAACACTTGAGAGCTGCTTGCTCCTCTCCAGTGACCTCTTCCCATGCTGTGCTTGTGTGGGCAGAGCTCTGATTTCCATCTGACTCCATTTCTTCCCCTGAGCTGTTCCCTGCTTGCTGAGCAGAGTGGCAGTGTCACTGTCCCCACTTTGTCACCTCCCTGGGAGCTCCCTGCCCAGTTCAGCCAAAGCCATTTCCTGCCTCTCATAACAGAGAGGTGACCTTTCCTCCACCTTTCTCAAATCACAGTTGATTTTTTTGGTGTGAACTTTACTTACTTGTTAGAATTTCTCCTGTCACGACTGAGCCAACAAGAAAAGTTGTCTCTGGTTTTATGTGGGGGAAAAGTGAGGTTTTTAATGATGAACTCCTGAAAGACTTTTTAAGTAACCTCATGACATTGAAATAAATATCCTGGAAGGTCAAAATGTTCCAGGGCATTTGCTGTCCTCGAGGTCTCTTGAACTTGCAGCTCTGACTGGTAATTGCTTGTGTGTCTGTCCCAGAGGTGCCTGGGAAGAGGAGGTTTTCCTAAAATAAATAATTTGCTAGAAAGAAAGGTGTTGATCCTGCAAAAATCTTGTTGTTCCCTTTGTGGGGAGAGCAGATCCCTTCTGAAATGATCCATGGAGTTGCTCTATAAATTGCACAGTATAATTATTATTATTTCATGATATTTGCAAGAATAATCACAATAAATATTTGTCCTGCAAATCAGGGACAGGCAGGGGATGGTTCTTTCTTTCCCCTGATTTTAAATTGCTTTGGAAGAGTTCTGGGGGTGTTTTTTGGGTGCTGAGGATGTTTCTTTCTTTCCCCTGATATTAAATTACCTCAGGAGAGTTCTGGGGATGTTTTTGGGGTGTTGGGGATGTGTTTCTTTCTTTCCCCTGATTTTAAATTGATTTGGAGCAGCTCTGGGGGTACTTTTTTTGGGGCTGAGGATGTTTCTTTCTTTCCCCTGATATAAAATTACCTCAGAAGAGTTCTGGGGATGTTTTTTGGGGTGTTGGGGATGTGTTTCTTTCTTTCCCTGATTTTAAATTGCCATGGAAGAGTTCTGGGGATGTTTCTTTCTTTCCCCTGATATTAAATTGCCATGGAGCCAGCTCTGGGGGTGCTTTTTGGGTGCTGGGGATGTTTCTTTCTTTCCCCTGATTTTAAATTGCCATGGAGCAGCTCTGGGGGTGTTTTTTGGGTGCTGGGGATGGTTTTTCTTTCCCCTGATTTTAAATTGCCATGGAAGAGTTCTGGGGATGTTTTTGGGGTGTTGGGGATGTGTTTCTTTCTTTCCCCTGATTTTAAATTGATTTGGAGCAGCTCTGGGGGTGCTTTTTTGGGTGCTGAGGATGTTTCTTTCTTTCCCCTGATATAAAATTACCTCAGAAGAGCTCTGGGGATGTTTTTTGGGGTTTGGGGATGTGTTTCTTTCTTTCCCTGACTTTAAATTGCCATGGAAGAGTTCTGGGGATGTTTCTTTCTTTCCCCTGATTTTAAATTGCCTTGGAGCAGCTCTGGGGCTGCTTTTTGGGTGCTGGGGATGTTTCTTTCTTTCCCCTGATTTTAAATTGCCTTGGAGCAGCTCTGGGGCTGCTTTTTGGGTGCTGGGGATGGTTTTTTCTTTCCCCTGATATTAAATTGCCATGGAGCAGCTCTGGGGCTGCTTTTTGGGTGCTGGGATGGTTTTTTCTTTCCCCTGATATTAAATTGCCATGGAGCAGCTCTGGGGCTGCTTTTTGGGTGCTGGGGCTGCTCAGAACAGCCGAACTCTCATTTGCAATGAGCTCTGACATTGAATTCAGCCCTGATTTCAGCCATGAGCCATCTGAGGACACTGAACATGCCCTGGTGATTCATGCACTGCTTTTTACTTCTGAGCAGCCTTATTGCTGCTCTGGGCAAGGAGCAGCCCTGCCTCGTGAGTGGGAGCTCAGTGCAATGGGTGAAATGGGCTGTGTAAGTGGGTGCTTTGGTGACACCCTGAGGAGAGCTCTTCCTCCAGCACTGGCAATTGCTGCCTTTCACCTTCCCAAAATCAGCTGCCTGGCTGAATATCAGGCAATCCTCAATCCAGCCTTGTGTTTCTGCAAGTCTTTGTTGGTGGAAAAGCCACAAAAAAGCCACAAAAGTCTTGGCCTGGCCAAGTTATCTCCAAAAGTGACAGCAGGGAACACGGCCCCCTTGTAGCCAATGATTCAGCCAGACAGCAAGAACATCAATATTCCAATAGCTGTGCTTAAAAGCCCATTTCAAATTATTAGGCACTGTTAAACTGGTGACATCAATTAAAGCATTAAAGTATTGGCACAGGGAAGAAGCATCATTACAAAGCAATAAAAAAAAAGGAGTTTGGAGCTGGAAACTCCAAAATGCAGCAGGACCTGGAGCAGCACATCTGTACCGTGGAGCAGAGCTTGGGCTGCACACTTCAGACTGTTAGAACAGCCCAAAACACATTTAGTTGTGCTGGGCTTGAGGTGCTCTTAAAGCTGTTTCTGAGGAATCCAGGTTTTTTTCCAGCTGCTGAAACATCTTTGATCCCAACCACGGCAGCTCCCGACGTTCACAGACTTCCCTCATCCATTTTGATTTTGATGGCTTTGTCAGTCTAGTCCTTTATAATTTTTTTTCCCCTAATTCCAGGTTTATGCTTGTTTTAGCAAGCAACCAGACCTGAGCAGTTTGACTGGGCCATCAATGACAGATAGATGAGATGAGTGAACTTTGAGCTGCCCCAGCTGGAGGAGCGCGAGCGCCTGGTCAGGATGTACTTCGACCAGCACGTCCTGAAGCCAGCCACAGAGGGCAAACAGTGAGTGTCCCTCACAGCTCTCCCACCCTGGAGAATTCCCTTTCTTTCTTTGTTTTTCCTCATCCCCTTTCCTGTGTATTCTGTCTATAAACCCACTCTCAACAAACAAAAGACTTGGGAGATGCTTCTCTCTGTCTCAACGCGATGCCATGCCCAGATTTTTTTGTTGTGCCCTTAAAATTCAGGAGGCATGAATGCAAGCAGGAATCTGTGGGAGCTACACATCAGCCAAAAGGTTGTTCTGCCTTTCAGGAGGTTGAAGCTGGCCCAGTTTGACTATGGCAAGAAGTGCTCAGAGATTGCCAGGCTGACCGAGGGCATGTCGGGCCGGGAGATCTCCCAGCTTGCTGTGGCATGGCAGGTGAGTGGGCTTTTCTCTTTTCCCCTTCCTTTTCCTCTCCCTTTTTCTCCTCTTTCCCTTTTTCTCCTCCTCTTTTCCCTTTTTCTCTCCTCTTTCCCTTTTTCCCCTCTTTCCCTTTTTCCCCTCTTTCACTTTTTCCCCTCTCTCCCTTTTTCCCTCCTTTCTCTCCCTTTTCCCCCTCTCCCTTTTCCCCCCTCTCCCTTTCCCCCCTCTCCCTTTTCCCCTCTCTCCCTTTCTCCCCTCTCATCCCTTTCCCCCTCTCCTGCCTGTTCCCCCTATCTCGTCTCCTTTCCACCCTCTCCCCTTTCCCCTCTCTCCTTTTCCCCTCTCTCCCTTTTCCCCTCTCTCCTTTTCCCCTCTCTCCTCGTTTCCCCTCTCCCCCCTTTCACCCTCTCCCCCTTTTCCCCTCTCCCCCTTTTGCCTCCTCTCCCCCTTTTCCCCTCGTCTCCCCTTTTCCCCCTCTCCCTCCTTTTCCCCCTCTCCCCCTTTTTCCCTCCTCCCCCCTTTTCCCCTCTCCCCCTTTTCCCTCTCCCCCTTTTTCCCCTCTCCCCCTTTTCCCCTCTCCCCCTTTTCCCCTCTCCCTTTCCCCCTCTCTCCCTTTCCCCTCTCTCCCTTTCCCCCTCTCTCCCTTTTCCCCTCTCTCCCTTTTCCCCTCTCTCCCTTTTCCCCTCTCTCCCTTTTCCCCTCTCTCCCTTTTCCCCTCTCTCCCCTTTTCCCCTCTCTCCCTTTCCCCCTCTCTCCCTTTCCCCCTCTCTCCCTTTCCCCTCTTTCCCTTTCCCCCTCTCCCTTTTCCCTTTTCTTTCCCCCCTGGGAGGTCTCAGGCTTTGATCCTGCATTCCCAGCTCATCCCTCCCTGTGGAAGTTCATTTATCCATCGGCTGGTACCAGATCCCAGCTGCCCCTGGGGTGGGTGTTGTCAATATCAGCACAATTCCCCATCCACAGGAGCAGTTTTGATAATCCTGGTGGCAAATCCCTTGTGGGATTTGGGTCAAGCAGGTGAGTTTGGGCCAGTTTGGGCAGCCCCTGCTGGCCACTCTCGGGAAGCTCAGCAGAACAGAAACCTGATGTTGGTGCCCTGAACCATCCTCCTTCCCTCCTTTCATTGCAATTTGAGCTAATCAAAGAAACAAAACCAACTTCAATTGGAGCTGAAAAAAAAATAGATATTTGTTCCATACATAAAAAATAAGAAATGCCCTCACTTCCTCACTTGGAGTACAATCATTCATGTTCTCAGCAAGTTTTAGTGTCAGTTTTTTGGGTTTTTTTATTTAAATCAGGTTTTCACCTTGTTCTGTCACAGCTGCCAGTTTCTTACTGGATTGTGCATTTCCATAAACTAACCAGAAATAGCAACTGAAGGAATGTGCTCCAATTTGTGTGTCATGTAACCTACTCATGTCAGCTTCCTTTCAGGGCTTGTAAAAACAAAGTGGCTTTTTGTTTAGCTCTTCAATGTTTAATTTAGTTTAGCAGCTCACAAACATCTGACGAAGTTTGTGCATTTCATTCCTTCTACCACTGATTTTCCACCTTTTAAGGAACACAAATATTTATCCTTTCTAGTATAAATTAATTTTAATTGCAGCAGTCATGAGCTGAGGTCCAATTTGAGTGCTGTTAGTTCTTGTTTTATTCTTTGGTAGCACACAGCTGGTTAATTTTCCTGTATCATTTTTGTGATATTGAATCATATTTCAAAATGTGTGCTGTCATCTGCCCCACGTATGTGAAAGGCTTTGCTGCCAACTATTTCCTGTAATAAGAAGTTGTGATAAATGATCCTTAGCTTTTTATCACCCCTTATCAGCAAGTTTGTCATTTCTCCCCAGGAATGACCTCAGCTTTTATCATTTATCCTTTAAGTGCTGCTGAAGGAAGGAAAAAGGTGGGGGTGGCTAATTTTCCCTGACAGCTTTTAAAAATGTGCCTCGTGCTGCCAGCACTGTTAACAAGGTTTGGTGTAAAATTGCTGCAGGAAGTTGTTGTGCTCCTCTCTGCTCTCATGGAGCACTCAAAGGCTTTAAATAAAAACCACTCGGGAGAGGGGAATGGGGAGGAATATCTGAGTTGGTTGATGTAGAAAGAAACTTCATTTGTGTGAAAATCAGAGTGGAAATCAGAGTGAAAATCAAAGGGAGCTCATTTCTTGTGGGTCAGGAAGGGCAGGGGGGTGTGCCAAGGTCACTGGCCATGAGGGCATCCAGCCTGGGATGGGAATTCTCTGGGAGCTGTTGGTGCTCTGGGGGTTCTTTTTCACTCACTTGTGGTGCCTGATTGTGATTTGAGCTTTTCTGGTTTTCTTCTGTTTATAATCCTGCAGTTCTTTAGTGTAGAACTCTAAATTCCATGGACAGTGGGAGCTGCTGTCTTCACATTTTGGGCAGACACAACAATTCCTCTCCAGGCCTGGCAGTCAAGGACACCTCACTGCCCAGGCCCCCAAAACATTAAATAAAAATTAGTTTGGGGGGAGCAAACTCAGAATAAATTCCTTCATTACCTGAAGCTGTAATTAGAAGATTAAACCCCAATATGCAAATGCACCAAACTTACAAAAATATGAAACCCTGTGGCTTGTTGTCCATTTTTTGGACGAGGAATTTGGAGCTGCTGTGTCCCCCTGCCTTTGGGTTTGCCTCAGCAGCTTTGGGGGAAAAGCCCCTCTCCAGGCAGGTGGATTTGCTCACCCCAGCTGCTCTCCTGGGAGCTGTTGGTGTTTTAGGTCCTGTTTTGGCCCTGCTGGCTCCTTGGAGGACCAGGGAAGGTTCAAGGCTTGGTTTTCCAGCCTTCCTGGCAGTGTTTTCTGCCTTCCTGCTCTCCTTCCCGTGGTGCTGGTGCACCCTGTGGATGCTGTGCTCTGAACTGGGTCAGGGAGCTGAGCAGAGATAAAAATAGCTTGGCAGGATGAGTTAACTGCATAGCTACAGTGCTCAGGCTAGGTAGGGGCTGGAGGAGCCAGAAATGCCTCCCAAAAATCCTCATCAGGCTGGGTGCAGCAGTGCAGGCTGCTTGTGGACCACAGACCCTCTGTCTTTCTTATACCTCACACCAATAGATCATTTCTGGTCTTTTAATTCCCTTTTAATTCAAGGTGCAGCCTGCCAAAGGTGGGGAATAATGTGATTACAGAATTTCCTGAGCTGGGAAAAGCCCACAGGGATCACCCAGCTCCATCCCTGCTGGGGTCAGAGCCCATCTCCCCACCCTGAGCCCCTCCTGAGTGCCCACCTCAGCCACAGCAAGGTTGGTGTGGCCCTGCTGGAGTTTGCAGCCTCTGGGATCATGAACTGGATCCCAGAGATGGTTTTGGGGGAAATTCTGGAGCTTTAGGGGGTGAAAACATCCCAAGCATCTTCCCAGGGCCAGCAGCAGTGGCCCCTCTGTCCTGTGAGTGAGCTCCCACGAGGATTCCCCTGCCAGTGTTGATTTAAAAACCATCTCAGGTGAATTGAGCAGCAGCTGCAGCTCTCAGGCTTCACTCCACCACGAGCTGGGTTGGAGGTGGATTTGCTGTCACTCACACGAAGCTCTACCCCACTGCTCTTCCACTCTGCCCTGAATTTACCAACAGCAGAAAAAACCAAGAAGCAGAAAAGCCAAGAGTGTAACCTCTAGCACCAGGAGAAATATTGCTGTCTGGCACAGGCAGGAGTGTGCGTGCTAAAAATCCATTTTAATCTGTCCTGCAGAAGTCTGAGCACTCCCTTTTGTCCTTGTGCTTTTCCATTGCCCTTCATGGCTCCAGCATGGAGGGACTCATGCATTTTCACCTTAAAAATTCCCCTCAGCTCTGTCTCCAGTCGTGTGCAGACTTCCCAGCCCTGCACTCCAAGCTGCTGATGTGCTTTAGATAAAATGTCAAAACCTAAAAGCAACCTTTCACTATTCCAAGCTGTAATCTTGGAAAACTGTTTTGGCAGCATTTCAGGAGAATTCCCAGGAGTTTTATGTCCCAGTGTGAGCTTCCTGTCATTTCCTTGCCTTTTATGCCACTGACATAAATGCCTTTTTTTTTTTTTTTTTTACTCCCTGAACCTTGTTTATACTTTAAAAATAGCTCTTGTATTTTTGTGGTTTTTTTTTTTTTTTTTTCATCAGGCTATTTTCATTATAAATGGGATTTAAATCATACAGATGAGTCTGGCCAGGTTCAAATAAACCACAAATCTTGGCTGAAATGAAACATGAGGTCATTCAGGCTGGACTTGTCATCTGTTCCATCCTCAGCAAACACAATTATTTCATAATTAGGTTTGAGGGATAAAACAGCAATTGCTGCACTGGAGAAAATGGGTTAAAATTTGCCCATGCAGGAGGCAGAGGTATGAATATAAATGAAGCTTGGTACCATTTTTATGTGTGTGCAAGCTACTCCCAGAAGGGGCAGCTGCTTCTCCCATTTGCTTTCTTGACAGCAAGGGCCTGAGGCTTTCTAAAAATAGAAAGTCATTGAGAAAATCAGCAGAGCATGAACTGCACAGCTTTGCAGGAGGTGCCACTCCGGGCTGGATGGGCTGTGCAGAGCCAGGGAGGAGGGCAGGCAGAGCATCCTGCCCAAAAATCCCCCCAGGAAAGCTCTTTTTTCATTTTTAACCACCCCACCAGGGCTGCACTGAGAGCCCTGTGAGCAAAAATAAAAACGTGAAGGGGGTGAGGGAGGTCTGAGCAAAACCTTTGCAGTGCTCTCCTTTTGCAGAGAGGTGCTGTGGGAATATTTGGCAGTGCTGAGGATCCTGCTCAGGCACTGAGAGCAGCACCAGAGCCTTTGAGAACAAATAAACAGAGAATAAACAATAATAAATAGAGAATTCTCTCTTTACAGACCTGCTCCTTCCCAAGGCCAGGCTTTACTCCTGGTTTTAAGCAGGAGCAGCAGCCTGGCTTGTCAGTGCTGCCTGGAGGAGGGATTGCAGAGGGTTTGCACAGGGGAAAGATTTGGTGGTGCTGGCAGGAAAAACCAGCCCCTGCCAGCTCTGCTGGGCTCTGCATGAGACCTTTGGTGCTCTGACCACCAAAAAAAAGGCTGAAAAGTAGATTAGAGGAGCCTGAAAACCACGAGAACCTTTTTCTTACTCTGGAAATAATGATTTCTCCTTGCATCTCCTCAGTGATGTAACAGGCAGCTCTGACCCTTGGGGTGGCAGAGCAGCAGCTCCTCCTGGCTTTGTCTTCTGCCCCACGGGCCCCCCTGGGCAGGGGGAGTGAAAGGGGCACCCCTGAGTTTGTTCCTGTGCTGCTGTTGCTGTCAGGCTCGTTGCTGGCTGGAGTTGGTGTTTGCACCATCAATAATTGATGGAGCCTGTGTGTGATGCCTCAGAATCACTGCAGGGTGCCCTGAAATCCAAGTTACAGGCACTGGGACAGGGGCAGAGGGTTGGCACCTGACAGTCCAGGGTGTGGGTGAGGTTTGGGGCTCTTAGGGCCAGGCAGGGGTGGGTGGGGAGCTGCAGGGCTCCCTGCCCTCATCCCAATCCCTGAGCAGCCAAGGAATCTCTGTACAACCAAGGAATCTCTGTGCAGCCAGGGGATCTCTGTACAGCCAAGGGATCCCTGTATAACCTTTTGTACAGCCAGGGGGTCTCTACAGCCAAAGGATCACTGTGCAGCCAAGGGATCCCTGTACAGCCAAGGGATCTCTGTACAATCCTTTGTGCAGCCAAGGGATCCATGTTCAGCCAGGGGATCCCTGTGTAGCCAAGAAATCTCTGTACAACCAAGAAATCTCTGTACAGCCAAGGAATCTTTGTACAACCAAGGAGTCTCTGTGCAGCCAGGGGATCTGTGCAGACAGGGGATCCCTGTACAGTCAAGGGATGTCTGTACAGACAGGGGCTCTGAGTGCAGCCAGGGGATCTGTGTACAGTCAGTGGATCCCTGTACAACCCTCTATACAGCCAGGGGGTCTCTCTACAGCCAAGGGATCCCTGTGCAGCCAGGGGATCCCTGTACAACCCTCTGTGCAGCCAAGGGATCTGTTCAGCCAGGGGCTCTGTGTGCAGCCAAGGGATCCCTGTGCAGCCAAGAAATCTCTGTACAACCTTCTGTGCAGCCAAGGGATCTCTGTGCAGCCAAGGGATCCCTGTACAGCCAAAATGTGGGATCTTTTCTTCTGTACAACCCTCTGGGCAGCCAAGGGATCCCTGTACAGCCAGGGGATCTGTGTGCAGCCAGGGGATCTCTCTGCAGCCAAGGGATCCCTGTACAGCCAAGGGATCTGTGTGCAGCCAGGGGATCCCTGTACAGTCAAGGAATCCCTGTACAACCTTCTGTGCAGCCGGGGTATCTCTGTACAGTCAGTGGATCCCTGTACAACCTTTTGTACAGCCATGGGATCCCTGTGCAGCCAGGGGATCCCTGTACAGCCAAGAAATCTCTGTACAACCCTCTGTGCAGCCAGGGGATCTCTGTGCAGCCAAGGGATCTCTGTGCAGTCAGGGGATCTCTGTGCAGCCAAGCTCCCTCATTCCCCGAGCTGCTCACGGGAGCACTTGCAGAGGGAGGACCCAGATTTAGAAATCTGCAGCTCGGGGGCTGCTCTGTTACCTTGGAGATGGGTGCAGCTGCCAGCACAAGCATCCTTCCCTTCCCTTCCCTCGTGTGCTGTGCTGGCAGCTCAGGCTGAGCCCAGCTGTCCTGCGTGTCCCCTGCACAAGGGACAGTCCCTCTGCTGCCCCACAGGCCTGCTGCCCCGTGGCACAGGGGTGACAGGAGCTGCCAGCCCTTCCACGAGGGGCTGTGCTCACCTCTGTGCTCACCTCTGTGCTCACCTCTGTGCTGCCTGTGCCAGCAGGGCTGGGCTGGGGAGCTGGGAGGAAAGGGAAGCTCCTGTGGGCATTTGGGAGCTGCCACAGCACTCAAGTGATGCAGGGGCTGTTCCTGAGGGAGTGCACGAGGAAAGCAGGACAAGGCACATTAAACATCATTTTAGAGGCGCATTAAAGATCATTTTAGA
Organism: Passer domesticus; assembly: GCF_036417665.1. NCBI lineage: Eukaryota > Metazoa > Chordata > Aves > Passeriformes > Passeridae > Passer > Passer domesticus. Next base: position 6,165,358 of record NC_087495.1, on the reverse strand, counting down.
GGCACCACGTTGCCCGTGTTCCCCCCAGCACTGCTGTTTGTTCTGCTGTGCAAGTGTTCAAACAATTCCTTGTTGCTTTGGAGGGAGTTGTTCCATCACCCTCCTGCACCCACCTCTCTTCACTTTATTGGCTTCACACGTGCAGCTGCTTTAGAGCAGGAGGGGAAATTTAAAGGAGCAAAATGTGGGATCTTCTGTAAACAATGCTGCACATGTGCAGCTCTTTTAGAGCAGGAGGGGAAATTTAAAGGAGCAAAATGTGGGATCTTTTCTTCTGGAAACAAGGCTTCATACATGCAGCTGCTTTAGAACAGGAGGGGAAATTTAAAGGAGCAAAATGTGGGATCTTTGCGTCTGGAAACAAGGCTGCACATGTGCAGTTGTTTTACAGCAGGAGGGGAAATTTAAGGGAGCAAAATGTGGGTCTTTTCTTCTAGAAATAAGGCTTCACATGTGCAGCTTTTCTACAGCAGGAGAGGAAATTTAAAGGAGCAAAATGTGGGGTCTTCTAGAAACAAGGCTTCACACATGCAGCTGCTTTAGAGCAGGAGAGGAAATTTAAGGGAGCCAAATGTGGGATCTGCTGAAAACAAGGCTTCACATGTGCAGCTCTTCTAGAGCAGGAGGGGAAATTTAAAGGAGACAAGTGGGGTCTTCTCAAAACAAGGTTTTACCCATGCAGCTCTTCTAGAGCAGGAGAGGGAATTTAAGGGAGCCAAATGTGGGATCTTTTTTTCTGGGAACAAGGCTTCACACATGCAGCTGCTTTAGAGCAGGAGAGGGAATTTAAAGGAGCAAAATGTGGGATCTTTTCTTCTAGAAACAAGGCATCATACATGCAGCTCTTCTAGAGCAGGAGGGGAAATTTAAGGAAGGCAAATGTGGGATCTTTTCTTCTGGAAACAGGGATTTGGTGCCCAGGAAATCCAGAGGTGGGCAGAGCTCGTTGGTGATCCCCGCGCACCACGGGGCACGAGAACCTTGTGGGGGGAAATCACCCGTGGAGAAGGGACCAGCAGCCAGGGAGCAGCCTGAGCTGTCCCCTGAGGGTGGGACACGCCAGCCCCGAGCTGCCCGAGGTGTCCTTGTCCCCACAGGCAGCAGCCTACGCCTCGGAGGACGGCGTGCTGACCGAGGCCATGATGGACGCGCGTGTGGCCGACGCCGTGCGCCAGCACCGCCAGAAGATGGAGTGGCTCAAAACAGAAGGTGCTGAAGGCAGCAGAGAGACTGCCAGGAGCCCCCTGCTGCCTTCCCCCGAGGGGACACCAGTGTGAGAGAGTCACCTGAGCAGAGGGAGAGGGAAAGGTTTGGTGGAGTGGCCCGTGGAGAGCAGCCCTGGGTGCTGCTGCCTCGGCCTGCGGGGTGTCGTGGTTTGAAGTGCACCAGAAAATAAAAAAAAAAAGGGTTCAATAAGGCACAAATAGCTGAATTTATTAAAGGACCCCTTGGTGAAACACCACTGGCTGTGCTGGTCTCTGTGGCCTGACCCCAAGTCCTCCTGAGCTGTTTCTGCAGTGTCCCAGCACCTGTGGGAACCTGGGATTGTCCAGCCTGACATTCCCACACAGTGGAATTTGTAGGGTTTGTGCTCCAGTTTCTGCAGTGTCCCAGCGCCTGTGGGAGCCTGGATTGTCCAGCCTGACACTCCCACACAGTGGAATTTGTAGGGTTTGTGCTCCATTTCTCACCCTTTTACCCCCAGATCCTGCCCATGACAGCTCCTTGCTCACTTGAGTCACCCTTCAGAGTAAATTTTGCTTAGAAATGTGGATTTGGGGGGATTCTCTGGTTGAGCTGGAGTCAACACACGTGGTCTGAGAGCAGCCCCACATATTTTCCCCCCAGATAAATCCCTTTTTTCCATGGAGAGATGAGTTTGGGGCACACAGGCAGCATGGTCTGAGGAGAGAGATGAGTGGGGTTGGTTTGCTCCCACTGCTGCCATCAGGCTCCTCCTGCCACACAAATTTCTGCTGCATTTCTGGAACAGCTGGGAAAATGTGCCATTGTCAAGCCCTGAGCACGAGCCTTGATGAGATGACATTTGTTCTTCTGAGCGTATGAGAGACACGTTAGAAAATCTGATTTTTTTTTTTTCCTCTGTGTTTGAACTGGATTTGAACTCTGTGCTCTGCTCTGAGGCCTCTTCTGTAGCTGCACAGCTCAGGCACGTTGGCCTGACCCAAATCTGTGCCCTTGAGTCGCTCGTGAGCTGTTTTCTCACCCAGGAGCTGCCACCAGCCCCGCTCAGCCCATCCCGAGCTGTTCCCTGGCAGGAGCTGGTGAGAGAATCATTTCCTGTTGTTCCTTGTGGGACAGCAGGAACAATTCCTGAGGCTGCAAACCCTCCCTGCCTGGGCTGCCAGCATCCCCCACACAATTCCCTGCCATTTTCCCCTGGCAGAACGTGGAGAGGATTTTCAGAAGCTGCTCCTAATTTTTGTAACCCTGTGCCACTCACCTGGTGCCAGGTGCATTGCTGTGGGCTGGGGGGGGATCTCCAAACCAAACCACACGTTTGATGTTCAGAATTATTGAAATTGCTCAAACCCCACTTTTCCCCTTCCCTTTCAGGTGTAGTTGTCCTTCAGTCAGGACTGGTTGCTCCTGGTTAATCCTGGCTCAGTTTTAGTTATTCCAGGCTTTCCCTTTCCTGCTCAGCTCCCATCTCCTGGGGCTGGACAGAAATAATTCCAGTTATGATTTTACTAAAATTATTTCTGTCAAACCCCAGGAGATGGGAGCTGAGCAGAGCCACTGCTGAACCCCCTGCCAAGGAATGATTTCAGGGATTCCAATCCCTGACTGTGCCCTAAACCTGCAAATCCCTCCCCAGGCAAAAGTAAAAGTTTAAAATCTTAAAAGGGTATAAGATGAATTTTTTTTATAATAATTAAAAGAAGAGTAATAAGAATTATAATAAAAAATTTAGAATATTTTTTAATAATAAGAAAGCTGTCACCTGTCACACTTTGTGCTGTTATTTCATCCTCAGCCCTAATTCCCCTAATCCTGCCTTGCCAAGCCAGTCCTTGCCCCTCTCCCTGGAGGTGATTCCATCCCCTGGAGGTGATTCCATCTTCTGGAGGTGATTCCTTATCCTGGAGGTGATTCCTTGTCCTGGAGGTGATTCCATCCCCTGGAGGTGATTCCTTATCCTGGAGGTGATTCCATCCCCCAAATCCATTTCCCAGAAGTCCCCAAATCCATTCCAAAAAAATCCCCAATTTTATTCCCCAAAAAATCCCCAAAATTCCCAGATGGATTCCTGAGCAAACCACTCACAATCTTCTCTCGGGTGCTGGGGTTCCTTTTCTGCTCTGGGGTTCCTTTTCCGCTCTGCTTTGCCTGCGCCGAGCCTGGGGCGTGCCCAGGTGTGCCCAGGTGAGCCCAGGTGTGCCCAGGTGTGCCCAGGTGAGCCCAGGTGTGCCCAGGTGAGCCCAGCTGTGCCCGCAGTGGTGGGACAAATCCCGCAGGAACATTTTTGTTGCCCCAGGCAGGCTGGGAGCTGCTCCGTGGGGCCAGCAAGGAGCAGATGCTGGAGTTCTGGTGCAGATTTTCAGATTCCATCCTGCTGGATGGGAAATTATCCCAATTCTCCTCCTCTGTGCTGGGATTCCTCTGCTTTTCCTCTGCTTCTCCTGCTTTTCCTGCTTCTCCTGCTTCTCCTGCTTTTCCCGCTTTTCCTGTTTTTCCTGTTTTTCCTGCTTTTCCTGCCCTTCTCCGGGGGCACCAGAGGCTCCTCTCTGCAGGCAGCTTGCACCCAGAACTGAACACTGAAATATTTTCCTTTTTAATCACTTTTGGATCTCGGAGCTTCCCTGTTTCCCCAGCCAGCAGGAGCCAGAAATCTGTCCCAGAACTGGGGGAGTCCCACAGCCCTTCCTCAGAGCTCAGGACAGCTCTCCCCACACCTTCCCTGCCCCCTGACCCCCCTGCCCAAAAACGGGAGCTGCTGCTCTGGGGGTGCCCCAATTTTTTAAAAATTCACTGGGTTTAAAGGGATGGGGGGGAAAAAAAACCACTCGGATGCAAAACATGCAAAAAACTATTTTACTGACAAACAGCAAAGGATGGGCTTAGCTCCAGGAGCTGGACTGGTTCTCTATTGTACAAACATCTCGTTGAAAGGGAAGGAATGGCTGAAATCCACTCGAATTGTTGACCCAAAGAAAATCACAGTGTGCTTTTTTCTATTGCCTCCCCCAGCCCCAGCTCTCTGCACCTTCAGCTGCCCCCTCAGCAGGGGCTGCCACCCCTCCAGCCACTGCAGAGCACAAAGCCCTGGGTGAAATCTGCCTGTGCAAGTGGATTGAAGAAATAAATAAAAAATAAAATTAGCCATTATTGCTTTTCAACCACAGTAGAGATGGTTCTGTGATTAGAGCAGAGTTTAATCTCTCTCTCTCTCTGGTGGGGTCTGGGCTGTGCCTCTCCCTGCCTGATGCAGAAGTGGTTTGGGTGCAGGAAAAAAAATTTAAAAAATTAAAAAAGGATGAACAATGAGGGCAAAGAGCACTCCGGGCTCTGTCCTGGTGTTTCAGGAGTGAGAAAACCCCAGAGTGAGTGCGGGGACCCTGCTGGGAGTGCCAGCCTGGAGCTGGGAGCCCCTCTGGGACAGGAATGGGTGCCAGGGAGGGGCAGGCTCCATGTGGGGCACACGCTGACACACGGACAGAGCTCAGGACACACGGACAGAGCTCAGGGCACACGGACAGAGCTCAGGACACACGGACAGAGCTCAGGGCACACGGACACACAGCAGGGTCCCCGCAGCCCGGCAGGGTGAGCAGCTGCTCCTGACGGTCACATTTCCCTCTCCTCTCCTTCCTTTTCCTCTTCTTCCTCTCCTCTGCTTCCCTCTCTTCCTCTTCTTCTCCTCTGCTCCCTCTCCTCTGCTCCCTCTGCTTCCATCTCCTTCCTCTTCTCTGCTTCCCTTTCCTCTTCTTCCTCTCTGCTTCCATCTCTGCTTCCCTCTCTTCTTCCTCTCCTTTCCTTCCTCTCCTCTGCTTCCCTTTCCTCTTCTTCCTCTCCTTCCTCTGCTTCCCTTTCCTCCTCTCCTCTCCTCTCCTCTCCTCTCCTCTCCTCTCCTCTCCTCTCCTCTCCTCTCCTCTCCTCTCCTCTCCTCTCCTCTCCTCTCCTCTCCTCTCCTCTCCTCTCCTCTCCTCTCCTCTCCTCTCCTCTCCTCTCCTCTCCTCTCCTCTCCTCTCCTCTCCTCTCCTCTCCTCTCCTCTCCTCTCCTCTCCTCTCCTCTCCTCTCCTCTCCTCTCCTCTCCTTTCGTCCTCCTGGGCTCCCCGGGAGCTGGGATGAGGGGATTTGTGTCCCTGCCCCACAGACAATTCCCTGCTTTCCATCCCGCTGAAACCTTGAAATCCAGATCTGAACCCCAGATCTGAAACTCTAAACCCAGACCTGAAACCCTAAAACCCAGATCTGAACCCCAGATCTGAAACCCAGGTTTGAAACCCAGACCTGAAACCCACATCTGAAACCCTAAAACCCAAATCTGAACCCCAGATCTGAAACCCTAAACGCCAGAGCTGAAACCCAGATTTGAAACCCTGAATTCCAGATGTAAAACCAGCTGTAACACCCCAAAAACCAGCTACAACATTTCAAAACCATCTTTAACACCCCAAAACTCAGCTCTAACAAACACCCCAAACCCAGCTCTAACACCCCAAAACCCAACTCTAACACCCCAAAACTCAGCTTTAACACCCCAAAACCCAGCTTTAACACCCCAAACTCTAACACCCCAAAACCCAGCTCTAACACCCCAAACCCAGCTCTAACACCCCAAAACCCAGCTCTAACATCCCAAACCCAGCTCTAACACCCCAAAACCCAGCTCTAACACCCCAAAACTCAGCTCCAACACCCCAAACTCAGCTCTAACACCCCAAAACTCAGCTCTAACACCCCAAAACCCAGCTCTAACATCCCAAACCCAGCTCTAACACCCCAAACCCAGCTCTAACATCCCAAACCCAGCTCTAACACCCCAAACTCAGCTCTAACATCCCAAACCCAGCTCTAACACCCCAAACCCAGCTCTAACACCCCAAAACCCAGCTCTAACACCCCAAACCCAGCTCTAACACCCCAAAACCCAGCTCTAACACCCCAAAACCCAACTCTAACATCCCAAACCCAGCTCTAACACCCCAAACCCAGCTCTAACATCCCAAACCCAGCTCTAACACCCCAAAACTCAGCTCTAACACCCCAAATCCAGCTTCCTCCTTCACCTTCTTCTTCTCTGGGCCCTTGGCACCTCGTTCCCCAAAGAGGAGGCAGGGCAGAGCTGTGGCTTTTGGGGAAAACTCTCCTATTTTGGGGTTTTTGGGGTATTTTTGGTGTGCAGACCTGCTGGGTCAGGATTGCCTCCCTGCACAGGAAGGAATTTTGGCCCTCACTAATAAAAAAATTATCATTCTCCAGGATTAATGCCACTGGTTCTGTGTGTGCTCCACAAAACCTGTCTGGTTTCCCTGGATTAAAGGGAATTATTCCCAGTAAATTTCATTGCACTGAGAATATTTCTTATTTTGGGGTTTTTTTGTTTTGTTTTGTTTTTTGGGTTTTTTGGGTTTTTTTGCCTAAGTTTGAACAAGAGAAAAGTTCAAAAGTTGAGAGCTCCAGACCCAGCAGATTTTTTAAAATCTCTTTTTCTACAACAGGAACGTTTTTATTATATATAAAAAAAAAAATTCCCCCTCTTCTAGACCTCAAATTTTTATGGATTTTTGCCGTGGATCAACCAGATCAAACTCAACAGGTGTGAGCCATCACTTCACCCTTTCCCACTGCTTAATTTTTAATATTTCCACCAAGCTCAGCTGCCAGAGCAGGGCAGAGCCAGGCTTTACATTCAGGCTGAGTTTAGTCAGTGGAAAATTTGATTTTAAAGTGCTTTTTCCCCCCCTTTTTTCACATAACCCATTCCAGGGACTCAATATTTTGTCCTTATCCCAATGGAATTTTCTCTCCTACAAAATCCCACTTGTTGATGACTGCCCAAGGAAAAGTCATTCCTTAGATCCTAAGGAATTTTGGACATCACAGCCAGGAATGACAGACAGACACAAATATGGACCAGGAAATTATTCAGGTCCAGAAAAAAACCTGGGGCTCCAAGACAAGAGGCACTAGGGAATAGCAAAAGTGGGAATGGCAGAAAAATGGGAATATTTGGGCGGTTTTGGGGCTTGTAATTAACTGAACTGGGTATAAGGAATTTTAAAAATGACCCCAAAACACAGAAAATGGAGCAGGGAGGGGAGAGCAGGAGTTGTGGAGTCCTTTCCCTGCCACCAGACTGCAGGAGGCCACTGAGAATTTCAAGGAATCCATGGAAAAAAATGAGATTTTTCTGGCAATCCTTTAGTCCTGGGTGTTTCCCCCATTTCTGGATACAGAAAGATGAAAGGAGGGGAAGTGATGAGGGTTCAGATTCCTGGGGATGGAATTTCCCTTTTTATCTTGCCCCACAAGAAGGGGGTGCAGCAGGAGTGGGGCTGCTCAGGGGCCCCTCCGTGCTGGGTTTTGGGGTGTTTAACCAGGATTTTGGGGTGTTTAACCAGGTTTTTGGGGTGTTTAACCAGGTTTTTGGGGTGTTTAAGCAGGCTCACCATGCAAGAAGCTGCTCAGGACCCCCTTTGTGCTGCACTTTGGGGTTTTGGGGTGTCTTAACCAGATTTTTGGAGCATTTTCACCAGGCTCACCCTAGAAGAAGAGGCTGCTCAGGGCCCCCTCTTGCTGCTTCTTGGGGTTTTGGGGTGTTTTAACCAGACTTTTGGGGTGTTTTCACCAGTTTTTTGGGTGTTTAACCAGGCTCACCCTGCTCAGGGCCCCCTCTGTGCTGGGTTTTGGGGTGTTTTGACCAGACTTTTGGGGTGTTTTCACCAGGTTTTTGGAGTATTTTAACCAGACTTTTGGGGTGTTTTCACCAGGATTTTGGGGTGTTTAACCAGGCTCACCCTGCAGCAGGAGGGCCAGAGCAGCTCCTTTCCTCCCAGGCCAGGGCTGGGGGGTGTTGGTGAATCAGACCCGACACACCCCACCCTCCTCTAGTGGCAGACAGCAGCCCTGCCACCTCCAGAGGTGCCACCACCCGAGGTGCCACCACCCGAGGTGCCACCACAGCAGCAGCAGCAGCAGCCCCTGTGCCCTGGCTCCCAGGTGGGGCTGCTTAAGGCAGGTTTCAGTGGCAGCAACACAAAAAACAAACCCCTGACCCATCCCCAGCCCTTCCTTCCCCCCCGGAACGTGAACCAAACCAAAAAAAAAAACCCCAAAAATGGGACACTGCGCCTTCCCCCCATCCAAACCTGTGACCAGCCAGGCCCTTCAGCCACGGGAGGGGCAAAGAAATTTTTTTTTTTGTGGGGGCTGGAGCTCCTGGAGGCGACACTCTGCATCTTCTTGGTGCCGTCCCACCTCCATCCCTCGGCCAGCATTCCCAGCAGGATGTGCAGGACAGCCAGGAGAACGGGGCGGCGGCTGAAAGTACAATGCAAATCTCTTTTTTTTCCCCGTTTTTCTGTTTTTTTGTTGTTTTTTTTTTTACATATATACACGAGTCTGGCAATAAAACGTGGAACACAGTGCAAAGCCTTGGCCGCAGAGCACCCAGGACCGGCTCAGTTGTGCATGGTGGCGCGTCCACCCTGGGCGTCCCGGGGAGGATTCCGCGTCCTGGGCCGCCGTGGGGACAATCCAGAGGCGGCCCCGGGAGGAAGAGGAGTCCGGGGTTGGTTAAAAGCGGGCGCGGCGCCGGGGTCCCTCAGAGGTGCCGGGGGCTGGGGTGCCCGTTGTGGTACAGCTTCTGTTTGATGTGCACCATGTTGCCCGTGGGCTCCTCGTACTGCCGCGGGTGGCGCTTGCGCAGCTCCTTCAGCTTACAGAACCGCGGGAGCCAGGACCACGAGGAGTCTGCGGGAGGGGACACGGGTCACGATGGGTCACCGGGGAATGGGGACATGGGGTCACGATGGGCCACCGGGGAATGGGGACATGGGGTCAGGGACACGGGGTCAGGACAGGTCACCAGGGAATGGGGACACGGGGTCAGGATGGGCCACCAGGGAATGGGGACACCAGGGAATGGGGACACGGATCAGGATGGGCCACCAGGGCTTGGGGACATGGGGTCAGGGACACAGGGTCAGGACAGGTCACCAGGGAATGGGGACACCAGGGAATGGGGACACCGGGGAATGGGGACACGGGGTCAGCACGGGCCACCGGGGAATGGGGACATGGGGTCAGGGACACAGGGTCAGCACGGGCCACCGGGGAATGGGGACACGGGGTCAGGGACACAGGGTCAGCACGGGCCACCGGGGAATGGGGACACCAGGGAATGGGGACACGGGGTCAGCACGGGCCACCAGGGCTTGGGGACATGGGGTCAGGATGGGTCACCGGGGAATGGGGACACGGGTCAGCACGGGCCACCAGGGAATGGGGACATGGGGTCAGGGACACAGGGTCACGATGGGCCACCAGGGAATGGGGACACGGGTCAGGATGGGCCACCAGGGCTTGGGGACACCAGGGAATGGGGACACCAGGGAATGGGGACATCAGGGAATGGGGACATCAGGGAATGGGGACACGGATCAGGATGGGCCACCAGGGCTTGGGGACATGGGGTCAGGGACACGGGGTCAGGACAGGTCACCAGGGAATGGGGACATCAGGGAATGGGGACACCAGGGAATGGGGACATCAGGGAATGGGGACACAGGGTCAGGATGGGCCACCAGGGCTCGGGGACACCAGGAATGGGGACACGGGGTCAGGATGGGCCACCAGGGCTCGGGGACACCAGGAATGGGGACACCAGGGAATGGGGCCACCAGGGAATGGGGACACGGGGTCAGGATGGGTGACCAGGGCTCAGGGACACAGGACTGGGCCACCAGGGAATGGGGACACGGGTCAGCACGGGCCACCAGGGCTGGGCCACCAGGGCTGTGTGTCACCAGGGCTTGGGGACATGGGGTCAGGCTGTGCCACCAGGGCTCGGTGTCCCCATGGCTCTGTTTTTGTGTCCCCAGGGCTCTGTGTCCGTCCCCAGGAGGAGGATGAGGAGGAGGAAGAAGATGAGAAGATGATGAGGACGAGGAAGAGGAGAAGATGAGGCAGATGAGGAAGATGAGAAAATGAGAAGATGATGAAGATGAGAAGATGATGAAGAGAAGAGGAGGAGGAGGAGGAGGAGGAGGAAAATGAGAAGATGAGGAAGAGGATTAAGATGATGAAGATGAGGAAGATTAAGACCAGGGAGATTATGAAGATGAGAAGAGGAGGATGACAACGATGACGAAGATGAGGAAGATGAGAGGATGATGAAGATAAGAAGATGAGAAGACAATGAAGGCAATGAAGATGACAAAGATGAAGATGATGAGGAAGATGATGAAGATGATGAAGATGAGAAGACAAAGGTGAGGAAGATGAAGATGATGATGAGGAAGATGAAGATGAGGATGAGGAAGATGAAGATGAGGATGAGGAAGATGAAGACAAGGATGAAGATGAAGATGAAGATGAAGATGAAGATGAAGATGAAGATGAAGACGAAGATGAGGATGAAGATGAAGATGAGGATGATGAAGATGAGGAAGATGAAGAAGATGAAGATGAGGATGATGAAAATGAGGATGAGGATGAAGACAAGGATGAAGATAAAGATGAAGACGAGGATGAAGATGAAGATGAAGATGAGGATGAAGATGAGGACGATGAAGATGAGGATGATGAAGATGATGAAGATGAAGATGAGGAAGATGAAGACTAGGAAAACGAGGAAGATGAAGATGAAGACGAGGATGAAGATGAGGACGAGGAAGATGAGGATGAGGAAGATGAGGAGGAGGAGGCAGGGCGCGTACCGTAGCGGCGGCTGGCGCGCCAGGCGCGCACGGCGTAGTGCAGCACGCCGTCCATCCACACCAGGAACCAGCTGATGCAGAAGCCCAGCAGCAGCCCCAGCATCAGGTCGATCTCCTGCTTGGTCACATTGTCGGTCACAAAGTAATTCTCCGAGGAGTCCACCACCGACTGGTCCCCGTCGTAGGGGATCACGTAGTGCACGTGGTGCCTGGCCAGAAACGGGGGGAAACGGGAAAAATCAGTGAGAATTCTTAGTTTGGGTTTAATTCCAGTTCCTCACACCAGCAGAAGGGCTGCCCTGGCTCTTTGTGCTGCTGGCAGCACAGAGGAAAATATAAAAAAGGAGGGAAAGCACGATGTATGGGATCATGTAGTGCACGTGGTTCCTGGGCAAAAACGGGAAAAAAATCATTACAAATTCTTATTTTTTGTTTTTTCCCCCACTGTCCCCAGCAGCAGAAGGGCTGCCCTGGCTTTTTGAACTGGTGGCAGCAGAGAGGAAAACATAAAAAAGGAGGGAAAGCACGATGGATGGGATCATGTAGTGCACGTGGTGCCTGGCCAGAAACGGGGGGGAAACGGGAAAAATCAGTGAGAATTCTTAGTTTGGGTTTAATCCCACCGTTCCCAGCAGCAGAAGGGCTGCCCTGGCTTTTTAAGCTGCTGGCAGAGAGGAAAACATAAAAAAGGAGGGAAAGCAGAACGTAGGGGATCACGTAGTGCACGTGGTGCCTGGCCAGAAACGGGGGGAAACGGGGAAAAATCGGTGACAATTCTTATTTTGGGTTTAATCCCAGTTCCGCACACCAGCAGAAAGGCTGCCCTGGCTTTTTGTGCTACCAGCAGAGAGGAAAACATAAAAAAAGGGGGGAAAGCACAAGTAGTGCATGTGGTGCCTGGCCAGAAACGGGGGAAAAATGGTAAAAAATCAGTGAGAATTCTTAGTTTGGTTTTAATCCCACCATTCCCAGCAGCAGAAGAGCTGCCCCGGCTTTCTGTGCTACCAGCAGAGAGGAAAACATAAAAAAGGAAGGAAAGCACAATGTATGGGATCATGTAGTGCACGTGGTGCCTGGCCATAAACGGGAGGGAAATGGGAAAAATCAGTGCAAATTCTTATTTTGGTTTTTATCCCAGTTCCTCACACCAGCAGAAAGGCTGTCCTGGCTTTCTGTGCTACCAGCAGAGAGGAAAACATAAAAAAAGGAGGGAAAGCACAAGTAGTGCATGTGGTGCCTGGCCAGAAACGGGGGAAAAATGGTAAAAAATCAGTGAGAATTCTTAGTTTGGTTTTAATCCCATTGTCCCCAGCAGCAGAAGGGCTGCCCCGGCTCTTTGTGCTGCTGGCAGAGAGGAAAGCAGAAAAAAGGAGGGAAAGCACAAAAATCCCTGAGCCTGGGCCTTTTATCCTTATTGGCTGTAGTGGCTATAATGTAATTATTGGCTGTCATTTGTGACATACATTTAGAAATAAATAAATAAAAACCAAACAAATAAAAGCCAACAACAACAAATAAAAAAACCCAAAACAACAAAATCCCAAAAAAATTTTTAAAAAATCAAAAAACCAAAACAAAAACCAAACCAAACCAAAAAATCCAACCCAAAACCCAAGAAAGCAAGCAAGAAATAAATAAGAAAACCTGAAGCCATATTTCATCCTAAACTCAGAGCCTGAATCCTTTAAAGTGTGGGGACATGACACCAGCATGGGCACAGGTGGCACTGTCCCTGCCCTGGTGGCACTGTCCCTGCCCCAGTGGCACTGTCCCTGCCCTGGTGGCACTGTCCCTGCCCCTGTGGCACTGTCCCTGCCCTGGTGGCACTGTCCCTGCCCCGGTGGCACTGTCCCTGCCCCAGTGGCACTGTCCCTGCCCCGGTGGCACTGGTGGCACTGTCCCTGCCCTGGTGGCAGTGGTGGCACTGGTGTGACCACAGCCCCACGCAGGTGGTGCCCAGCCCCACTGCCCTCCACCAGCCCAGCCCTGGCACCCCCAGTGCCCCCCGTTCAGGCTGTCCCCGTGTCCCCGTCCCTGTCCCCTCCCCTGGCACAGCCTCTGAATACCCACGGGGTGCAGATGCTCCACAACCACTGCCGAGGAACGCCCCAAAATTGACACAAACAAAGCTCTGAGACAGCCCCGGCCCCGCCGTGCCCTGACGGGGCCAGCTGTGCCCCCCGGGCTGGCACGGGGCTGGCACGGGGCTGGCACGGCCACCAGCCCCCCCAGCCCCCGGGAAAGGCAGGGACAGAGGTGGCAGCTCTGGTGGCAGCGGGGCTGAGGGTGCCCTGCTCCCCAGGGAGCTGGCACTGTCCCTCTCCTGGCACTGGGAAATCCGGGGAGGGGCTGCGGGAGGGACAGGGGCCCCAAAGGATGGGGAGGGGTCCCATGAGCACAGGCGAGCACTTCCCGTGTCCCCCTGTCCCCAAACCCCTGCACACAGCTCCCATGTTCCCAAATCCCTGCACACAGCTCCCATCTCCCATTGTCCCCAAATCCCTGCACACAGCTCCCACTGTCCCCAAATCCCTGTGACAGAGGTGCCATGTCCCATTGTCCCCAAACCCTTGCACACAGCTCCCATGTCCCTCTGTCCCCAAATCCCTGCACACAGCTCCCATCTCCCATTGTCCCCAAATCCCTGTGACAGAGGTGCCATGTCCCCCTGTCCCCAAATCCCTGCACACATCTCCCATGTCCCATTGTCCCCAAATCCCTGCACACAGCTCCCATGTCCCACTGTCCCCAAATCCCTGCACACAGCTCCCATGTCCCACTGTCCCCAAATCCCCTGCACACATCTCCCATCTCCCATTGTCCCCAAATCCCTGTGACAGAGGTGCCATGTCCCACTGTCCCCAGACCCCCAGGACACCCCGGGCTGTGCCCACCCTGGCTGTGCTGGAGCTTCCACAGGGGACAGAAATGGTGGGGACAGACGGAGTTGGCAGGGACAGACGGAGGTGGCAGGGACAGACAGAGGTGGCAGGGACAGACAGAAGCGGCAGGGACAGACAGAAGCGGCAGGGACAGACGGAGGTGGCAGGGACAGACATCCCAGCCCAGCAGCTCCCGGTGGCTCCGCTGCCACCGGCTCGGGTGACAGCCGGACAGACAGACAGAGATGTCCGTGTGCCTGCCCGCTGTCCCCGTGCCCGGGCTGTGGCTCGGGGGAGGCTCCGGGCTCTGTCGCTGCCGGGCTGTCCCCAGCGCTATTGTCCCCTGCGGTGACCTTGGGTGAGCGGCGCTGCTGCAGCCACAGCGCGGCTGGGAAAGGCACCGGGGGCTGGACACGGCGACAGCGACAGCGACGGGGACAGCGACAGGGACGGGGGCAGGGATGGGGACAGCGACGGGGACAGGGACGGGGACGGGGGCAGGGACAGGGACAGGGACAGCGACAGGGACAGGGACGGGGGCAGGGATGGGGAGGAGAATGGGGAGGAGGATGGGGACAGGGACAGGGATGGGGACAGGGACAGGGATGGGGATGGTGACAGGGAGGGGGGGAGAGGAATGGGGATGGAGACAGGGACAGATATGGAGACAGGGATGGGGACAGGGATGGGGAACGGGACAGCGACAGGGATGGGGACAGGGTGGAAATGGGGATGGGGACAGCGAGAGGGTTGGGGACAGGGACAGGGATGTGGAGGGACAGGGATGGGGACAGGGAGCGCAGCAGCTCCGGCCGAGCCCGGCTCCCTCCGGGCAGGTGACAGTGACAGCCACGTCGCATCTGCCGGGCTCCCGCTGCAGCCGCCACATCCCGGCCGGACCCAGCCCTGCCCCGGGGCAGCGTTTGGGGACTTGGGGCTCAGCAGGAGCACCCCCGGGGCAGCAGGGCTGGCCCGAGGCTGGCAGGGCCCTGCTGCAGGCTGCTGGCACCCGGGTGACACTGTGCCACTGCTCCGGGGAGGGACAGACGGCCAAGGTCACCCAGAAGGGCACAGACAAGGAGCACACCCACCAGAGCTCGGCAGGGCCCTGCTCCCTCCGGAGCGGCCACCTGGGAGCCCACGGGGCTCTTTTGGTGGCTCCTTGATCTCTCCAGGTGTCACTGTCCCCGTCAGGTGTCACTGCTCCCCCCAGGTGTCACTGCCCCCCCAGGTGTCACTGCTCCCTCCAGTGACTCCTTTTGGTGTTTTTGCTGTGCCCAGCAGCCAGCTCCTCGCACAGGGACCCTGTGCTGCTCGGGATGGAGCAGCCCTGCCCACCCTGGGGACAGCCCTGCCCGGGCAGGGAGGGACAGAGGGCTGGGACAGCCTGGCACGGGGGCTGGGACAGCCTGGCACAGGGCTTTGGAGAGCCTGGCTTTGGAGAGCCTGGCACAGGGCTTTGGAGGGCCTGGAGCCTCCACAGGCTGGCATGGAGAGTGCCAAGCTCGCCCAGGGATCAGCTCCAGCAGCCACATCCCTGCAGGGAGCGTGGCTGTCACCCCTGGCTGTCACCTGTGGCTATCACCCGTGGCTTTCACCCCTGTCTGCCACCCCTGGCTGTCACCTCTGCCTGTAACCCATGGCTGTAACCCCTGGCTGTCACCTGTGGCTTTCACCCACTCTATCACCCCAGGCTGTCACCCCTGGCTGTCACCCAGACTGTCACCCCTTCCCGAGGCAGATGTGCCACAGGAACTGTCCCTGTCACAGCCAGCAGCTGTTTCAGGTGCCAATCCTGGCTCTGAGCTGCTTCTCCAGCCCATCCCATCCCATCCCATCCCATCCCATCCCATCCCATCCCATCCCATCCCATCCCATCCCAGCCCAGCCCATCCCAGTTCATCCCAGCAGAGTTTCCCAGCTCCGGCTGCTCTCCCACGCCCCGGGGGTGCTGGCAGCTCTGCCCCGCGGTGGTGACACCTCACCTGCACGGGTGACACGTCTGTCACCCCTCCGAGCCGGGCCAGCAGAGCAGGGACCCTGCCCAGCCCAGGTCACGGAGTGCCAGCAGAGCCTCGGGGCCACCCAAAACCTGCAAACGTGGGCACCAGGGCTGTCCCAGCCCCCAAACCAGCCAAAAACACCACGGAAAAACGGCTCAGGAAAGGCAGATCCTTGCCAAAAGCAGGTGGGAGACGCTCTGGAAGTTTTTTTCCCTTTCCAAGTGGCTTTAGGAGGGAGCCCCAGGAGCTGAGGGTGCTGCACAGCCCCAGGCCCAGGGCAGCCACCCCAGCTGCGTGCAAAAGGAATAACCCAAACTCTGCAAAGAATTAAACAAAATGCAGATCATCACCGCTGGGATGTCATCTTTGGGTGGCCACCAACTGCAGATTGATTTTTTTAATAATTTCTGTCACCCCATTGTAGTTCTGGGTGGTTTTCTCCTGCCCTCTGTACGGAGAGAAGCTGTGAGACAAGCAGAGAAGAAGGAAAAACAATTTTTATGTGTTCTCTCACAGCTTCTCTCCGTTCAGAGGGCATGGGAATGCCACAGTTCTGCTCATATGAGTTGGAATAAGTTTGGGGTTATCAATTATATTGCTAATTTGGGATTGGAGAACTCTGCAGCGAGTTAACCTCCTCACCAAACACCCCTGGCAGAGCACAGGTGCCACCACGGTATTTCTATGGAAATCCCCTGCCAGGATTTTCTCCTATTTTAGCTGAGAAACCCCAAAAAAGAAATGTAAACAATTAACTGTTTGAGGGCTGTGGAGGTGGTCTGGAGGCTGTTTAATCTCCAATTAGCCCACGAGGATTGTTTTCACTTGGTGACCAACCCCAGCCACCTGTGAGCAGCCACAGGATTTTGTTATCATCCCTTTCCACCCTCCTGACGGATCCTTTCCACTCTGTTCTTTTTAGTATGGTTTTGGTAAATCATTTTAATAGAATATCATATAATAATAGAGTAAATCAGCCTTTTGGAGCATGGATCAAGGTTCTCATTCTTCCCTCGTCCTGGGACCCTCGAACACAAACTTTCACAGCTCCCAGCTGACAGCACAGACCCCAAAACAGCTCCCAGCCCCTCTCACCCAGCAAATCCCTCCTGAAATGGCAGCAAAGAGCCCCAGCGCCCCGAGCCCAGGGAAGGGAGAGGGGGATCAGCCTGGGCCTGGGGCTGCTTCCCTTCCCCCTGCCCTGGGCCTGCCAGGCACTGCCAGCACAGAGAGGGGGCAAAACACTGCAAAAACAGTGTACAGGAAGGTTAAAAACTGCAAAAATAGTGTACAGAATGGTTAAAAACTGAAAAAAACATGTACAGAATGGTTAAAAACTGCAAAAACCATGTACAGAATGGTTAAAAACTGCAAAAAACATGTACAGGATGGTTAAACACTGCAAAAACAGTGTACAGAATGGTTAAAAACTGCAAAAACCATGTACAGGATGGTTAAACACTGCAAAAACAGTGTACAGGATGGTAAAAACAGGAACATCCCTGGGGCAGCAAAAATTATGTACAGAATGCTTAAAAACACTGAAAAATAATGTACAGAATGGTTAAAAACACTCCAAAAACCAATGTAGAGAATGCTTAAAAACACTGCAAAAAACAATGTACAGAATGATTAAAACCACTGTAAAAATAATGTACAGAATGCTTAAAACCACTGCAAAAACTATGTACAGAATGCTTAAAAATACTGCAAAAACTATGTACAGAATGGTTAAAACAGGAACATCCCAGGGGCAGCAAAAACAATGTAGAGAATGCTTAAAACACTGAAAAACAATGTACAGAATTTTTAAAACAATGAAAAACAATGTACAGAATGGCTAAAACCACTCCAAAAAACAATGCAGAGAATGCTTTAAAACACTGCGAAAAACAATGTACATAATGATTAAAAACACTGTAAAAATAATGTACAGAATGGTTAAAACCACTTCAAAAAACAATGTAGAGAATGGTTAAAACCATTGAAAAACGATGTACAGAATGCCAAAAATCACTACAAACCCAGGTACAGAATGGTTAAAACACTGCAAAAGTAATGTACAGAATGCTAAAAAATACTGCAAATGTACAGAATGCCAAAAACCACTGAAAACCAATGTACAGAGTGCCCAAACCACTGAAAACCCAGGTACAGAGTGCCCAAACCACTGAAAACCAATGTACAGAGTGCCCAAACCACTGAAAACCAATGTTCAGAGTGCCCCAAACCACTGAAAACCAATGTACAGAGTGCCCAAACCACTGAAAACCCAGGTACAGAGTGCCCAAACCACTGAAAACCAATGTTCAGAGTGCCCCAAACCACTGAAAACCAATGTACAGAGTGCCCAAACCACTGAAAACCCAGGTACAGAGTGCCCAACCCACTGAAAACCCAGGTACAGAGTGCCCAACCCACTGAAAACCCAGGTACAGAGTGCCCAAACCACTGAAAACCCATGTTCAGAATGCCAAAAAACACTGAAAACCCATGTTCAGAGTGCCCAACCCACTGCCAAGCCAGGTGCAGCAGTCCCCGTGCCCGCCCTGCTGGGCCAGGCTCCCTCCAGGGCACACGGGGCCAGCCGTGCCCCGCAGGACAGAGCCCCAGGAGCCCCGTGAGGAGCAGCCAGCCCTGCTGGCCGAGCCCCGGGGTCACCCCAGAGCCCCCCGGGGGGGGCACATCTGGCACAGCTGGCGCTGCTGCCTGCCAGCACCCCAGGGACCAACAGCGGCTCCAGGCAGAGCTGGAGGAGGGGATGGGGACAGGGGAGCCCCAAAGGGGGGCTGGGAGCAGGCAGGGCCCTTCCCGTGCCAGGGAGTGAGGAGCCAGGCTGAGGATGTGCCCAGGGCAGCCTGGCAGGGCTGATCCCAGTGCCAGGGAGTGGATCCAGGTGAGGAATCACCCAGGGTATCCTGGCAGGGCTGATCCCAGTGCCAGAGATGGGATCAGGCTGAGGATGAGCCCAGGGCAGCCTGGCAGGGCTCAGCTCCCCTTCCCAGTGCCAGGGATGGGATCAGGCTGAGGATGCACCCAGGGCACCCAGGGCAGCCTGGCAGGGCTGATCCCAAAGTCTGGGAGTGGGATCAGGTTAAGGATGTACCCAGGGTATCCTGGCAGGGCCCATCCCAGTGCCAGGGAGTGGGATCAGGCTGGGGATGTGCCCAAGGCAGCCTGGCAGGGCTCAGCTCCCCTTCCCAGTGCCTGGCAGTGGGATCAGGCTGGGGATGTACCCAGGGTATCCTGGCAGGGCTGATCCCAATGCCAGGGATGGGATCAGGCTAAGGATGTACCCAGGGTATCCTGGCAGGGCTGATCCCAATGCCAGGGATGGGATCAGGCTAAGGATGTACCCAGGGTATCCTGGCAGGGCCCATCCCAGTGCCAGGGATGGGATCAGGCTGGGGATGTGCCCAGGGTATCCTGGCAGGGCTGATCCCAGTGCCAGGGATGGGATCAGGCTGAGGATGTGCCCAGGGCAGCCTGGCAGGGCTGATCTCAGTGCCAGGGATGGGATCAGGCTAAGGAATTACCCAGGGCAGCCTGGCAGGGCTCAGCTCCCCTTCCCAGTCCCAGGGAGCGAGGAACCAGGCTGAGGAATCACCCAGGACAGCCTGGCAGGGCTGATCCCAGTGCCAGGGAGTGGATCCAGGTGAGGAATCAGCCAGGACAGCCTGGCAGGGCTGATCCCAGTGCCTGGCAGTGGGATCCAGGTGAGGAATCAGCCAGGACAGCCTGGCAGGGCTGATCCCAGTGCCAGGGAGTGGATCCAGGTGAGGAATCAGCCAGGACAGCCTGGCAGGGCTGATCCCAATGCCAGGGATGGGATCAGGCTGGGGATGTGCCCAGGACAGCCTGGCAGGGCTGATCCCGGTGCCAGGGAGTGGATCCAGGTGAGGAATCACCCAGGGTATCCTGGCAGGGCCCATCCCAGTGCCAGGGATGGGATCAGGCTGGGGATGCACTCAGGGCACCCAGGACAGCCTGGCAGGGCTGATCCCAAAGCCTGGGAGTGGGATCAGGCTAAGGATGTGCCCAGGGTATCCTGGCAAGGCCCATCCCAGTGCCAGGCAGTGGGATCCAGGCTGGGGATGTGCCCAAGGCAGCCTGGCAGGGCTCAGCTCCCCTTCCCAGTGCCTGGCAGTGGGATCCAGGTGAGGAATCAGCCAGGACAGCCTGGCAGGGCTGATCCCGGTGCCAGGGAGTGGATCCAGGTGAGGAATCACCCAGGGTATCCTGGCAGGGCCCATTCCCGTGCCTGGCAGTGGGATCCAGGCTGGGGATGTACCCAGGGCAGCCTGGCAGGGCTCAGCTCCCCTTGCCAAGCAGAGGCAGCAGAGTTTTCCCGGCTGGGGATGCTCTCCCAGTCCCCTGGCACAGCTGGCACACGGAGCCAGCCCTCCCTGCCCACAGCAGCACCCCTGGGACAGCCCCAGCCCCCCAGACCCAAATTCCAGCTCCTGGAGAGCACTTCCAGGGCCAGGCACCCACATCCAGCTGGACAGTTCCACCCAGACTGGGGAAGGAGACAGCCAGGAGAGGAGAGGAGAGCAAACACTTCTGACTGAATTATTGGCCTGCCTGACCCCGTGGGCCAGGCCAGGGCAGCAGGGAGATCATTAATTGCAGCTCAGCCCCCTGCACATCCATCTCCATCCACCCCAGTCCCTCCTTCCCTCCCATTTCTGCAACATTTCCTGATTTTTTCCCCCATCCCCTGCAGCTCCCTCCTCCTCCTCCTCCGAGGATCCCCTCTGTTTTTTTGGCAAACTCAAATTCAAACTTCTCCACCGAGCCCGGCCTGGGGGAGCTGCTCCCGGCCCAGGGCTGAGCTCAGGGCTCCTGGGCAGCCCCCAGAGGGGACAGGGCACTGCCAGCCTGGGAGCCAGAGGGCTCCAAACGCTGCCAGGGGGGCCGCAGGGCAGGGCAAAGGTGGCACAGCCCAGGGGAGCTGCTCAGGGAGGAGCAGCTCACAGCAGGCTCTGGGCTGGAGCCACTGCTGCCAGCTCCCACAGAGCTGGGGCAGGGCATCAGCTTTGCTTTTTGCCTCCCCTCAGCTCCCTTCTGGGAAGTTTGGGAGGATTTTTGTGTGCACTTCCCAGGAAAGGAGCCAGTGGTGCCATGGGAGTGCCACGGGCAGCCTGTGAGCCTCGAGAGCATCTCTGCAGGCACGGGGGCAGAGCAGGGGGGTGACCCTGCCACCAAGCCAGCCTGGGGCACAGGGGACCCTCAGCCAAGCCACCAGCCAGCCCTGGCACTGCTCAGGCACTCCAGAGCACCCCCCAGGCCCTCTGAGCCACTCCAGGAGCTGACACGAGCTGTGGCCAGGACCAGAAAAACCGGTGGAAGGAACAGAGGAAAACTCTCAAACCAGCCAAAAACACCACGAAAAACCAGCTCAGAAAAAGCAGATCCTTGCCAAAAGCAGGTGGGAGACGCCGTGGAAGTTTTTTTTTTGCTTTTCAGAGTGGCTTTAAGCCCCAGGGGCTGAGGGTGCTGCACATCCCCAGGCCCGGCTGCTGCCTCCTCTGTCCCAGGAGGATGAGGAGCAGCCCTGGCGAGGAAGGCAAAGCCTTTCCTCCTCTCCAAGCCCAGCTCCAGCTCCGGGGACACCACGGGGAGGTGACACGGGCAGGCAGGACACAGCTGGCAGCTGCAGGAGGGGCAAAGCTCAGCCCCAAGGCTGGGTGTGCCAAGGCAGGGCTCTGCCAGCCTGTCCTTTAGCTGGCACGGCCTCGGTGCTCTCCAACCCCACGGGCAGGGAGCAACCAGGCACAGGAGGGCAGCCAGGCCTCGGGGACAGCCATCCCTCAGGGCAGGGTGGGATTCACCCCCCGAGCTCAGCCTGGCACACCCCAGGGCAGGCAGGTCCCACTGGTGAGCCCAGCACTCCGGGGATAACGAGAGTGGTGCTTTTGGGGAGAATGAGGCAGGTTTTTGTGCAGGCACGGAGTTGTGCACAGCACCCCTGGCTCGCCCCAAGCACAGCCCAGGCTCCTCAGGAGGAAAAGCCACAGGGAGGGAAAAGATGGATTGCAAAGCCACCGAGCCACTCTGTCCTTGCTGCTGGGCAGCCACGTTCCAGCCTGGACAGGGATCCTCTGCTTCCCATTCCTCTTTCCTCGGAGGAAATCCCCATTTCCTCCAAGCCCCGGTTCCATTTCTGAGCCACACAAACCACCAGCGACTGCAACACCCAGAGCACAAACAGCCTGGGCACCAGCACGGCCCGACAAAAGGCAAAGTGACAAACGCTGCAATCAAAGTTACTCACTCTCCCTCCGCACACAGGGGAAAACACGCTCCCAAACTCACAGAAAATAAAAAAAAACAAACAACCCCCACGGCCAGCACCACCCCCCCTCACGCTGCTCATGCAGGAGCTGCTGGGGAAGGTGAGGCACGGGCAGAATGCAGAAATGGGAGCCGGGCTGGCAGGCAGCAGCTCCTGTCGCTGCCACCTCCCCCCCGGGGGGCAGGGGACGCCGGGCAGGTCACTCACCTTCCACAGTTGCAGTGACAGACTCGGTCCTCCCCCCGGAGGTGCGGCAGGATGTAATTGTGAAATCTGTCCAGCAAGGCGTTCATGTCCATCAAGCAAGCTATTGCCTGTAAGAGCCCACAAGCGAGGCATGGGGTCAGCTCCGGGCGCCGGGGCGGAACGCTGACCCCAGTCCGATTGCCAGGCATGGAGAGAACAGCGGGGCACACGCACACGGAGGTGCCCGGGCCGAGGGACAGCGCCGGGGGAAGGTGGAAGGGAGGCGGGGAGGTGATGGTGAGGTGGTGATGATGGGGGGGGGGGGGGGGAACCATGGAGGGGAGGGGAGATAAGCAAAAAATCTCTTACCATAACGACAGAGGCGCCCAGGATCATGAAAATCATGGTGTTTGCATTCATGGACATCAAGAGGGCACGGCCGGCGGCGGGGTCCCGGCCCGCGGAGGGCGAGCGGCGGCCGCGCTATTCCGCAGCGCCGGGCGCGGGGCGCATCGCGCTCGCTGCCCGCACGCTGCGGTGCGGCGGGGGGCGGCGGGGCGGCGGGGCGCCCCCCGCGCACACACACGCACTCCCCCGTGCCGGGGATGCCGCGGGCTCCCGAGCCCTGCCGCCCTTAGGGTTTTGTTATTCTAGGGTGGATGTGATGGGTTTAAAAAAAAAAAAAAAAAAAAAAAATTTAAAAAAAATTTTTAAAAAATTAAGGATTGAAAATATTTTTTTAAGAGATGGAAATAATAATCATTCCACCCCCGCTGCTGGCCCCCGCGGTGGCGGCGGGTGCGCGGTGTGCACGCCGGTGCAAGCACAGCCTTCATGCAGCAGCCGGGAAGCGAGGCGGCCAAAGCCGGGGTGGGGGGAGAGGCTGGGGGAGGAGGAGGCAGGCTGCAAAAAAATCACCCACGCCGGGGGAGCCTCATCGCATCCTCTCCGCCGACCCTCCCCAAAATCATCCCCGCTGCCGAGCGCTGCCAAATCAAAATCGGAAATTAAAAAAAAATAAAATTGAAAAAAAAATAAAAAATACCCCAGTCCCCAAATCACCGCGCCCGCCTTCACCCCCCTCCAAAAAATAAAAAAATAAAAATAAAAAATCAGCCCCACAAACCCTCCGGGCTCGGGGCCGCGCTGTCCCCGCCGGCAGCCCCGCTCCGCTCGGGGGAGGGATGCGGGATGCAGGGGAGGGATGCGGGATGCAGCGAGGGGGAAGATGCTCCCAGGCAGCTCCGGCCGCCCCCTCCCCACCCCACCCCGGCCATTTACCTACGTGGGGAGGCGCTGCTCCGGGAGCGGCTCATGGCGAGCTCCAGCGCTGCGGGCCGGCCCTGCGGGGCTCCCCCCGCCCCGCAGCCGCACGCCGAGCCCCGGCAGCGGCGCCTGGCCGCGTTTCCAGAGCCGCACGCCATCCTCACCCCGCCCTTCCTCCTGCCGGGGTCTGCCCCTCGCCGGGACCCCCGGGGGGGGCGAGCCCCGCGCAACCTCCGCGCAGCCCCGCGCAAACCCGCGCAGCCCCGCTCAAACCCGCGCAGCCCGGCTCAGCCCCGTTCAGCCCCGCTCAGCCCCGCTCAGCCCCGCTCAGCCCCGTTCAGCCCGGCTCAGCCCCGCTCAGCCCCGCGCAAACCCGCGCAGCTTCGCTAAGCCCGGCTCAAACCCCGCTCAGCCCGGTTCAGCCCCGCTCAAACCCGCGCAACCCCGCGCAAATCCTGCTCAGCCCCGCGCAGCCCCGCGCAGCCCGGTTCAGCCCCGCTCAGCCAGGCTCAGCCCCGCGCAAATCCTGCTCAGCCCGGCTCAGCTCCGCGCAGCCCGGCACGGCCCCGTTCATCCCGGCTCAGCCCCGTTCAGCCCGGTTCAACCCGGCTCAGCCCGGTTCAGCCCGGTTCAGCCCGGCTCAGCCCGGCTCAGCCCGGCTCAGCCCCTGTGAAAGTCGGGGGCGCACAGGGAGCCCGGCCGTGCCGTGACACAAAGAACTTTTTGTCCCGGCTCTGTCCCTAAACCGTGATTCCTTTTTTTTGTTTGTTTTTTGTTTTTTGTTTTTTTTTCCCCCCGTGCTGGCGGCTCGGGCCACGTTTGGGAGCTGCTGGGGGGGACGGAAAGGAAAGAAAAAGAAGCGCCCGGCCGGAAACTTTCTGCTTGTTTGGCTGTGGCTCGGGGTGAGGGAGGCAGGGGTGTCCCGCGGAGCCTTCCCTCCATCCTCAGCCTCCCTCTCGGTGAGTTTCTCCTCGCTAGAACCCAGCCGTTCCTTTTTTTTTTGCCTTCTCAGGGTGACCAAAGCAGAGTTTGCTGGCGCAGGGTTTTGTGTTTTTTGCGAATTTGTTTCCCTCCTGCTCCTCAGGCCACAATCAGCCTTGTTATGTAATGACTGGTGTTATATAAACTCCATTCTTCAAGGAACAGTCATTAACCTACTACTGGGTATTGAAAATACCAAAATACTGTCACACAATTAAAATCACTAAATGGTGTCCTCAAATTAGAGCATTGCAGATTTTATTTTAATTTTTTAATTATTTTTTTTAACCACACACATGAACCATTTGACAGGCCAGGCTCTTCATGCAAAGGAGCAGCAGGGCTGGGAAGGCACCTCTTGCTTTATCCCTCTGCCCTGAGCTCCCTCCTCTTCCTCCCGGGCTCAGAAGTGGATTCTGCCGTGGGGATGCAGAGCTCGGGGAGGATGCAGCCGGTGACTCTGCCTGCTGGGGGAAACAAAAGCGTTCCTGAAGTCACAGCTGAATAAAACCGCGGGAGGGAACAGTTGGAAGACAAGGCTCGGGGAGTTTTGTGGAGCTGAAGTTTTGCAGCCCTCCCACAAGCCAGGCTGGGGCAGCCTCAGCTGGGCTCGAGGCACTGAGGAGAGATTTTTGTCTTGGGCTCGGTAAAGGCATTTCCCTCCCTGTGTTTCTGGAGAAAAAAAATCCCTGTTGTGGTCAGTCCTGGCTCCTGGGGATCCCAAACCTCCCCATCCTGTTCAATCCTGGCTGCTGGGGATCCCTAAAATCCCCGACCTGATCAATCCTGCCTTCTGGAGATCCCAAAAATTCCTGACCCGATCAATCCTGGCTGCTGGGGATCCCAAACATCTCTGTCCTCATCAGTCCTGGCGGCTGGTGATCCCAAACCTCCCCATCCTGATCAATCCTGCCTGCTGAGGATACCAAAAATCCCTGTCCTGATCAATCCTGACTGCTAAAAGATCCCAAACATCCCTGTCCTGATCACCCCTGGCTGCTGGGGATCCCAAAAATCCCTGTCCTGATCAATCCTGGCTGCTGGAGATCCCAGAAATCCCTGACCCGATCAATCCTGGCTGCTGGGGATCCCAAACCTCCCCATCCTGATCACCCCTGGCTGCTGAGGATACCAAAAATCCCTGTCCTGATCAATCCTGCCTTCTGGGGATCCCAAAAACTCCTGACCCGATCAATCCTGGCTGCTGGGGGATCCCAAACCTCCCCATCCTGATCAGTCCTGGCTGCTGGGGGATCCCAAATCTCCCCGTCCTGATCAATCCTGGCTGCTGGGGATCCCAAAAATCCCTGACAGGTGACAAACTCCTGGCCCTGGCCCAAGTGGCAGTGCCACACCTGCTGTGAGCCAGGGACATTCACACCTGAGCAAGGACTCAGATGGGTGAGCTGCCTCCACCATGGCTTTGTTAAACTCCGTCCTAACCGCAATGGGTTTGTTAAACTCGTCCCTAATTAATAATTATCTGCTCCTTTTGGAAAAGCAGCCCCCACCCTGCCTGTGGCTCCTGCTCAGCCCCAAACTGTCCCCACCACCCTCACCCTGAGGGGTGCACGGGTCCTGTCAGGATCTCAGTGACGTTTGGCCAGTCCCTAATGAAGATTATTTCCCCCTTTTCATATCCAGCCCCACTGTCACCACCAGCCTCACCCTGAGGGGTGCACGGCTCATGTCACAGGATCTCAGCGATGTTTCACCAGTCCCTAATCAAGTTTATTTGCCCACTTTTAATATCCAGCCCCACTGTCACCACCACCCTCACCCCCAGGGGTGCACAGGTCCTGTCAGGAGCTCAGTGACGTTTGGCCAGTCCCTAATCAAGTTTATTTGCCCACTTTTAATATCCAGCCCCACTGTCACCACCAGCCTCACCCTGAGGGGTGCACGGCTCATGTCACAGCATCTCAGTGATGTTTTGCCAGTCCCTAATAAAGTTTATTTCCCCCCTTTTTGTATCCAGTCCCAAGCTGTCACCCCCACCCTCACCCTGCGGGGTGCACAGCTCATGTCCCAGGATCTCAGTGACGTTTGGCCAGTCCCTAATCAAGATTATTTCCCCCTTTTCATATCCAGCCCCAAGCTGTCCCCACCACCCTCACCCTGCGGGGTGCACAGGTCCTGTCCCAGGACCTCAGTGACATTTCACCAGTCCCTAATCAAGATTATTTCCCTCTTTTCATATCCAGCCCCACTGTCACCACCACTCTCACCCAGGGGAGCACAGGTCCTGTCAGGATCTCAGCGATGTTTCACCAGTCCCTAATGAAGTTTATTTCCCCCTGTAAACACCCAGCCCCCGGTGGGAGTTTGTCACACAGCTCACCCACAGGACTCTGCTTTCCCCTCAGCTCTGTGCTGCTCACACAGTCCGAGTTTAACCCCAAGCACAGCGAGCGGTTCTGCTCCCTTGGAGTTGTTTCCAACCCTCCCTGGACTCCACTCGTTGGTTTTTATTCCCATTTTGCCCCTGTTCCGTGCCAGTAGGAGTGCTTGTGTTTCCTTTCTCACTGCATTCTCCTCTGACCCAGCACAAAGGAGAAGCTGAAGTTGGATTCTCAGCAAATTGGGGAAATTTGGGACCGTGGATCTTTGCAGAGATCCAGGAACCCCAAACCCTTGGGAAGGAGCTCTCGTCTGCACCCTCAGCAGGCACAGAGCTCCAGCAAGGAGACACCAGCGGGAGAAAATCCCCAGAATCCCCCAAATCCCCAGTTTTAGTTCCACAAAGCAGTTTGGAAGAGGTGCTGGAGGTCCTGGGAACCAGGAGGAAACCCCAAACCCAAGAGGGACTCGTGTGCCCCAAGGGGGAGTGAGCAGGGATCTGCTGCTCTGAGCCTCAGGACGGGATCTGCAGAGAATGGAAACCACAGGAAGGGCTTGGCAAAGGTCTGCCCAGAAAAAAAAAAAAAAACAAAAAAACCAAAAAAAACCCCCCAAAAAAAAACAACCAAAAACAAGGAACCAAAAAAAAACCCAAAAAACCAAAACCAAAACCAACCCAACCCAAAAAACCCCAAAACAAACCAAAAACAAACCAAAAAACCAACTAAGCAACCAAAAAAACCCCAACCAACCAACCAAAAAAAACAGCCCAAAGAAACCCAAACCAAAACCCAAAAAACCCCAAAACAAAACCAAAACAAAAATCCAACTAATCAACCAGACAAAAAGACCCAAACAAACCTAAACCAAAACCCCAAAACCCCCCAAACAAAACAAAAAAACCCCAACTAATCAACCAGATAAAAAACCCCAACCAGCCAACCAACCAAAAAAACTCAAATAAACCCAAACCAAAACCCCAAAACAAACAAGAAAACAACCAAAAAATACCCCAAAAAACCCAAACAACCCAACCAAAATGCCACCAAAAAACCCCAAACCAAAACCCCAAAAAACCCCTAAAAACCCAAAACCCCCACTTAATCCATCGAGGCTTTCACAGAAAGTTTCAAAAGCCAGAGGTGTTGATAAAACACAACCAGTGCTGGGACAGGAGGGATTCCCCGGCAGGAATTTGCATTTTCAATGGAAATTAAAACGCCCCTGCCCAGCCCATGGAAGGTGGGGAAGGTCCCAGGGCTGGAAATTCTCCCTGCCTGCAGAAATTCTCATTTTTTACTCTCTGCACCTTTCCTGCTTCTCTCCAAAGAGGGAAGAGGCAGCTCCAGACCTCGAAAATAAATTTATATTCACACGTTTATATCCCACCCTGCTCCTAAAGGAAAATCCACTCTTTGTCCTGTTTCCTTTAAATTAAATTTTCTCTTGAAATTTCTTTTGACACAGAAAATAGCTCTGACTTTGTGTTTAGCCATTTTCACATCAGTATTTTTGTGGGTGTAAATGTGGATCTCAAAGCAAGAACCCCATAAAATTCTGTATAAACTGGAGATTTCCATGCTAGTGAAGCATATGGAGAAAAAGTTATTATTTCATTCAGAAAAAATATTTTAAAATAATTTTTAAATTAATTTTTAGAAAATTATTTCTAGAAATCATATTTTTTTTCAGTAATCTGCAAGTTAAATGAGAAGTGTCATGTCAAGATTTCTGATTAATCCACTGTAAATCCCCACGTGCACAAACCAAAAACCCAAAAAAACCAGGTTAAAACACCTTGTGTGGGGTTTTTCTGCTTTCTATGAAAAAAACAACCAATAAATCTGAGTAGCATGAATTAAATTGAAAATATTTCCAAACAATTACCTCAAGAAGAACAGCCACAATTCCTCAGCTTCTATTTTAAAACCAGACAAACTTAAAGGTTTTTTTTTTTTTCATTTTTATTGGATGCTTCCAACTTTATAGCTAATAATATACAGATACTCAGTTTTTTCATTGTTCCATTCACATCCTCACAGAGTTCAGCCATTCTGTCACATTGAAATAAAATAATAATAATAATAAAAAAAAAAGCACAACTGAAATAAAATAAATCCATAAGCTGGAAAAATACATTATAAACTTCTATTCAAGAAACATTCTCTTTATAATTAAAAACCTACTTGTGAGAATTAAAGTAGGATTGAAAGAAAACCTTGATTTGAATTTTTAAATAGGTGGCCTTTGTGGAATACTTTTAAATCATTTCATATGTACAAGCCCAACCAGTATCTCTGCCTGCCTGTGACAGAATACCTGAAAAAAAAAAATAATAAAGACACTGAAAAGGAGTTTTTGAACGAACAAAGCAACAAGAAAAGATCAATATTGATTTTCCAGGAGAATACAGTATAATCAGAACTGAACCACATGCTTCCCTCCTCTGGATTAAGGCTGGCACAGAGGTGCTTTAATAAAAGCAGACAGTGTGAAGAAAAGTCCTTCCACTTTTCTCTTCAAACTCCTGTAACAGCTCATCTATTTCATTTTCCATGTCTTCTGTGTGCTGGATCTGGAAGGGAAAAAAGAGAAAAAAGGCTCAGCAAGCAAGCTGCAAGGGTGTGATGGTTAGGAAATGGAATAATGCCAATTTTGGGGTTTGCTGGGAGATCTGCTGGGCAGGCTGACCCTTACTGCTCTTTGGTGAGAATCCCAGCATTGCCAAGAGATCCAGGTTTTATTGGGGTCCCAAAGGCACAGAGATCCTGGTTTTATTGGGGTCCCAAAGGCACAGAGATCCTGGTTTTATTGGGATTCCCAAAAGCACAGAGATCCTGGTTTTATTTGGGTTCCCTAAAGCACAGAGATCCTGGTTTTATTGGGGTCCCAGAGGCACAGAGATCCTGGTTTTATTGGGGTTCCCAAAGGCACAGAGATCCTGGTTTTATTGGGGGTCCCAAAGGCACAAATATTCTGATTTTACTGGAATTCCCAAAGGCACAGATATTCTGTTTTCATTTGGATTCCCAAAGGCACAGATATTGTTTTTATTGATTATCCCCAAAGGCACAGATATTCTGATTTTATTAAGACTCCCAAAAGCACAGATATTGTTTTTATTGGGATTCCCAAAGGCACAGCTATTCTGTTTTTATTGGGATTCCCAAAGGCACAGATATTCTGTTTCTATTGATCATTCCCAAATGATCAGACATTCTGTTTTTATAGAACAGATTCTGTTTTATAGAACAAATATTCTGTTTATATTGACCATCCCCAAAGGCACAGATATTCTATTTTTATTTATTCCCAAAGGCACAGATATCCTGTTTTTATTGATCATCCCCAAAGGCACAGATATCCTGTTTTTATTGATTATCCCCAAAGGCACAGATATTCTATTTTTATTTATTCCCAAAGGCACAGATATCCTGATTTAATTGATCATTCCCAAAGGCACAGCTATCCTGTTTCTATTGACCATTCCCAAAGGCACAGATATTCTATTTTTATTTATAATCCCCAAAGGCACAGATATTGTTTCTATTGATCATTCCCAAAGGCACAGATATTCTGTTTTTATTGATTATCCCCAAAGGCACAGATATTGTTTCCATTGATCATCCCCAAAGGCACAGATATTCTATTTTTATTTATAATCCCCAAAGGCACAGATATCCTGATTTTATTGATCATTCCCAAAGGCACAGCTATCCTGTCTCATTTATTTCCTGTTTCATTTATTTATTTTCATTCTGCTCCTGCAGTCCCAGCCCACCCTGGTGGCATTTCAGGATCATTCTGTTGAGCAGGCACCATCCCAGGTGCTGCAAAAACCCCAGGATTTTCCTCCTGGGCAGCTGAGAGAAATGAAAACAATAATTATTGTTTGCTTCTCCTGTGTTTTGGAGGTTGTGCACCAACAGGTCATTGCTTGATTGGTTTCATGTGAATTATTTTTGCTTAATGATCAATCACAGGCAGGATTGTGGGAGGAGTCAGGAGTTTTCATTATTATCTTTTACCTTTCTGCCTGCATCCTTCAGAATTGTTAGTATAATATAATGTAATATAATATAATATAATATAATATAATATAATATAATATAATATAATATAATATAATATAATATAATATAATATAATATAATATAATATAATATAATATAATATAATATAATATAATATAATATAATGTAATGTAATGTAATATAATGTAGTATAATGTAATATATAATGTAGTATAATGTAATATAATGTAGTATAATGTAATATAATATAATATAATATAATATAATATAATATAATGTAATGTAATATAATGTAATATAATGTAATATAATGTAATATAATGTAATATAATGCAGTATAATGCAGTATAATGCAGTATAATGTAATATAATGTAATATAATGTAATATAATATAATATAATATAATATAATATAATATAATATAATATAATATAATATAATATAGTATAATGTAATATATAATGTAATATAATGTAATATAATGTAGTATAATATAATATAATATAATGTAATGTAATGTAATATAATATAATATAATATAATATAATATAATATAATATAATATAATAATTAATTAGCCTTTAATGGAGTCAGATTGACACTCCTCCCTTCAGCTGGGACCCCCCCAAGCACAGCAGGATGTGGAAATCTGCACTGTGCCCTGGATTTGAGCGCACCGCCCGCACCGCGCAGGAGCCGCCTGGCGCAGCGGGCACAGCCAATTAACAGCAGCAATTAGCAGCACTCACACACTGGCAGAGCTCGCAGATGAGGAAGGCCCCCAGCGTGGCCTCCTCGTGGTTGTCCTGGATGTCCACGTTGATGACGTGCACGGGCTGGCACGTCTCCTGCTCCCGCGAGTTCAGGTCTGGGGTGGCGCGGGGCACGCGGCACAAAGAACGGAGGAAGGAAAATAGTTAGTAATGGGATTTTAAAAATAGAAAGGTGATGTCGTATTTAAATTTTCCAAAGTGTTTTTTAGAATTTATTTCATGTTTTCTTTATAATAATCTCTATATAATTTATATTTATATATAATTTATATATAATATATTATAAAATATATTATAATTATAATTATAGATAATTTATTATTTATATAATCTATATCTATATATAATATATATAATATATTATAAAATATATTATAATTATAATTATATATAATTTGTTATTTATATAATTTATATTTATATATAATTTATATATAATATATTATAAAATATATTATAATTATAATTATATATAATTTGTTATTTATATAATTTATATTTATATATAATTTATATATAATATATTATAAAATACATTATAATTATATATAATTTATTATTTATATAATTTATATTTATATATAATTTATATATAATATATTATAAAATATATTATAATTATATATAACTTATTATTTATATAATTTATATATGATATATAATATATTATAGAATATATTATAATTATAATTATACATAATTTATTATTTTTATATATTATATTTATATATAATATATATAATATATTATAAAATATATTATAATTATATATAACTTATTATTTATATAATTTATATTTATATACGATTTATAATATAGCTTATAAACATTACATATTACATATTTAATAAATATGAATATATTGTATGAATATTCTATGAACATATTTTATTACATACTATTATTTGTTCTGTATTATTTTATTTTATAAAAATAAAAATAATTTTAATTTATAAATATATAACAGATATTTGATATCTATTTTAACATATATACTGTATTTGATATAATGTTTTAATATATTATATTTTATATCCTATTTTTAAATTATATACTATATACCATACATTATACATTATATATTATACATTATATATGATTTTGAGCTTCCTCACCTGGAATGTTTTAACTGCTTTTAAAAAGCACCAGAACATGGATTTTACAGACAGGAAATATTGTAAAAGAGCAGGACCATGGATTTTACAGACAGGAAATATTGTAAAAGAGCTGGAACATGGATTTTAGAACACATGAAATATTCTAGAAGAGCAGGACATGGGTTTTAGAACACATGAAATATTCTGAAAGAGCAGGACATGGGTTTTAGAACACATGAAATATTCTAGAAGAGCAGGACCATGGATTTTAGAACACATGAAATATTCTGAAAGAGCAGGACATGGATTTTAGAACACATGAAATATTCTGAAGGAGCAGGACATGGGTTTTAGAACACATGAAATATTCTGAAGGAGCAGGACCATGGGTTTTAGAACACATGAAATATTCTAGAAGAGCAGGACATGGGTTTTAGAACACATGAAATATTCTAGAAGAGCAGGACCATGGATTTTAGAACACATGAAATATTCTAGAAGAGCAGGACATGGGTTTTAGAACACATGAAATATTCTAGAAGAGCAGGACATGGGTTTTAGAACACATGAAATATTCTGAAGGAGCAGGACATGGGTTTTAGAACACATGAAATATTCTAGAAGAGCAGGACATGGGTTTTAGAACACATGAAATATTCTACAAGAGCAGGACATGGGTTTTAGAACACATGAAATATTCTGAAGGAGCAGGACATGGGTTTTAGAACACATGAAATATTCTACAAGAGCAGGACATGGGTTTTAGAACACATGAAATA
Organism: Passer domesticus; assembly: GCF_036417665.1. Lineage (NCBI taxonomy): Eukaryota > Metazoa > Chordata > Aves > Passeriformes > Passeridae > Passer > Passer domesticus. The sequence goes on along the minus strand of NC_087495.1, from coordinate 6,131,810 downwards.
TTCTAGAAGAGCAGGACATGGGTTTTAGAACACATGAAATATTCTGTAAGAGCAGGACCCATAAATACAATTGGCTTCCAAGAGCAATGGAAGCACGAGGGGAGGTTGGACTGGGAGCAGCAGCTCAGGAAGCTCTGCCTGAAGAGTTCACCATGAGGAAGACTCTTACTTCCTCTTCAGAGAACCCCCTGACCCACCTCAGAGCCCAGCACCCAATTAAGAGGACAACTGAGCAGCCATAATTCAGCTAATTACAACACAAAGTGGGGCCAGGGAATAATTACGCGTTAGGTGTCCTGGAAACCATGTGAACATGTAAAATCTTTTTGGATAAACAGAGCAGGACTGTTTTACACATCTCTGGGAGGTTACTCCCCACGTGTCCAGTGCTGTAATAATTAAAGCCTCTTGTCAAGTTTAATTATTTGCTGTCTGTGTTCCACTCCAGCTGCCCAGGATGGGGATGAGCTGCTTGGGAGCTCGCAGGGAGCCTGCAGGGAAGGCAGCTCAGCCTTGGTTTTCCATCAGCTCATCCCCAATTTGTGCAGTTCCTGAGATCCATGAGCACTTCCAAACCAAACATGGAGTTTCTATAAATTTCACACGCTCTGAGCAGCTGCCAGCACCTTTTGGGGACTCAGCCATCACTTCTGTGGTGCATAAATCTACATCAGTAACTGCAGCTCTTGTCCCCACTGGTGTTCCACTAGTCTGGAGGTTTCCACATTTATGGAGGACTTCAAGAAGGGAAAAAAACCCCCAAATTAACTTGATTTATCAGTTCAAGCTCCTTACCTTCTACTACTTGATCATAGACTCTTTCTTCACACGTTAGGATCAAATCAAAAACGTCTTTGCAGTTCTGGAATCTTTCTGGTCGGGGCTTGATTCTCTTATTTCTGTCCAACATGTGTAAAATTCCATTCTGTGTGTATCTGAAGTCGCTTGAGTTAAGTTAACTTGAAGGAAAGTCATGGTTTTGAGCAAACGAGCAGCACTTAAAGGTAAATTAATGCCATTATCTTTAAAATAAAATATTCTGTTTGCAAATCTACAAATCAGTGAGCACTGAAGAGATTCCTAAGGTGGGGCCCCCAAATTGCAGCCACTTTTCACAGACCTGCCACCGGCACCACAGCTTTAAAAAGCTCTCAGAACTTTTCCTTGAGCAACTATTTTTATATCCCTAAATCCTCTGACCCCCCAGCCCGTGCTGTTCTGAGCAGGATGTCCTACATTCCTGCCAGCCACTGCTCCTCACTTTCAAAGGTGTTTCAGGTGCACAAAGCCCTGCCTGCAAATGTGGATTTATGCAACTGAACCTCCAAAGGAAGCCAAAGAAACCACAGAAGCACATCCCATAAAAATATCCCGAGCTGCAGAAATGGGGAGGAATGGAGGGAAAAGGGATTTTGTGCCTGTCAGAGCTTCCTCACCGTGTGAGAGAGAGGAAGCTGGGATGCTGCTTGGAGCTGTATTTATGGAACCCTGAGGCTCTGATTTCCACCCTGGAGCCCCTTTCCAGGCAGGATTCCCCATTTTCCCCAGTTTTTCACCCTTCTGGGATGTGCACTTCCACTGGGAGCACTCCAGGCTCGACTGTCACATAAATCTGGAGTGAAACCAAACACCCTCTGAAGGGGAAGTTTTAGGGGTAAAATGGGAATACCAGGAAAGGTTTGGATGGAGACAGCCTGGAAGGGGATGCATCCCTGCCTGACTTTAGCACAGCTGTATTTTTAGCCCTCTGAGAAGATATTTTTACAATAAGAAGGATAACAGCCTGCAATTTCTCGAGATAACAATTCTGAGAAGAAAACAATTCCCAGCGTTTGCAGCAATATGTAAGAGGTCATCTGGGCTCATTTCCTTGCTGAAAAGGTGACAGACAGGTATTTCTTTGCAGAAAACACTCCTGCTATTTTTGTAACAAAGGACAAACAATTTCCTGCCTACCTTTTAGCAGGAGCTCCAATTCCACTGCCCAGATGTGCTCCCAGAGCTCCTGATCAAGGAAACAGCCTCCAAAGCTCTTCAATCCTTCAAGTGTTTAATTTCTATTAAAAATTAAACCCAGCTTTCTACCCACAAGAGTCTACTTCATGTTGGAAACAGATTCAGCTCCTTTGTGTGTCTGCACCACTGCACTTCAGCTACTTGTAATTTCAATTTTGCACCACAAACGGAGTGCTGGGATGTTTATCACAATTAAATCTTGTCAATTAGCCTGACTTCTGCTGCATTTCTTTTCTCCACGTCACTCCCAAGCCTTTTTCACTCTTCTTTCCCAAAAGGTTTCTCCTGATGTTCTTAAGGAATTGTGTTTTACAGCCCAAAGCTCTCACCAGCACCCCTGTGAATTCTCCTGGGGTTTGTCATGTTTGGGGAAAAAAAACCCAAAAAAATCCACTTGGATGGAGCCATCTCAGACCTCTGGTTATTTGCAGAGCAGGAAAATGAGTGCATTTTCAAAATACCATCTCCAAAATATCTGCCATTTCCAAACTATGCCAACATCTGCCTGCTCAGTTGGAAGGGGAGCCCTCCCCGGGCTCTGCACTCCTCATTTCTACATCATGCAGTTCAAGAGGGGGGAAAAAATAAAAATCCACAACATCCCACACGCTTTTTTTGGGTTCTCTTTTTTCCCTTTCTAGGATAAAATGTTGCTGGCATCTGTCCCCTCGCTTTCCTGAGTGAGCCTGGAGACAGAATTACGCAGATTCCCAAACCCACACAAGATTTCTGTTCACAGCCCAGCTCTCTGCTGCCAACTTACAGCTATTTTTTTAATTTTTTTTTTTATTTTCCAAGGGTCCATCTGCCTATAAAAGGAGACTGAGAGGAGCAGTGAAGATTTATGGTGCTTTTCTATTTGGTTCACTGGAATTTTTTTCACCTGGAAAAAGCCATGAAGGGGGTGTGCACATTGTTAATGTGCAGGAAGGCTCTGCATATTATTATTCCAAAGTATAAGAAATAACTGGTTTTTTTTTGCTCTTTGGGAGCTCAGGTGAATGCAGATACAACAACTTATGGTTTTCACCACACTGGCAGGTGTTGGGTCATTTAAATCAGGTTTTGTTTTACTCCCAACAAATTTTAACTCGTTTCTCCCTGTCCTGTGCATCCCTGCTCTCTTTTCAGGACAGAATTCCCCCTGGTTTTCTTTCAGAATTCCCCCTGGTTTTCTTTTAGAATTCTTTCTGAATTCCCCCTGGTTTTCTTTCAGAACTCCCCCTGGTTTTCTTTCAGAATTCTTTCAGAATTCCCCCTGGTTTTCTTTCAGAATTCATTCAGAATTCCCCTGGTTTTCTTTCAGAATTCTTTCAGAATCCCCCTGGTTTTCTTTCAGAATTCTTTCTGAATTCCCCCTGGTTTTCTTTCAGAATTCTTTCAGAATTCCCCCTGGTGACATTTTGTAGCCCTACCATGCTGAGGAGGACACCAGAACTTGCCTACATTTCCCTTCACCTACTGCAAACTCTTGGCAGAGTAAATCCTTATTTTTGCAGAGCCCAGTTCAGATTTCACCTTTAACAGAATAACTGCTGAACAGGTAAATGGTGTGGTGGGATTTGGGCAGGAAGACCCAGCAGTGGAAAGGTTTGGTATAAAAAGGAGATGTTGCAGCCCAAAATTGGGTTTTTCCAACAGGCACAGCACTGTTGCTCATTCCCATGGAGAATTTCCATTACTGACTCTGCATTTTCTCCTCTAAGGTTATCCCACACTAGTGATGAAGATTTATTTTAAAAAATTAAGATGTGTTTAGCTAAACCCCTAAAGCTTTCACTACCCAAATTTAAAATTCCTGTCATGGACACCAGAAATGCCTTTTACCATCCAGTGGATGGGTCCCTGCTCCAGACATCTGAGTAACCATCCCTTACCCTCCACATTTTATCATTATTTGTCACTGACAGGACCCAAAAAATACTTTTAGCCACGAGCACCAACCTAGAGATGGCCAAGAGAGTCAAATCTCTATCCTGTATGATCAAAGAAAAATGATCTTACTGATCCAAGTATTGACCAAGTTTCCTTTTAACTCCCATGTGAAGCTGAAGCTCACAAGTGATTTGTGTTGGGTATAGAAATTATTTGTAAAGATCCAAAATTCCCATCCCTTGAAGTGTCCAAGGGCAGGCTGGTCTGTGCCAGCTGTTCCTGCCGTGGACAGGGGTGGAATGAGATGATGTTTAAGGTCCCTTCCAACCCAGGCCATTCCTGAAAATATAAAAGCCAATTTATTAAACCTAACTGGGCATATGATACTTGCTAAAATGTACACCCCCTTTTTAGGGAAAAAAAAATCCATAAAGTAATGGCTGGCACCCAAAGCTTCTACATCTTTGAATAAATCTGATTATTGCCTCAAACACTGCATTTCTTCTTTGGAAAAAGCAGGAGCAGAGCAGAGTGCTTCCCCCCAGAGCCTGAGTGGCATTTGCAGGTCACTTTTCCATATCATCCTTATTTATTTTTTAGTGTCTGCATTATAAACAGAACACCTTGTGTTAAAGTCTGTCCAGGAACTGGAAATTTCCTTAAATGAAACGTGTGAGGGGGGTGAGGCTGCCCAGGATCTTCCACCTTCAGAATAGCTCCTTTTAGAGGGGATGAAGCCTGGAAATGGGCACGGCCACCACAAATTCCACTGCCAAGCACGGCGGTTATGGCTGTGGAACTGCTTCACTTCACCCAGAGAACAGTGCCTGCCCTCTGGAATGGAAACTGGGCAGATGGAACCAGCCAGAGACTGGGCACAATCCCTGCTGAGCCACTGGGCAGATGGAACAAGGGACTGGGCACAGCCAGTGCTGAGCCACTGGGCAGATGGAACCAGAGACTGGGCACAATCCCTGCTGAGCCACTGGGCAGATGGAACCAGCCAGAGACTGGGCACAATCCCTGCTGAGCCACTGGGCAGATGGAACCAGCCAGAGACTGGGCACAGCCAGTGCTGAGCCACTGGGCAGATGGAACCAGAGACTGGGCACAGCCAGTGCTGAGCCACTGGGCAGATGGAACCAGCCAGGGACTGGGCACAGCCAGTGCTGAGCCACTGGGCAGATGGAACCAGGGACTGGGCACAGCCAGTGCTGAGCCACTGGGCAGATGGAACCAGCCAGACTGGGCACAGCCAGTGCTGAGCCACTGGGCAGATGGAACCAGCCAGACTGGGCACAGCCAGTGCTGAGCCACTGGGCAGATGGAACCAGCCAGACTGGGTACAGCCAGTGCTGAGCCACTGGGCAGATGGAACCAGAGACTGGGCACAGCCAGTGCTGAGCCACTGGGCAGATGGAACCAGAGACTGGGCACAGCCAGTGCTGAGCCACTGGGCAGATGGAACCAGAGACTGGGCACAGCCAGTGCTGAGCCACTGGGCAGATGGAACCAGAGACTGGGCACAGCCAGTGCTGAGCCACTGGGCAGATGGAACCAGAGACTGGGCACAGCCAGTGCTGAGCCACTGGGCAGATGGAACCAGCCAGGGACTGGGCACAATCCCTGCTGAGCCACTGGGCAGATGGAACCAGAGACTGGGCACAGCCAGTGCTGAGCCACTGGGCAGATGGAACCAGGGACTGGGCACAGCCAGTGCTGAGCCACTGGGCAGATGGAACCAGAGACTGGGCACAGCCAGTGCTGAGCCACTGGGCAGATGGAACCAGCCAGGGACTGGGCACAATCCCTGCTGAGCCACTGGGCAGATGGAACCAGAGACTGGGCACAGCCAGTGCTGAGCCACTGGGCAGATGGAACCAGGGACTGGGCACAGCCAGTGCTGAGCCACTGGGCACATGGAACCAGAGACTGGGCACAGCCAGTGCTGAGCCACTGGGCAGATGGAACCAGCCAGGGACTGGGCACAATCCCTGCTGAGCCACTGGGCAGATGGAACCAGAGACTGGGCACAGCCAGTGCTGAGCCACTGGGCAGATGGAACCAGAGACTGGGCACAGCCAGTGCTGAGCCACTGGGCAGATGGAACCAGGGACTGGGCACAGCCAGTGCTGAGCCACTGGGCAGATGGAACCAGCCAGAGACTGGGCACAATCCCTGCTGAGCCACTGGGCAGATGGAACCAGAGACTGGGCACAGCCAGTGCTGAGCCACTGGGCAGATGGAACCAGCCAGAGACTGGGCACAATCCCTGCTGAGCCACTGGGCAGATGGAACCAGAGACTGGGCACAGCCAGTGCTGAACCATTCTGTTGGATTCAAATGGAAACAGAAGAAATCAGAAAAAAATTCCTAATACAGTGCCTGTCCTCTGGAATGGGAACTGGGCAGTTTGGAACAAACCAGAGATTGTGCACAAATCTTCTGCTGCTCTTCAACTTGATAAAGTCTTAAGCTGAACCATTCTACTGGATTCAAGTGGAAACAGAGCAAGGTGAGATGGGATATTAGGAAAAAAAAATCCTAATACAGTGCCTGTCCTTTGGAATGGAAACTGCAGTTTAGAACCAACCAGAGATTGTGCACAAGTCTTTTGTTGGTCCCATAATTAATAAAGTCTTAATGCTGAACCATTCTATTGGATTAAAATGGAAGCAGAGCAGGGTAAGGTGGGACATTAGGAAAAAATTCCTAATACAATGCCTGTCTTTGGAATTCAAACTGTAGTTTAGAACCAACCAGAGATTGTGCACAAATCTTCTGCTGGTCCCTAACGTGATAAAGTCTTAATGTTGAACAATTCTATTGGATTCAAATGGAAAGAGAGCAGGGTAAGGTGGATATTAGGAAAAAATTCCTCCCTGGGAGGGTGGGGAGGCCCTGCAGGGGTTGCCCAGAGGAGCTGGGGCTGCCCTGGAGGTGTCCCAGGCCAGGCTGGACAGGGCTTGGAGCAGCCTGGGACAGTGGCAGATGTCCCTGCCCATGGCACAGGATGAGCTTTAAGGTCCCTGCCAACCAAAATCAGTCTGGAATTCTAAAACATGCCATCCCAAATGATCAGGAAGAGGCTAAGCTGGGCTCCACGCCATTTCTGCAACATTTATACCTGCATGAATGACCTGCAAAAAACCTGCACTTGGTTTTGGGTAAGGACAAGCACCCAGCACCTGTAAGCCCTGAGCTGCAAGGACAAATCCAAGGATAAATGAGGAGCTGGTAAAAATACAAACAAGCCCTGCTCACCTCCTGAAGCCTGGCTGAGCCCAAAGCTGAGGGTGAAGTGAACACCTTGAGTTTAGCCCTGAGCTCAAGTGCCAGACAAGAATTTATCAGTGCTGAGCAGCCCAAGCTGTGTTTGGGGTGAGAATGGACAGATCCAGCTGCCAGAGGGGAAAGAGGGGGAGAAATGGCCAAGGTAGAAGGGATGTCCCAGAGAATGGACAGATCCAGCTGCCAGAGGGGAAAGAGAGGGAGAAATGGCCAAGGCAGAAGGGATGTCCCAGAGAATGGACAGATCCAGCTGCCAGAGGGGAAAGAGAGGGAGAAACGGCCAAGGCAAAGAGGGGGAGAAGGGATGTCCCAGAGAATGGACAGATCCAGCTGCCAGAGGGGGAAGAGGGGGAGAAATGGCCAAGGCAGAAGGGATGTCCCAGAGAATGGACAGATCCAGCTGCCAGAGGGGAAAGAGAGGGAGAAACGGCCAAGGCAAAGAGCTGGAGAAGGGATGTCCCAGAGAATGGACAGATCCAGCTGCCAGGGGGGAAAGAGAGGGAGAAATGGCCAAGGCCAGTGGCAAAGAGGTGGAGAAGGGACTGGCAGAACGACAAGGGTGACAAGGTGACTCCAGGGAGTGGCACTGTGTCTGGCTGTGCCATCCAACAGCTGAGCCTGCACTTCAGCCAAGTGGGAACTCCAAGGAGTTTGGTTTGGATTGCTGGAAGGCAGTGTTGGGTCACCTGGCAGGGAGTGACACAGTGACACTCCTGTCACTCCAGGGAGCAGCAGGTGAGCCAGAGGGTGGACACAGCTCTGAGCAAGCTGGGCTGTGCCAGCTGCTCCTGCCATGGCCAAGGGTGGAAATAGATGATAAAATTCAAGGTCCCTTCCCACAGGACTTGGGGCTGCTCCCCTCAGCTTTGGGAAGCAGTGCCAGGTCCCAGAGGAGCAGCAAATGCAGGACTGGGAGGGGGAAGTGCTGTGAGGAGAGGTCTGAGGGAAAGGATGAATCCTCCCCTCGCCCAGGGCTGCACCAGCCACTTCCAACTGGCTTTGGGGCTGTGAAGCTCAGAATTGGCAGCTACAGCTGAAGGTACATCAGACAGAGCAAAGCACAGGCACTGCAAACCCTAAATCAATTAAACCATTTCATTGAGCACTTTTGGGAAACCTGAGAACACAATGAAGAGACAGCAGGAGCCTGCAGAGAAAGCAGCACGTGGATGAGGCGTGCAGGAAACATTCCTGGCCTGCAATCAATGCCAGTTCAAAGAATTACAGCTGAAATGAAAATGGGAATTGGTTTGGAATAAAGAAAAAAAGAAGTAGAAGCATCCCTAATGTTGGCACAGAAGTTTTGTGCTCATGGGAGGGAATTTCAAAGCAAGAAGGAGCAACTGTCAGTTCACTCCCCTCCCTGCAGCTGGGATGAAAGTGCCAAAGAATGAAATCACTGCAGCTCTGAATGGATTTTACAAGAGTCCTCAGCCTCACACTGGATCCTTCAGTCAGAATTCCTCAGAGCACGTCTGGGACTCACCTTGGATAAGGAAATAAACCTTTCAGCCCACCCAGAAGAGACAGGATGGCAGAGGGTGTTTTATGCTGCTGAAAAGCAATTTGCTGTTGGACTGGAGTCTGTAGCTTCTGCCATGTCCCACAGCTCGAACACAGGGGAAATAATATTTAAATAATATATATCCAGCTCATATATTTTTAATAATTTGATGTATTTCCTTTTTAATGTGAATGAAGCCAAGATTAAAGGCAGTTTGATCAGAAGGCAGATGAAGAAGCACTAAAAATTTGCTGCCTTTGAAAGGCCCAAGATTCTGTGAAGCATTTTACAATCCTTCATGGAGAAAAAGGGATTGGAATGCAGCCTGTGGCTGGAATTTTGTTGATTTGCAGAAATGTGCCTCAGAAGTCTGTTTAAATCCAGCTTAAACACTTCTTTCCACTTCTCTCAATTTCTAGGAGCACTGAAGTGCTTTGTAAGACATGGTGAGAAAGAAAATGAGACTTCTGGAAGAAGTTTTGCCACTGACACACAGGCCATGAATTCAACTATTTTTAGCTCTTGTAAGGTTAGACTTAAAAAAAGAGAAAAAAAGAAGAAAATACACAAATTCCACCAAAAAAAGATAAAAAAATCCCTGAGCAGATGGAAATGAAACATTCCAAAGAGCTCCCAGAGACACAGCTCTTGTGCTGAACACTGGAATGACAGCTCAGGAGAGAAGCTGACACGTGCTTAGCAGTTCAAAACCATGAAGAAAAACCAGATGAAAATGTAAGATAAATACATGCATGAAGAGCTTACCTGAAGCAGAATTTAGGTCAGTTACTCCTCAAGACTGAGCTACATATAAAATATCACATGGGCATCCAACTTCAACGTGGAGCTCACAGAGTTAAAGCTGGATCCCATCACCAAGATCAGCATTATTTCTGGGGGGTTTTTGACAGAAAAGAATCTTCAAGGGAGATGCACAGAGTTCTTAATTTCTGGAATTTTCCTCCTAACTGAAGCAGCTTTAGGAACTTCTTCAGGACACGTTTTCCACCCTCCCCTCAATTTTATAACCTCGTGGAGCTAAGGAGCTAAAACTGGAATCCTGTCTGAAGTTAGGGAGGTCAAATTAAGAGAGGAGGTAAAAAATGTCAGGAGCAGAGTAGGAGGCCAAGCTTGCAGGGTAGGTGCAGGCTGCCTAGAAATCCTAATTAAAAATAACCCCCCATCTGTGAAAATCATCTTTAATGTGAGGGTCAGAGACACATCAGTGCTGAGGAAAGAAATCAGCCATGGAGTTACTCACATTGATAAAGAACCCAGGAGCAGCTCCTGCAGAATTTTGGCCAAATTTCCACTTGAACAGCTCCTATCCCTGGGCACAACATCAACTGCTGATGAAGATTTAAACTGAGTTTAAATTTAAACTGTTTAGCAAGTTTCACCCTTGACTAGTTTTTGCCTTCACTTGAAGGCAAAGCTCACCAGCAGTTTTGCTCTATTTTTGTTTCAGCTTTAAGGTCACCACCACAGAATTAGAATTAAGTCCTCAAACCCCTTCACAGAGTTAAAAGGGGCAAAGTAATGAGAAGGACAAATAATCCTGATGTTGGAGAGGTGGAGATATGCAAATACAAGGTGGTGTATGAGAACCACAGACCACGGCTGTGCCCTCCTCAAATCAGGAGAATTCTCTATTGTTGTCCTAGAAATAAACAGAGGAATGTTTTAAAAAGCAACATTTAGAACATTATTAAATGGTTTTGGGGCAGTCCTCAACTGGGGCTCAGGGAATTGAAATGCTACACTCTAAAAATTCAATGGGAGATGCTGATACTTATTTTAACTCTAAGTTTTAACTGCCACATCTTAAAAGGCTTTGAAGTGCTTCCATTTCAGATCTACTGTAACCACCTACTCAACTGAATCTGTATTCCTGGCTCCATTAATCCCCTATCCCTGTGCTGCTGAAATTCAACACATGCCTTCAAGGTATGAGAGCCTGTGCTCCACATTTCACTAATTAACTGCAATCAAGGTGCTTTTAATCTCTGCAGAGTGGCTTTTGCAGTTGTTCCCCCTCCTCACAAGTGAACAGCAGAGGTTCAGTGCATCTCTTCTCTCTAACACAACTTGAACCTTGCTCTGGCTGAGGTCCAGCAGTGCAGCAGCTCATTTTTGGTTGGAGGCCACTGCTTCCTGAGCTGGGGGTTGTTTATTTGGGCAGAGGATGTCCCTGGTGTCCACAGTGCCTGCAAGGAGAGCACTCAAACCTCAGGTGTCTCCTCCCTGGGGGATGGCAGCAAGACTCAAAATCTCAGAGTACAGATGATGAAAGCAAGGCTGGGAAACAGAACAAGCAGCTCAATCATATGGAAGCCCCCCTCCTTTGTACCCCCAGCCCAACCACACTGCAAGCCCCTGAGGAGCAGCCCTCCCACCCCACAGGTAATTCCCATCCCCTCCCTGAAGTTATGCTCACCCAACAGAACTGAGAGCCCCAGGGACACAAAAAATCTATTCCACAATCGCTGCTGAGAGCAGCTCTGGCTTTGGTTAAAGCCTTTACCCTCAAAACCCACTTCTGGAAATGGAGTTGCTTTCTGTGCTGCCAGTCTTCAGTCTGAAAACCTTAAATTATCTGAGAATCAAAAAAGCAAAGTCACAGAGGCATTTGCTGCTGCCCTATTTCCCTTGCAGTGGCTTTTGTTTAAACCTCTTTCATCTTGAGAAAAGGTTTAACTGCTACACTGCAAATATATTTGGGGAACACAGCAAAGCATGGAGCAGAACCACAGTGGTGACTCCAAATCATGCTGAGGGGGGAACAGGTTGGCTTTCTGTTGTTTTTTCTTTGGTTTTTTTTTTTTTTTTCTTAAGCACTGCCATATTCAAGCACAGCAGCAGTGAAGAATTCAAAAAGGAAATCTCAAGTCGTTGGTGCTTGTTAAAATTAATTCTCAGTTCAAGGAATTTTCTTTTAAGCAGTTCTTTTAATCAGGATATGGATATGGCATACCTCATTAAGATGGGTTTGCAAGATTCTCCTTTTCTCTATAGGCAGAGGGATTAAAAAAAAAATCAAATAAACCAGCACATCACATGTGATATTTTAAGACTACATCCTACATTCTGAACTTTTTAAAAAAAAAGGATCCTTGTTGAAAAAAACATCTAGAATGAGTTCCCCAAGTTTTGTTTGTGGGTTTTCTTATTAAAAAAAAATCAACTTTAAATACAGGTACTTTAAAATAATGCAGCTGGGACATTTTTAGTAGTGTGCCTAACCCTGATCCCCTTTGCTCTCCAGGATTAAATGTTACTGGGCTCTCCTCTGTCCATTCTTTAGAATCAACTACAGAGTTATTTTTTTCTCGGTGCACAGAGCAAATCACATATCACAAAATCCTCAGTGAGAAGGGTGAGCTCTTTAATGAAAGGCATCCTCTCTCCCAGAGAAAGTATTCTGTAAGCCTTACCTGGCAGTTTGTCTGAGCTAAATACAACATTAAAGTCGAGGTGCTCGCTCTTCCCACATCCACACTCGGGACAGTCTTTGCACTGAGAAGGATCCAGTGCAGGGGACTGATGTGTTCATTCAAGAGCTAAACATGTAACACACTACAAAAGAGCATTTGGGATGTGTGCATTGGAACTGGGTAACAATTTACAAGGGAGCATTAGAGGCCCACTGTTAAAAAAAAAAAACCTCTTATAAACTTAAATCATTTAAAGTTCGCCAGCCAAGCAACTCTAGAGATCCTTAATGCCTAATAATGAATTACACCTTTCAAGGATGAACCACACTGGATTTTTTAAAGAGGCCATGCCACAGGGATACAGTTCTTTGTCTTTCCTAAGCAGATCATTGTACATCTGATCATATGTGGTTTTGAAGTCATAAACATTTGGCTTGTCCGGGGCTGGTCCTGGCAGTTTCACGTGGGTCCCTGTGCCAAAGGATCGCACGCTGAATCCTCGTTTGCTGAAAGACACAAGGGAGGGGAGAGCACCATGAGACTGGAGGGACTTGAAAATTAAACTGCTGAAGAATATTAGAGGGAATTTCAACAACACCTCTTAAAAACACCTTTTAAAAACACCTCTTAGGCAGCAGCAGCTGAGCAACCAAGCTGCCTAAAGCTCCCCATGTGCATTTTCCTTGCAGTTACAATCTAAACTCACACACCATTTCAAGGAAGCACCTCTATTTGACAGGAATTTTCCTACAATCATGGTACAGAGCTGTTTGGAAATGTCAATTGTGCTTTCCTTTTGTGCTTTCAGACACCCTGGATCTGCAACAAACCCCTTGTGTATTCATGAGAACACAAAGATGGTTTTCTCTTGATGCACATAAATAAGTGTACAACTGATCAATACTGAAATGTCCTGCTGAGACTCTTGGCCTAGCTGCATTATTCTTCTCACTTGGTTGCCCAAAGTGGAATTTAATTAGCCCAGGACAAACATTTGTGTGCCTGCCACTGAAAACCACACAGTGCAATTACCTTTACACAAGTGGGACAGATGTTCTGCTGGCTGCCCTCTAAAACTCTTGGCTAAACCAGGGATTACTTCATTCCATTCTTATGAACAACTACTTGTTTAATATTATAATTAAAAAAAAAATAGGCAGGAACCTGCTTGTCTTTGGGAGTAATGCAAATATTCTTGCTGATTAACTCAGATATTCAAACCTCAGTACCTCCTTCAATAATATTTAAAAATATGGCAATCTATGGAATAATGGGACAAAAAAAGAGATTTTCTGGTGGTCTAATGGACAAAGTTACATGGTAAATTACTGTTGCTACCACCCAGAAGGCTGAAACATTTGGGTCTGTAATGACAATGTAACTAGAAAAAGCAAGACCAGGAGTTAATTTATTTTTTTAAGGACTCACACTTTCAACTTGAATGATTTTAGCAAAGTCTGAATGGAGTGAACAAGGTTAGAACAGAACCCAAGTGAACACCCAGTGCCTGTGCCCCCAGAGCCCCAGAACTGCAGATTTCCTCTGAGGGGACTGAGCAGAACTGGGACCCAGGCTTAGAGCCCCAGGCTCCCTGCTCTGCACAGGGAAATTCAAGGAGGAGACAAGGAAAACTCAGGGAATTCAGCAGGAGACACCAACCCAAACTGTGTGTTTGCCTTCAGAAGGTGTCCCCAACGTGACCCCAAATCTTCTGGGCAGAGACTGTGAGCACTGCTGCCTCAGACACAGCCCTGAAACCTTCAACACCGATTTCCTCCAGCCCCTCCTTTCCCCTTCCTTGCTTTTCCCCCACACTTTTCCCTCCAGCAACTATTTTTAGGTGTCTATTTCTGTAAACACACAAGACACAGGAGGGTTTGTGCTTCCTCCTGCAGGACTGATGAGTGAGAAGGGATAAAGTGGAAGAAAGTGCAGTTCTGTGTCCCTCCCAGCCCTCCATCACACGGAGCTGGTGCAGTCATGAGTCACTGCTCATTTATTTTCCCTGCAACACTTGAAGATCCAAGTTTTGATTCTGCTGCTTCTGCTGGATGTGAAGAGAGACATAATATGTAGAGAAGAAATTGCACTGCTAAAAAATTCATGTTTCAATTTGATCTTTTCTCCTCTGGTTTCCTTTATTTTCTTTAACATTATTCTTGGAAACAGCTCTGCTTGGATCACACACATTAAAACCTCCACCTCTAATTGCTGCAGATGTCCCCGAGTTTGCATTTTACAATTTGAAATCTTTGACATTCAACACATTAAAAATTCGTGCCTCCAAGGCCCATGACCCATTCAAAATTATTTCCTTGAATAGCTGGAATATGAGTTCCTCACATGGAATTTCATGTTTTGTACCTTGGTGAGTGGTAGTGCCAATGTTTACACTATTCATGCCCCAGGTACAATAAAACAACCTAAAAACATTTCAACACATTTCTTGTGGAGCACAGGAGATGGAAAAATGCCTGCAGAGAGCCATTAGTCAGGAGCTTTTATTAAATACTATTCAGCTTTTATTAACTAGCTGGACACAGGAGCTTTTATTAAATATTATTCAGCTTTTATTAACTAGCTGGACACAGGAGCTTGTATTAAATATTATTCAGCTTTTATTAACTAGCTGGACACAGGAGCTTTTATTAAATATTATTCAGATGTTATTAACTAGCTGGACACAGGAGCTTTTATTAAATATTATTCAGCTTTTATTAACTAGCTGGACACAGGAGCTTTTATTAAATATTATTCAGCTTTTATTTAATAGCTGGACACAGGAGCTTTTATTAAATATTATTCTGATTTTATTAACTAGCTGGACACATCCAGTGTAGTGAATCCTCAGGTGCCTGTGGGAATGTGGCACATTTGTAAAAATGACCTGGTAAAATTGCCCAGAAGGTGGAACAAAATGAGCTTTGGCACAGAAGGTAAAGAGTAAGACAGACTAACAGACTCTTCTGAAGCTGTGGAGCTTGAACTTGAACAGGTTAATGATGAGCACATTTCAGGAAGTTGTTTTTATTGCTGTTAAGGCTGATGTGGATAAATTAGCAGTGTGCTAATGACAGAGTGAGGCTCTGCCCAGATCTCATTTCAGCACTCTGCTCACCCCCAGCCCCAAGGGTCACTCAAGAGCACTTCCCAAAGACCTGAGGAAATAATTCTGAAACCAAAAACCAACCTGGACTGCATGACTGGGAGCACTCAGTTCCAGGCACTGGCAGGAGAAATAATAATAATAATAATAATAATAATAATAATAATAATAATAATAATAATAATAATAATAATAATTTGTGCAGCTTGAGACATCAACTTTTGTCCACACACACCTTTCTTTTATTTCACTGTTATTTGGGGATCTCACACATTCTTATTAAATTGCTTTTCAGTTTATTGTATCTTCCCTTCCAATAGCTGTAGGAAATATTGCTAAATATTGAAGCAAATGCAATAAATCCTGCAGTGCCACTGCACTCAGAGTGGTGAAAGATTTCAGGAGACAAATGATTAATTTTACCATGTCTCTTTCCACAAGAGGTAGCAGGAAAATAACCAGCAACCCTTGTAGGTTAATTAAAAAATATCTTATGCACCCAATCAATATTAAAAAACACCCCCCAAAACAAGGCCACACTGCTCAACAGCAGGACTAAAGCATTGTTAACTGATTTTGAATATTAACAACCTGCAATTTGCATTATCACTACTAAGCTGGCAAATGAAAGTGTGCTTTAATATAAGAACGTGAAAATACCTCCTTCTTGGGTTATTAATTTAGGATTTCTTAAACTGGGCAGTGCAGATGTCAATACCTCCCTGCATTTTTGGTGCTGACGGGAGAGAAGCTCTGAGTAACAACTTCTGAGTAACAACTTCTGAGTAACAACTTCTGAGTAACAACTTCTGAGTAACAACTTCTGAGTAACAACTTCTGCAAGCAGCACAGGTGCAACTGAAGTTTTCTTACACCTCAATGTTGTACTACAAGTTTAAACATCAATATGAGAACTTTTTGCTACAGGGGTTGCAATGTTTTAATTTCCCTGCTGCCACTAAGCTCTGATGTTCACTCTTAATTTCCTAAAAGTTACCTTTCTGCAACAAGGGATGTGTGGCAGAAGTGTGTATCAGCATTTTAGAAATTTTTCTTGCCAGTAAGTGACACAGAGAGCTTGAACTCATTAAATTCCTTCCAAAGCCATCACGGCAGTACCAAGCACACAGAAATGTGGAAGTTGCTGCATAAAATAAGTTTGGCTGTAAGAAATTTACCCTTGTGCCTTCCTCCTCTGAGGGAGAACCACGGCCTGAGTCTGCATGAAAAATATAAAATTAAAGAACATGCTGGTTTTGGCTGGGACAGAGTTAATTTCTGCCCCAGCAGCCGCGCTGTGGGTTTGTGTTTGCAAATGTTTTTGTTGTTGCTGAGCAGGGCTCACACAGCAGCCAGGCCTGCTCTGCTGCTCACCTCAGCCCACCCCAGCAGGAAACAAAAGCAAACAAAGCAGGGTGAGGAAGAGCAGAGCCAGGGCGGGGTAACACAGCTGGCCTGGCAGCTTTTAGGGAGGGCCCTGGCTCCCTGCTCTGCTCCTCCTGCTCCCCTCTGCTGATGGCTTTTATTCTACCAGCAAACCCCAGACAGCCCTTCAGGCTGACTTCTGCTGGAAAATTAGAACAAGGTGTTTAAAACTTGGTTAATTACAAAATACGCTGAATGCTGGACCCCAGACTTTGTTTTCCAGCAGCACAAAGAATTTGTGTCTTTGAAAGTCTTGTCATTGTGTCTTTGAAAGTCTTGTCGTTGTGTCTTTTAAAAGTCTTGTCGTTGTGTCTTTTAAAGGTCTTGTCGTTGTGTCTTTTAAA
Organism: Passer domesticus; assembly: GCF_036417665.1. Classification (NCBI taxonomy): domain Eukaryota; kingdom Metazoa; phylum Chordata; class Aves; order Passeriformes; family Passeridae; genus Passer; species Passer domesticus. Next base: position 6,114,815 of record NC_087495.1, on the reverse strand, counting down.
AGTCTTGTCGTTGTGTCTTTTAAAGGTCTTGTCGTTGTGTCTTTTAAAAGTCTTGTCGTTGTGTCTTTTAAAAGTCTTGTCGTTGTGTCTTTTAAAAGTCTTGTCGTTGTGTCTTTTAAAAGTCTTGTCGTTGTGTCTTTTAAAAGTCTTGTCGTTGTGTCTTTTAAAAGTCTTGTCGTTGTGTCTTTTAAAAGTCTTGTCGTTGTGTCTTTTAAAGGTCTTGTCGTTGTGTCTTTTAAAAGTCTTGTCGTTGTGTCTTTTAAAAGTCTTGTCGTTGTGTCTTTTAAAAGTCTTGTCGTTGTGTCTTTTAAAAGTCTTGTCGTTGTGTCTTTTAAAAGTCTTGTCGTTGTGTCTTTTAAAAGTCTTGTCGTTGTGTCTTTTAAAAGTCTTGTCGTTGTGTCTTTTAAAAGTCTTGTCGTTGTGTCTTTTAAAAGTCTTGTCGTTGTGTCTTTTAAAAGTCTTGTCGTTGTGTCTTTTAAAAGTCTTGTCGTTGTGTCTTTTAAAGTCTTGTCGTTGTGTCTTTTAAAAGTCTTGTCGTTGTGTCTTTTAAAAGTCTTGTCGTTGTGTCTTTTAAAAGTCTTGTCGTTGTGTCTTTTAAAGTCTTGTCGTTGTGTCTTTTAAAAGTCTTGTCGTTGTGTCTTTTAAAAGTCTTGTCACTCACTAACAAAATACCTTAAAGTTTCGTAATTCCTCAGCTTCTTCCTCTTCTAATCATGTGGTTTTTCCAGCTCTATTGCAACACACTGCCCTGAAGGGGTGAGGCAGGCTGGCCTGGAGCCAACACAGACATTTTCCTCAAGTTCACTGGCAAATGGGCTCTTGTTTCTTTACAGCAGCATCAGCAATTTATCTCTGCTTTGCCATTTATGCTGCTGCTGATGTAACTACAAAAGGTGTTGATAAAATGAAACGTTTTCTAAAGAAGGTTTTGTTACTTTTGAATTCGAACCTTAAGGGAGAACAGACTTTTAAAAACCACCCCTGCCACACCGGAAGTGATTTATTTCTGCAAAAACACGGGGAAGGAAAAGGCCAGACACCAGAAGTAAATTTAACTTTGTCCTTAACACTCAGCTTTCAAATGAAACTCAGTTCCTGCATTATTACAGGAAGAACAATGTCATGTTTCCACAGAAATGCCACAGGTAACATCCGATGCCAAGAGTGAGCGTGAAGTGCATGAAATGCTGTCACAGTAAAATGGCTGCCAGACCAAATGCTTCTATTATTTATTCCTTTCAAAGCTTTTATTTTTATTTACATGGAGCTTACTCACAGTTGTTTTGCTTACTATGCCATCAAGGTGTATTTCTAATATGAATGTTTCTTTGCATAACTTTGATAATAAAATAAACCCGACCATCCTTATCGTGTTCCTGCAGGGCAAAGGGGAGATGTAGGGACACGATTTCAGGCAGATCAGGTCTGTCCCAAGTCTCCCATCTCACCTCTTCAGCCAAGCCGAGAGCACTGGGCGTGCTAAAGAGATTAACACTGATAATCTCAAAGGCATTTAGCACTCTGAACCGAATGTTCTGGTTCTCCTGTGAGAGGAAAGGGCTCCCTTTCAGGGCACAGAGTGGCTCAGTCTTCACAGATTGTTACGGGCTGGGAAGGGACCTTAAAACCGAGCCCATGGGCAGGGACACCTTCCGCCATCCCAGGATGCTCCAAACACCATCCAACCTTGCCTTGCACACTTCCAGGGATGGGACACCACAATCTCCCTGTGCCAGCGTCTCACCACCCTTTTTTCCACACGAAAAAAATTAAATATCTCCCTAATATGTAGCCTAAATTTCCCTCCTTTCGCTCTGTACGCATTACGCCTTGCCCTATCACTGCAGCTCCTGACGAAGAGTGGGCCCCTCTCAGATAGACTCCAGGAAAAAAAAGAAAAAAAAAAAAAAAAAAAAGAAAAAAAAAGTAATGGGGAAAAAAAAAAACCAGGAAAAGGGAACATTTAAGTTTCCACACGGCGAGACGCAGGCCTTGCTGCACCCAAGCGCCCAGCCCGTGTTTCCAGCACTGGGGCCACAGCTCCGTCAGGGAGGGCCGGGACCCCGACCGCGGCCTGGAGCGGGGCGCGGAGGAGGCGAGGTGAAAACGGGACAAAAAGCGGATAAAAGACGGGTGAAACGGGCGTACAAGCAGGGTGACGGCGAGGTGAAAAGCGGGATGAAGGCAGGGTGAAGGCAAGGCGCTGCCCCGCAACCACGGGCCTGCCGGGCCGGGCGCGGGCCGCAACGCACGGCCCCATCAGCGGAGCGCCGCCGGCACGGCGGGCGAACCGGGCAGCGGCGTTTACCTGAGGATGTTGTGCGCCTCCATGCTGCGGTTCTGGTTGCTGGAGCACACCACGGCCACGCGGAGCGGCGCGGACGGCATGGCGGGCACGGCGCTGGGGCTGCCCGCGCCTTCCCTCCCTCCCGGCCGCCGCTCCACAAAATGGCGGCGGCAGCGCGGCGGGCGGGGACGGGACGTGTCAGCAGGGCCCCGCCGCGGCCAACCGCGGCACGGCGCGGCGGAGGCGGAGCGGCCGCGGCCACCGTTGAGGGGAGTGCCGGGAGGAAGGAGCCGAGGGCGCTGGGCGAGGCGGAGTGGGGTGCGAGTCGCCCGGCGAGGTGTGGGAAGCGTCGGGCGCAGCGTGGAGGGAGAGGGTTGTGCCGCCTCCTCCCGAGTTTTTGGGCGATAAATAATATATTAAAAATGATATTTTTGTAGGTGCGATATCGATATATAGATGCAGATAATTTTGTGTTTAAAAGGTATTGCTGGCCAGAGGAGGAGAAGCTTTATGAGGAGCGTGAGCCTGGAGGGGGCTGACCTCATTGCAATGTACAACTTCGTGAGGGGAAGAGGACAGCGAGGCACTGATCTCTGTGGGGACCAATCGACAGGACGCCGGGAACCTATAAAAATCGATATTTTTATAGGTGTGATATCGATATATAGATGCAGATAATTCTGTATTTATAAGGTATTGGTGGCCAGAGGAGGAGAAGCTTTATGAGGAGCGTGAGGGTTTAGCCTGGAGGGGGCTGATCTCATTGCAATGTACAACTTCGTGAGGGGAAGAGGACAGCCAGGCACTGATCTCTGTCGGGACCAATCGACAGGGTCCCGGGAAGCTATTAAAATCGATATTTTTATAGGTGTGATGTCGATATATAGATGCAGATAATTTTGTGTTTATAAGGTATTGGTGGCCAGAGGAGGAGAAGCTTTATGAGGAGCGTGAGGGCGTGTTCAGCCTGGAGGGGGCTGACCTCATTTCAGTGTACAATTTCGTGAGGGGAAGAGGAGGGACAGGCACTGATCTCTGTGGGGACCAATCGACAGGACGCCGGGAACCTATAAAAATCGATATTTTTATAGGTGTGATATCGATATATAGATGCAGATAATTCTGTATTTATAAGGTATTGGTGGTCAGAGGAGGAGAATGAGGAGCGTGAGGGCTTGTTCAGCCTGGAGGGGGCTGACCTCATTGCAATGTACAATTTCGTGAGGGGAGGAGGAGGGACAGGCACTGATCTCTGTGGGGACAGGACCCTGGAGCTGTGTCAGGAGAGGTTTAGGTTGGGTTTTGGGAAAGGTTTTTCCCTCAGAGGTTTCTGGGGCACAGCCCCAAAAGCTCCAGGAGGGTTTGGGTACTGCTCCCAGAGTGGGATTTTGGGGTGTGTGGGCAGGGTGAGGGCTTAGACTCTGATCCTTGTGGACCATCTCTTCCAGGTCAGGATGTTCCATGGTTTTAAAGCTTCTTGTTCACCTTACCAAGAAAAGGGAAAGGGGCTGGGGAAGTGTTTGGAGCCCCAGGAGAGGCTGAGGGAGCTGAGAAGGGGCTCAGCCTGAAAAAAGGAGCCTCACTGGGAACCTTGTGGTTTTAGGAGATTGGAATTCTCCCAAGGAACAGGGACAGCAGGAGAGGGAACGGCCTCAGTTGCACCAGAGGAGGTTTAGGTTGAACATTAAGAAGATTTCATCACATAAAGGGCGATGAGAGGAGGTTTACGTTGGACATTAAGAAGATTTAATCACATAAAAGGCAATGAGGCCTCCAGCGCTCCCACCGCCAAACGCCATTCCGCGCCAGTCCCTGAATCCGGGACTGCGGGATTAAAAAGCTGGTCAGAAAAGCAGGTTTTTAGGACAAATTTCCCTCAGTGTGGCACTAGATGGCAGCCGAGTGCCGCGGCGGGGCTGGGATGGTGCCGAGGGGAAGCGTTTGGATGCAGGATTGAGTCATCCCGAGGAGGAGAATTGGATGTGCCCGGTGGGATCCGCAGCGACCAGAACGCCAACACTGTTCGGATTAAACATGGAATTCTGCATTCCAGGAGGAAACGTGGCCCTTTTACTGCAAAATGCAGAAATTAGAATGCCAAAACTAGGAGTTATTTATGTTACTTATGTTATTTACCCACCGACTGGTGAAATATGCTGGTTTCAGGATTGTTTTCTCACATCTAGGTCAAAATTATCACGGTGCTCCTTGCTCAGCCCAGCTCAGTCCCATTTTTCTCTGAGGTTTTTGTCATCTTTTCCCTTTTTCCCTTTCTCACTTTGGTCTCCTTGCACTGTTTCAATGGCAGGAGAAGGTAATGGAGCAGGAGAAATACAGGAGATAAACCAGGACATCAAAGGAACAAATCTATTCCCCAGCCCAGCTGAACTTCACTAGTGAGGCAAGACTCTCAGTGCTTCCTAAAAATGTTTTGCACTGATATTTTTTTCCTCTTTGTGCCTTCTGAGGAATTTTTTTTCCCCATTGTCACCACAGCACTTCCAGCAGAGCCTTTTCCTGCTCCCACAACCACCATTCTCTCCTCTGGGTAAAACCTCTCCCTCTCTTGTATTTTCCATAAAAAATAAAGTTTTTCTCAGTACCCCCTCAACTTTAACAAAGAAAGCTTTCCCCTTTCCTCATGCAGCCCTTTTGTCACCCAGCATTTCCCACGTAAATGTGTCCCCTCAGCACAAAACCTTCTTTCCTTGGGTCTCCTCTCAGCCATTCCTATCCCTGCCCATCACCTCCTCAATTCTTATTTTGTAAATAATGGGATGTGATCACCTGGTGCTTCTGGTCAGGGAATTATCAGAGATGCAGTGACCAGACCTGGGCTGAAGCAAGTCTGAGGGTGGTTTTGCTCAGGTTAAAAATGCCAAAAAGCCCCATCCAAGCATCCCTGCTGTAATCCCAAAGCTTTTACCAGGAATTACCTGCCTCTTTTCCTCATTTCTTTTGCTGAAACACAGCAGCAGTTTGCAGCCTCACAAAACTGAGACTCCAGATCTCCATGGAAGCAAAATCCCAGCTTTTGCCTGCACCTCCAAATAAAGCCAGGCAGCCTTTCCATTTATGTCTCACCATAAAAAAAAAAAAAAAAAATCAAAATGCAATTAAGGGATCCTTTGCCTGAGGCACAGACTGTTTCCTCCAGAACACTCAGAGCTGGGGTCAAGCTGGGCTTTGAGCTGCTCACATTTTTTAAGCAGTTGTTTTCCTCACATTTAGCACAGGGCGAGGAAAAAGCAGCTTGTTAATGAGCATATCATTCTCCATTTCAGCTCCTGGACGTGGCCTGATGTTTGTCCTGGATCAATGCAGGATAACAAAACACCTAAGAAGGCACCACATGGATTTTTAATAGCAGGTACTTTATAGTAACATGGAAAATGTGAAGTTGCCCTAGGAGCTATTTCCACTTTTGGCCAAAGCAGCTCCTTGGCAGTTATAAATCAGAAATTCTGCCACTTCTTTATTGCTGCCTGGGCAGGCCAGGATGGATTATCACTCCCCAAGCCACTCTGCACGTTTTGGGAATTGCTGCAAAGCCTGGAGAAAGCTCTAACTGTGCAGTCTCACTAAGGCTCTGGCAGCTGGATTAGTACCAAGCCTGTGTTCATGTAATTTCCCCTTTTATTAGCACAAGAAATGTCTGCATTCATGGCAGGGGAAATTTCTATGGTGATAGAAGGAAAATATCCAGTTATCAATGGGTCAACAGATATTTTGCTTAATGTCCCACAAAATCAAACAGAATACTCTGATTTTCTACTCCACACACCCAGATGTGTTCAATTAAAGCTTAATCCACTGAAAATGAATGAGAAACTGAGATATTGTTTCCCACATCCTATTTATAATGCATGGGAAAGGAAAAAAAATGAAAATAATCCTTTAGAAAATTGCAGATTTTCTTCTATCAGGATTTATATTCTTTTTCTACTCTCTGCCCAAGATGCTGTTACAATGTAATCCCCAGAGACTGATGAAAAAAAATGTGAAATGACTACAAAAACATCTCTTTAGTGTCTCCAAGGTGCTGTTTTAGGGTTGTCCCATCATCCATTAGGGTTATACCATTATTATTATTATTATTATTTAGGGTATCCATTATTACCTGCAGAGGTGCCTTACTGAACACAATCACATTCCAAACTGTAAATTAAATTTCCATTTCCTCACACTTGCATCAGTGTTAGCACCTGAATTACCCAGTTATCTATAGTCCAAACCTCTAGTAAATAAAATGGAGTATTCAGAGAATAAATCTCTTATTTTCCCATTAATGCTGGCATAACTTTACAGTAGGCAATGGAATATTATTATGACCAGACTCACTTTGAGTCAAGCAAGGTCTTGAACCTTTAAATATTTATGAAATTTTCATTTCTTTTCATCATCCTCTTAATTTATTAAGTTCAGTGCCAAGGTGGTACAAGGCTCGTTGTTTATATCACATCTGGCAATTCATGACAAGATGAGGAACAGAACAGTGACATTGGCTGACAAAAGGTGACAGAAATGTACAAAACCAGTGACACTCCAATGCTCCTGTGCTGAGCTGGCTACAGCAAAAAAACCCTGAAACCTTTAAAATACCAAAATTTGTCTTCATGTTCTTCAAAATTGCCTTTTCTTCAGCATCTCCTCGGGGATAAAAACCCCAAAATGATGGCATCAGTGAGCTGCTAAATTCCAGCACCCAGGCAAGGCAACAAACACAGAGCACCTCGGTGGGGTCAGCTGCAGGTGGGAATGGAACACGGCAGCAAAAACAAACAAAGGAAAAGGTGCTGATGGAACGCGGACCTTCAGCTCCTCAGCCAAGTTCTCGAGGGAGGGAGGGATTATGTTCGCTACAAACACCGGGTGTTATTAAGGGTTCCACACACTTCCTACGTTCGCCCTCTACCACCGAGTTGGAACTTCACAAACGACTTGGACAAGGAAAAGCAAACGGGTCGTTCACCAGTGCTAAACATTTACACAAACAGATCACACTGAACCTGACCGTCCCTTTACAAAGAGCCTTTCCCCTACTTTTTAATTTTTTTTTGCTTTAAGTGCACAGTTCCTAAGTGATAATAAATTAATTTTTTCGTGTTACAGCAGTCAACTACATACAAACAACACGTACTAAAATCTACCTCACTAAACACCTCTCTGAAGGTAACTACTTTGTGTATATATTAAATTTCAAGTAATGCTCAGCCCAAGTTTGTTTGCTTTTTTAAAGAAAACAATCAGACAAACCAACAACACTAATTCCAGAGACAAGATAACACTTAACTACAAGGACTACAGATACACCGATAGAAATGGGACAAATTCTCAGCACTAAGGCACGATAGAATCAGTACTAGAGTATGGCTAAAACCTTACTTCACTACAGCATCAAGTGAGGAGTTACCAGGGAGTGTTCCTACGCTCAAAACACTCGGCTACAACATCGGTGAGTTCTGTGGTCAAGAAGCTTCTACCTTAGTGCAGCTGCTTTGCTAGAGGAGGGGATTTCAGGGGGCAAGGGGGTGCTCACTTATCATTAAGGGTTGCTTCCTACTTGCTCAAGGAAATGGAGTTTTCTTGCTCAGTTTATCCCTTTACCTGCGCTCTTTGTGAAAATACAACACAATTCTGATGGGAGAAAAGCAGGTGTTGGATGTTGATGGTCGCTGGAGCTGACCAGAAAACCCTCGACCAGAAAACCCCCGTGGTCTTTGGACAGCGGCCCCAAAACTTGAGACCACCGTAAGGCATGATACAAAACCCACCTAAAGCACGAGATTAAGTGGGCTTTGGATCAGACACGCACTTAGCTATGGGGTTTGTGGTCCCACCAGTCAGTCCTCTTGAACTTTAAACAACTCTACCCCACAGGAAAAAAATCAAGCACGGGTCTAGGACCAAGAGGTTTTAGGTTTAAAACAAGGGTAGTTCTGGAGAGTCTTTTCAAACAGGCCCTCGGTAAGATCTGCCGCTTGCCCTTAAAAACAGACGATTTCTGGCACTTGTGGACCTCTGCTATTGTTTTTTGATCCGCTGAGATGCCACGAGTTCGCCACGAAGGGCTCTGGCCGAGAAGCCTCCGGGAGGAAGAAGCGCTCCGAACTCCGCTGGAAAGGCGCATCCTGCCAGTTCGGGCACGGCAAACCCAGCGCCGCCAGAACAGTCTGGAAAACCTCTTCCCTCGCCGGAGAGCGCCGGGCTCCGCATCACCACCACCACCACCACCATCACCATCATCATCATCATCATCATTATCATCATCGCCACCACCCGCGCTACGCGCGGCGCGCAGCGGCCGCCGCGTGTCCCCCGCGGCCGAGCGCGGGGCTCATCAGGTTCTCGGTGATGTAGGCCACGAGCAGGCAGATGAAGACGAGCATCACGCAGATGGATCCCCCCACGGCCGTCATGGCCACCACGATGTCGCGCATGGCCGCGGGCTCCACGCGGAACTCCACGCACTGCGCGGGCGGCGCGGGGCGCGGCGGCGCGTAGCGCGGCTGCAAGCACAGGCGGTAGCGCACGCTGCCGTGCGCCTCGGCCAGCAGGTAATCGCGGCACGCGGCTCCCAGCTCCACGCTGTCGCAGGGGAAGCGCGTGTAGGTGCCGTCCCAGGAGCAGTTGAGCGCGAAGCCGCGCAGGGCGGCGGAGGCGGCGGCGGGGCGCGGCGGCCCCCAGTGCCGCAGCCCCCACTGCAGCAGCACGCTGCCGTTCCGCAGCACGTTGGCCACCAGCGCGCCGCCCGCGGAGCGGTGGGCGCGGCACGCCCGGGCCGCGCACTGGAAGCCGCGGGCCGGCGGGCGGAAGCACAGCCGCGCCCCCGCCGCTCCATCGCCGCCCACCTTGTAGGGGCACCACGGCTCGTCGGGGTCGGGCTTGGGCTCGGCGGCACAGCCCAGGCACAGCAGGGCGAGCAGAGGAGGCAGCAGGCTGGGCGCGGTGCCGGGCATGCCGGCGGCCGCCGCCGCATGGAGCCGCGGAGGGAGCGCGGAGGGAGCGCGGGGAGAGCGCGGCTCGGCAGCCGCCGCGGGGCCGCCGGTGGAGAGGCGGTGCCGCCGTTAACTCTCGCCGGGCTGCGGAGCACCCGCCCGCTGCGGCCGCTGGTGGCCGCACGGACGCGGCTCCGGGGGCTCCGCGCGGAGCGATGAGACCCCGCGGGGGAGGGCACGGGGATGCTGAGACCCCGCGGGGGAGGGCACGGGGGTGCTGAGACCCCAAAGGGATGGGCACGGGGGTGCTGAGACCCCACAGGGGTGGGCACGGGGATGCTGAGACCCCGCAAGGACCGGCTCAAAGGGATGCTGAGATCCCACAGGGATGGGCATGGGGATGATGAGACCCCCCACAAGGACCGGCACAAAGGGATGCTGAGACCCCCAAAAGGACCAGCACAGGAGATGCTGAGACCCCTTAAGGGTCGGCACACAGGGACACTCAGACCCCACAAGGGTCGGCACACAGGGACACTCAGACCCCACAAGGATTGGCACAGGGACACTCAGACCCCACAAGGGATGGCACAGGGATGCACAGACCCCACAAGGGATGGCACAGTAATGCTTAGACCCCACAAGGGATAGCACAGGGATGCTCAGACCCCACAAGGATTGGCACAGGGACACTCAGACCCCCCAAGGGTTGGCACAGGGATGCACAGACCCCACAAGGGTCAGTGCAGGGATGCTGAGACCCCAAGGGTTGGCACAGGGATGCTCAGACCCCACAAGGGATGGCACAGGGATGCACAGACCCCCCCAGGGGTCGGCACAGGGGATGTACAGCTCCCTCCGTGCCTCCCCCGGGCTCTGCTGTGCCCACCAGGGTCGCATCCCCCAGGATTTGGGGGTCTGTTCTGTCCTGTCTTGGTCGAGTTGCAGATTTCACCCCACACCAAACAATGATATTTTTTAAAACTTGTCCGTGTTTTGAACTGGTTTTACATAGGATCCTATTTTAATTTTTATAGCAGAACATAAGCATTTATCTATACTTAACCTGTAAAAACCTTGGTTAAAACCCCCCAAAATGAGCCTGGGGATGGCCGGGAGGTGCCTCTGTCCCCAGGGGCTGACACCAGCAGGGCTGGGGTCAGGGCAGGCTGGGAAGGTGACACAGCTCCCCTCCAGCTGATGCAAACCTTGTTCGAAAAAACAGACCTCACACAGCTTTAATTTAATTTAATTTTATTTTTAACACGGCGATAACTGCACACCCAGGCTGCTCCAACCTCCTGGCTCTGGGAATTTAAATAAACTCGGCGAGGATGTAAGAAAGACACGAGACCCTCCCAGGAGCTCAGCTGAGAGCAGGGATAACTCCGGGTCTTAGGGCACGCCCTGGGACAGAAGGGACGAGGAGGTTCCTCTCCCTGCCTTGCCCCAAATTCCTCTTCTTGCCTTGCCCCAAATTCTCCTTCCTTTCCTCCCCCTGCAGCAGGGCCAGCCCTTCACCTACCCCTGGGGCTGGAGCCAGCAGTGGATTTTTGCAGCACAGGAGGAGACAGCAGTGCTCCATCCCAGCTTTACACCGTAATTAATGTTCTCTGAACGACCTTGAGAGAGGCACACGAGAGTATTGACTTGTCTAAACAGGGAAAGAAAAGAGCTCTAGTGAAACAATAATAAAAATACAGGATTAAACAGTGTGAGGAGGTTCTTCGAGCTGTTAAATTGGTAAAAGTTGCTTTAAGTGCTTTTCTGAGTGGCAGGGAAAAAAAGGCAACATTTCTTTTTGGTTTTGATCAGGTTTTACATAAAGATGTGTTCCAGATTTTATAGCAAGACATAAGCATTTGTCTATATTTAGCTTGTAAAATAGAATAATTAACACATTATTTTGTTAAAACCCTCAGAAATGTGCCTGAACACATTGCTGTAGTTCTTCACTGTGTCACCTATTTAGAAACACATTGCAGCTTCCTGTGTGTTTTCTTTAAAAACAACATTTGAATTATGTAACTTGAAAACACAACAAAAATAAGATCCCCAGGCCTATTTTTATTTCATAGCCTGAACAAAACCAAACCCAAATCATACCCAGAAGGTGATGCTTGCATATACACAAAGTGCAATTTGCAGCAGTGTGGAATTTGTTTAAATAAATTTGCTTTCTGATGCATTGAGCATGAATGGTCTGACATCAGGACACCTTTTCCTCTTGGAAAGAAAAATGGATTTTTCCATTTACACTGAATTTTTCAAGTGGAGGAATTTCCTGAGGAAATCTTTAATTTACCAATATCAAGTTATTTCCACATCTAATTTTTCACCAGATTGAATGGGGGTGTCTGCAAGCCTATGGAAAGTTGCCAGGAATCTCTTTTGATACCAAGAGGGATCAATAAAAAAATAGGATCAGCATAGAAAAGGATGCTGAGGGTGCAGTTATGGCTTGGAAACCACTCAGAGATTGGAGCAGGAAGAGGTGCTGTGCTGCTCAAGGCACTTCTTGGCAAATTTACACGTGGAGTTCCAGCCAGGATGCAAAACCTGGAGCTCTGACAGCCCTTCCTGAGAAATGGGAGCGTGGTCAGCCAGGGGCTGGAGCCAGAGCGAGCAAATTTTGACTCCTTCAAACCTTGTGCCCTTCTCCTGACAGAGGTGATTGTTCCCAGAGCTGTCCAGGGAGGAGATCTGGCACCAGCCTCTGTGGCTGCTGGTGATGGACAGCTTGTGATGGACAGCTTGTGATGGACAGCTTGTGATGGACAATTTGTGGTGGACAACTTGTGATGGACAGCTTGTGATGGACAACTTGAGATGAACAACTTGAGATGGGCAACTTGTGATGGACAATTTGTGATGGACAGCTTGTGATGGACAACTTGAGATGAACAACTTGAGATGGGCAACTTGTGATGGACAACTCGTGATGGACAATTTGTGATGGACAACTTGAGATGGGCAACTTGTGATGGACAATTTGTGATGGACAGTTTGTGGTGGACAATTTGTGGTGGCCAGCTTGTGATGGACAACTTGAGATTATCAATTTGTGATGGACAACTTGTGATGGACAACTTGTGATGGACAATTTGTGATGGACAACTTGTGATGAACAACTTGTGGTGGAAAACTTGTGATGGATAACTTGAGATTATCAATTTGTGATGGACAACTTGTGATGGACAACTTGTGATGGACAATTTGTGGTGGACAACTTGTGATGGACAATTTGTGGTGGACAACTTGTGATGGACAACTTGTGGTGGACAACTTGTGATGGACAACTCGTGATGGACAATTTGTGGCGGACAACTTATGGGGGACAACTTGAGATTATGAATTTGTGATGGACAATTTGTGATGGACAACTTGAGATTATCAATTTGTGATGGACAACTTGTGATTATCAATTTGTGATGGACAACTTGTGATTATCAATTTGTGATGGACAGCTTGTGATGAACAATTTGTGATGGACAACTTGAGCTTATCAATTTGTGATGGACAACTTGTGATGAACAATTTGTGATGGACAGCTCACCCTGAGTTCTGCTGGGAGATCCAAGGGTCTGCAGTGTGGTGCAGGGAGGGAAAATGGTTGGCACAGCAGTGAAGGCCCTGAACCCACCAAAAGAATGATAATGCTACAGGTTAACTTCACCTTCTGCACTATTTTTGGCCTTGCACCGTGGCTGAGCACAAACCCAATTGTTTATGGCAGATCCAAGCAGAGCCCCTGCTTTGGCTTGGTCAGGCTGGCCGTGCTGGCTCCCTGTGAATCCTTTATCTCATTGTTTGCTCTCTTATCAATCCATCTGTTTCCTGAGACCTTGTCCTGAGCAGTAAAACCCAGCCTGGGCTTTTTTTATGGCATTGCTTCATCATTCCGCTGCTCAGGCCGAGCCCTGTGATCTGTGTGAGCTGTGAAGCCCAGCAGCGTCCCAGATTGCTTCACAGCCTCCAGCCACACCCAGCACCACGGGGCTTTGGCTTTTCTGCTTCTCCTCCCCTGCCTTTATTGTCTCTCCTCAAGGAAACAGTGAAGGAGTATCAGAACTCGCTGTGAAGCACTGCCAAGCTACAGCTCACAATTTATGCAACACTCTGCTAATTTTAGTCTCAATGTGGCCGGGGCAGACAGTCCCCAGGGCAGAGCTGTTTGCTCTCAGCTGAGGGCAGCACATGACATATGGTTCCTAAAGCATCCTCCAAGCTGCGAGCTTTGCACTCAGTTGAGTTGCTGCAGTTCCCTCCAAGTCATAACTTTGAGGATTACTCACCCTGGACGTGCAAACACAGAGAATCTGCCTCCTAATTTAGATTATCCTGCAGCCTGAATCCCTGAGCAGCCTCAGCCCCACTGGGCTTCTGTTTCCAGTGCCTGATTCACTCCCAGTCAGGGCTGAAGTGCCAGGGAGGCAGAGCCGAGCTGAACACAGCTGGGTGATGGAACTTTGGCTGCTGAAATTTTAAACTTTCTGTGCTGAAAGGCTCTGGCCCCCAGGAGAACACTGCACTGACCTGGGGCTGTGGAGAGGCTTCCAAAATTGATTGATAGCACTGGGATTGTGGGTGTGGAGTTGGTCAGAAGTGTGTAATGTCACGGGTGGAAAACTCAGAGTTTGGGGTTTTAGAATACAGAAATAAATATGAAGGAAGATGGAGGTTTTAGGGCAGAGTCTGGCTGTTTTCTTTACCTTCTTCCTTCTTCTCCATGGGATTGGGAGGTTTTGTGTAATTGGATAAAAACTCCACATTGTGGGCACGGGGTGTTGGTTATTGGGTTAAAAGTAACAACAATTTAGGTGTAATTTCTTAATTGGATAGTTTAGCCTTAAAAGACCTTGCAACAAGAGATTGTTTGGCCATTTTGTGCCTTGTTAATGAAATACTGCAGAGTGTTACAGTCACTGCTGTGAGACTGTAGCATTGATAAAAGAAACAATAAACACCCGGATCTGAGTGTGAACCATCACCTTCAATCCCAGAAGGCAGAAAAGGAAGCACAGAACCCAACTGGGGCAGCTTGGGCACAGAGCTTTGGCCGTGCTGGGGGGTCAGGGGGCTGCTCTGCCCTGGGACAGGGAGGATTTGCTCAGGATGCTCTGCAAAAGGAACTGCAGCCTCAGCTGCTCTGCTGTGGGTGAGCTGTTCACAGAGGAGCTGCATGACAGGGCTGGCAAGGCACCAACGCAGCCTGAACCATCTCAGGGCATTTTGGGTACCTAAAACCCCACTGGGGTTCTGTCGTGAGCTCCTCTCTGGGCTCCAGGAGCAGCTCTGGCACTTGGCTAAAAGATAATTCCCTAAAATTGTCCCTTTCCTTACTCTGCTCGATTCTATGCCAGAGCTGGATTTGCACAGCTGATTGTACTGGTAAGAAACACAAGCAGAATGAAAATAAAGAACCAAAAACTCCTATGAAATGTAAATTTCAAGCTCTGTTACAACCAGTGGAAGAAAAAAAAATAATGCTGTCAGAATGAAAAAGGCTGAGCTTGTTGGGAATTAAATATTGTTTTCCCCAGTGTCTAAAAGTGCTTGCAAAATATGCCACAAACAAGGGATTGCAAAGAGCTCAACTAATTCAAACAGAGAACAAAGATGCTCTGATTTTTTAGCAGGTGATGAGATTCAGGCACAAGCTGTGTTTGAGGTCCCAGAGTCTGGTGACACAGCTCAGGCACAGGGAGTGGGACAGCTCTGCCCTGTTCTTATCACTTAAAACAGGTTCTGGGCTTTGAGTTATTGTGATTAAACTCATTATCCTTTCATTTTAATTTCCAGGGGTTCCAGCTGACTGTTCCTTTTTGTCCCTGAGGTCAGGTAAGATGTCTTTTGGAGGCCAGGTAAAGTCCCACAGGATTCAATCTACTCCATCAACAACACCCAGCTTGCTGATCAAAACCTGTCCAGAAGAGACAAAATTTACCTTAGCTCCTGTTGGGAGACTGGCAACAATCCAAACAGCTTGAAACTGCATTAGTTGGGCTGCAAATATTCCTTTTTTCCCTGTTTCTTGCTGTGGCTGTCCCTGTCCCCGTGGGGAGGAGCCTCTCTGAGCTCAGGGCAGCCCTGAGCTCCAGCAGGGAAGAGCCCCAGCATTCCAGGGGCCAGCAGGACTGTCCCAGCCCAAGGAGGGCTCTGCAAGGATCTGCTCCTGGCTCTGGAGGGTCTCTGCAGCAGGAAGGGGCTGCAGGAGTTCACACCACACTCTGCTGGCTGTGCTTGGTGCTCCTGCACAGCTCCAGGCAAAGAACAGGACATTTCCTCTGCTTCCCTCCCCGCCCGACTCAGAGTGTGTTAAAGAAACACAAAATTATTTATCAAGGCAGATTCCTTTGTATTAGAGACCAGTCGAGTGAGTCCAGGGCCCTCTGCTGCCCAGGGGGGTAAAAAACACCCCCAAAACCAGCCAAAAAAACCCTCTCCAGCTTCCAAAGGGAGTGTGAAAAGCAAGAGGGCGAAGAACACAGTAAATCAAAAGTGCTTTAAGAAAAGCAGCAGGATAAGATCACTCCCAGTCTGAGAGATCTCCGAGAGGCAGCAGGGGCCCCACACTGGTGGGATTTTCATCTGCACACCCCCTGCCAGGGCCTGCAGAGAGCTCCCTCCTCCTGCCTTTGCTCTGGGCACTGTTTCACTCAGGAGGCAGCTCCCAGAGGAGCTCCCATCCCCACGTTCCTGGAGCATCCCGTTTTTTCAGCAGCTCTCAGAAGTAGTCATCCTTCTTGCCAGCAGCTCCTTGCCTGCCCACACGGTCCTTCTGCTCCTGGCCAAGCTCCAGGTCATCGTTGTCATCCGCCTCCCCTCCATGATCCTCCTGGGGGCACAGAAGGAAAAATCAGCCCGAAGGAAATCCTGGGAAAGGAGACCCCAAAGCACACCACGCTGTCCCTGACCAGAACTGTTCCTCCAGCTTTGGAAACTGGGAAAAGAGGGAAGAACCCACCTCTGGTGGCACCTTCAGGTGTCCTGGCAGGACACAGAGGGGTTTTAAGCACATTTAATGTCCTGGCAGTGCAGCTGGGACACCTCAGCCTGCTGCTGGAGCAGAGTGAGGGGCAGATGGAAAGAGCAGGCATGAGGAGCTGATGTTTTACATCCACCACCTTTAAAACTGTGTCAGCAGCCCAGCCAGGCCAGCACAGCCTCCAGGGATGATTTCAGCTCCAACCATCCACTGTAGACCCCTACAAGAGGAATCACTCAGGAATCACCAGCTCTGCTCTGCCCACCCTCTGTTTCCCCAAACCCTCAGCAATCCTGGGGGACTGCAGAAAAAACTCTCAGAAGCCACTCACTGAGGCAGGGAGAGAATTAATGAGACTGGAAGAGGATTCATTTCTGTCTCTGTGAGCCAGGAGGTGCCAGGGTGATCCTCTCCAGCTCGTGCTTGAAAAATATTGATCTGGCATTGCTGCACTGGCACAGCCTTGGTTCCTCCTGTGATTCCTTCTGTAATTCCTCCTGTGATTGATTCCTGCAGTGATTCCTCCTGTGATTCCTTCTATAATTCCTCCTGTGATTCCTCCTATAGTTCCTGCTATAATTCCTCCTGTAATTCCTCCTATAATTCCTCCTGTGATTCCTCTTGTGATTTCCCCTATAATTCCTCCTGTGATTGATTCCTCCAAAAATTCCTCCTATGGTTCCTGCTATAATTTCTCCTATAATTCCCCCTGTAATTCCTCCTGTGATTGATTCCTCTTGTGATTCTTCCTATGAATCCCCCTATAATTCCTCCTGTGATTCCTCCTATAGTTCCTGCTATAATTTCCTATAATTCCTCCTGTGATTCCCCCTAGAATTCCTCTTATTATTCCTCCTATAATTCCTCCTGTGATTGATTCCTCCTATAATTCCTCTTGTGATTTCTCCTGTGATTCCTCCTATAATTCCTCCTGTGATTCCCCCTAAAATTCCTCTTATTATTCCTCCTATAATTCTTCCTGTGATTGATTCCTGATGTGATTCCTCCTGTGATTCCTCCTGTGATTCCCCCTAAAATTCCTCTTATTATTCCCCCTATAATTCCTCCTGTGATTGATTCCTGCTGTGATTCCTCCTATAATTCCTCCAATAATTCCTCCCAGTTGCTGTCTGGGAGCATCCCCCAGCTCAGCTGCTGCAGGTGGATGCAGACAGAGCACAAAGGGTGCTCTGAACACCTGGAAAAGGCAGCAGCGAGCTCCAGCTTTGTTCTGGACCCCTCGCTGGGCAGGCAGAGGCAGAGCTGGAGCCCTGCTCACCCCAAAAAGCTGAGTCCCCCCCTGCTCACCCCTAAAGCTGAGTCCCCCCAGCTCCGGGCTGCCAACACCCCCGGGTGACCCCACACCAGAGAGGGAAAGAGGAAGAACCTTGGTGTCGTACAATTTCCTGCTCCTGATCTTCTTGGTAATCCTCCAGTGGCTCCTCCCTGGCCTTGGCAGCTCTGCCAGCATCCTAAAAAACACAGGCAGGCAGGGGTGAGAGTGCCCAGCCCGCTGCCAGCCTGCAGCACAGCCCGAGGGCTGCGTCAGGAGTCAGGGGGAGCAGAGGGACAATCAGGCCACGCAAATTCCAGTTGTTTTTTCCATCCAGTCTCTTCCCACCTGCTGGCAGCTCCTCTCTCTGCAGCAGCAGGGCCCCAGGGCTGTTGCCTCTGGAAAATTTGGGGTTATTTAGGGTAGAGCTTTAGGGAGCACGGCACAGCCAGATCTGAAGGGCAGGTATTTGTGCCACTAATTCTTCCCACATTTTCACTAATCTCAAGGAGGTGTTGCTCTGCTGGTGCCAGCACCTCTCTCTTATTTGATTTCATTGGCCTGGATTTCTTTTTTTTTCTTTCTTAATCCCACCATTCATCATGATTTTAGAGCCTGACAGATAAAACACTCTTTTTTCTTTAAACAAGCAACGTTCAGCTGCTTGTCAAAACAAATGAACATTTCCCTGATGCAGAGCCTGGCTTCAGGCAGCAAGAAACACTCGGTGAAACAAATGGATTCCATCTGCAAGGAAGCAAACAGGGAGGCAGAGCTCCCACATCTGCCAGGAGCTGGGACAGGCTGCACTGACCAGAACCCCAGCACAAACTCAGATTATTGTCCCTGGTTCTGCTCCCAAGTGCAGCAAAGTTCCACATCTCCCCACCCCTAAAGGCGTTGCAAGGGCCAGGGGGGGTTTCAAAAGCAGAGAAAATGAAGCAGAACAAGCTCTGGTGCTTAGCTAAAAGATAATTTCCTAAACTCTGGTTTAGTAAATCTTGAACCTTGGCTTATTCTGCTCCACTCTGTGCCAGAGCTGGACTTGCACAGCTGATAAAAAACACAAGCAGAGTGAAAACAAAGGACCAAAAATTCCTGTGAAATGGAAATTTCAAGCCCCATCACAACCAGTGGAAGAAAAAATAGGTTGGTTTGAGCATCCTGCCAAAGAGTTTTGTCCTGCCTGCCACATCTCCCAGTGGGATTAAGGATCCATCAGGAATCTGACGTTTCCTGAAGCTCTCCCCAGCTGGGGACCCCTCCCTGGCCCTGTGGTTGTCACCTTTGGTGGCTTCTCCTTCCACTCTTCTTTAACGCTGGGCTCCTTGAACTTCTCTGAGGCTCCCACCTTCTCCTCAAAGTCAGGTCTCTCCAGCTCAGCCTCCTCAAACTCATCCTCGCCCTGGTTGTTGGGGTCCTGGGCAGGATCTGCAGCATCATCCGGCAGCTGGGCAGAAAAAATAAAAATAAATAAAAAGGAAAAGCCTCTTGTGGAAGGATATTCCCTCAGGAATATTCCCTCAGCAGCCTGCCCTCCCCAGCAAGCCTGGAGCACTTGCACCTCTCCAGGCTTGTTAGTGTTTGTTAAAAAACCCCAAAACATCTTTGGCATCCCTCCACACCCAGGGAGTTTGGAGCTTACGGGAACTTCTGGGTGATTATTGATTGATTATCTTTGGCATCCCTCCACACCCAGGGAGTTTGGAGCTTACAGGAACTTCTGGGTGATTATTGATTGATTGGACTCTTATTCTGAGCCAGATGGAACAGGGCAGGACGAGAAGATGAAAACTTTCCCAGCCAGGCTGGGCAGGGCTTGGAGCACCCTGGGGCAGGGGAAGGGGACTGGGGTGGGCTGAGATGGGATTTTTGATGGTTGGGGTGGGATGGGATGGGATGGGATGGGATGGGATGGGATGGGATGGGATGGGATGGGATGGGATGGGATGGGATGGGATGGGATGGGATGGGATGGGGTGGGGTGGGATGGGATGGGATGGGATGGGATGGGATGGGATGGGATGGGATGGGATGGGATGGGATGGGATGGGATGGGATGGGATGGGGTGGGATGGGATGGGATGGGATGGGATGGGATGGGATGGGATGGGATGGGATGGGATGGGATGGGAGGGGATGGGATGGGATGGGGTGGGATGGGATGGGATGGGATGGGATGGGATGGGATGGGATGGGATGGGATGGGATGGGATGGGATGGGATGGGATGGGATGGGGTGGGATGGGATGGGATGGGATTTAAGGTCCCTTCCAAGCCTCTGGTCACTCACCATGGGCTCCTGGAGCACGGGCTCTTTCTGGGACTGCACCTCCCTGCCGATGACTCCTGCATCTGCCAGGGACAGGGACAGGAATGGGACAGGGATGGGACAGGGATGGGGACAGGGATGGGACAGGGATGGGACAGGGATGGGACAGGGATGGGACAGGGACAGGGATGGGACAGGGATGGGGACAGGGATGGGACAGGGATGGGACAGGGATGGGACAGGGATGGGACAGGAATGGGACAGGAATGGGACAGGGACAGGGATGGGACAGGGATGGGACAGGGATGGGGACAGGGATGGGACAGGGATGGGACAGGGATGGGACAGGGACAGGGATGGGACAGGGATGGGGACAGGGATGGGACAGGGATGGGACAGGGATGGGACAGGGACAGGGATGGGACAGGGATGGGGACAGGGACAGGGATGGGGACAGGGATGGGACAGGGACAGGGATGGGACAGGGATGGGGACAGGGATGGGACAGGGATGGGACAGGGACAGGGATGGGACAGGGATGGGACAGGGACAGGGATGGGGACAGGGACAGGGATGGGACAGGGATGGGACAGGGACAGGGATGGGGACAGGGACAGGGATGGGACAGGGATGGGACAGGAATGGGACAGGGATGGGACAGGGACAGGGATGGGACAGGGATGGGACAGGGATGGGACAGGGACAGGGATGGGACAGGGATGGGACAGGAATGGGACAGGGATGGGACAGGGATGGGACAGGGACAGTCAGAGTGGTCTATATCTACTCTATAATTACATATTATATTTATAATGCATAAAAATATAATCTCTAATATAGAATTATATATTATATAAGTAAATAAAATAAAATAAAATAAAATAAAATAAAATAAATAAAAAAAATTAAAAAATAAAATAAAACAAAATGAAATAAAAAATAAAAGAAAATAAAATTAAAAATAAAATAAAATAAAATAAAAGGAATGATTTGCATACCCATTTGCAGCTCCTCCTCGTCCTCCCGCGCCGGCTGCGCTCTCCCGGGGCCGGGGCTGCCCCCGTGCCCAGCCCGGGCAGTGCCCGGCGGTGCCTGCGGGGCCCGGGGGGTGCCCGGCGGGCTGTGCCAGCTGCAAACAAACAAACACGGCCGGGTCAGCAGGGCAGGGCTGCGGGCTCGGGGGGCACTTGTGTGAGTGTGCTGCACTGGACTGGAGATGTAGGGTACTGGATTGAAGGTGTGCTCTACTGGATTAAAGATATGCTATATTGGATTAAAGATATGCTATACTGGATTAAAGATATGCTATATTGGATTAAAAATATGCTATATTGGATTAAAAATATGCTATATTGGATTAAAGATATACCACACCATATTAAAGATATGCTATATTCTATTAAAGATATACCATATTATACTAAAGAGCTGCATGCTCTCAGGAGGCTCATTTATTATTTTATGATGTGATATTATATGAAAGATATACTGTATTAAATATATACTGTATTATATTAACGATACACTATATGATATGAAAGATATACAGTATTATATTATAGATATGCTATATTGTATTAAAGATATGCTATATTATACTAAAAATATAGTATATTATATTAAAGAGCTCCAGGAGGCTCATTTATTATTTTATTATACTATATGATATTGAAGATATACTATATTAAACATACACTATATTATATTATATATATATAATATATATATTATATTAAATATATACTACATTATATTAAAGAGAAAACATATTCTATTAAAGATATGCTATATTATATTAAAATATAGCATATTATATTAAAGACATACTGTATTATGTTAAAGATATACCATATTATATTAAAGATATGCTATATTATACTAAAAATATAGTATATTATATTAAAGACATACTATATTATACTAAAGAGCTGTCTGCTCTCAGGAGGCTCATTTATTGCTTTATGATGCTACATTATATTAAAGATATACTATATTATATTAAAGAGATACTGTATTATATTAAAGATAGAGTAGAAGCAAAACCTTTTCACTCCAGTAAGTTACAGCAAATTCCAAGCATGAGATTTAAAAATCCATTTAAGATATTTCAGTTTTAATTGCTGGAAAGCACAAGTGGCTTTGATTTCAGATCTTGAAGTCAGCAGAGAAACAAATGAGATTCAAAAATCTGTTTAAGATATTTCATTTTTTTAATTGCTGGAAAGGACAGTGGCTTTGACTTCAGGAGATCTTGAAGTCAGCAGGATAACAAATGAGATTTAAAAATCCATTTAAGATATTTCAGTTTTTAATTGCTGGAAAGCACAAGTGGCTTTGATTTCAGATCTTGAAGTCAGCAGAGAAACAAACAAGATTCAAAAATCTGTTTAAGATATTTCATTTTTTTAATTGCTGGAAAGGACAGTGGCTTTAACTTCAAGAGATCCTGAATCCAGCAGACAAACAAATGAAATTTTAAAATCTATTTAACATATTTTAATTTTTTTGATTGCTGGAAAGGACAAGTGGCTTTGATTCCAGGAGATCTTGAATCCAGCAGGATAACAAAGGAGATTTAAAAATCTATTTAAGATATTTTAATTTTTTAATGGCTAGAAAGGACAAGTGACTTTGATTTCAGGAGGTCTTGAAGTCAGCAGAGAAACAAATGAGATTCAAAAATCTATTTAAGATATTTTAATTTTTTAATGGCTAGAAAGGACAAGTGGCTGTGACTTAGCAGCTGCTGCAGCCAGCACACAAACAAATGAGATTTAAAAATCTATTTAAGATATTTTAATTTTTTTAATGGCTGGAAAGGACAAGTGGCTGTGACTCCAGCAGCTGCTGCAGCCAGCACACAAACCCTTCAGTGAGAAAAATCACATTCTGCTATAAAACCATCAAACACAGCTTGGCCCCCACCAAGGGCTCGTCGGGCCCCGCTTTGCGCGGCCCCAAAAGGCTCCAGGAGCTCAAACCCTGAGCTGCTCCTGCAGCGCCCTCAGACTGATTTATCCCAGCACGCTGGGGAGGATGCGGCCATTTAAATAAAAAATTAAAAATAAATCAAAGTACAATCCCTGCCCTGCAAAGGCCACGGGTTCAGGGCAAAGACAAAAATAGAAGAGAAGAAAGGGCAGGAACAGGCTGAGTCTGGAAGGGGATCCAGAAGTTTCCTCTGCAGATAAAAAGAAATGAAATCCTGTTTGCTGCAGTGAGCTGCACAAATCAGCTGCAGGAGGAAGCTTTTCCACTTTTCACTTCTTTTCTTGCTGGGCTGGGGCCAGGCTCTGAGGAATTGCAGCCCCAGAAAAAAACATTTTCTTCCTTTGGCAGAACAGAGCAGTGTCCTGCCAGAGCTGCTGCCACAATCAATTGGTTTTACAACTGGTTTTACAACTGGTTTTACAATTGGTTTTACAACTGGTTTTACTGGTTTCCCCAGTGTCTGTATGCTGGATTACTTTTTTTACTTAGAGATAAAACAATATAGATGTTGTAATTCAAATTATCGCAGTCAGAAGTCGACTATTTCTTAATTTCAATGTATTAAAAGTGTTTCTTGGCTTATCAGCTTTTGCTGCACTATATTATAAATGACTTAAAGTTGACCATCTAAAATTACCCCTTATAAGTCTTGCTACAATATATATTTCATAATTCTATTGCTCTTTAATCTTTAAAAAATATATCATATATATATAGATAAGAAATATATTAAATATTCAAAGATTTTATCTATAAAGATAAAATATCTAATAATATTTATGAAACCATCCTTGTAAAACTTATTTCTAATTTTATTTTGCTTTCAGCAACACCCATCTTGCTTTATAACATTTCAAAATTAGCATTTCTTACCTCAGAATTTACATACAAACACACACTACATCCACCTTCTACAAAACTTGAGAAACTTTTTACAAATCTGTTCCCCACATCTGGATGGCCAAACTCCCAGGAATTCCACCAAAACCAGCAAAAAACCCATTTTCCAAGCAAACCCACAATAAAAACAAGAGAGAAGCTCCTTTTGGGCATCTTCACCCCAAAACTTGAGAGTAGAAGAATTTTGTGTCACAAAACCAGTAATAAACCAATTTTTTCAAGCAAACCACAATAAAGACAAGAAGAGGATGCTCTTTTTGGTCATTTTCACCCCAAAACTTGAAAGTAGAAGCATTTTGTGTCATAAAACAAGTAATAAACCAATTTTTCAAGCAAATCCACAGAAGAGACAAGAAGAGGATTCTCCTTTTGGGCATTTTCACCCCAAAACTTGAGAGTAGAAGCGTTTTGTGTCACAAAACCAGTAAAAAACCCATTTTCCAAGCAATCCCACAATAAAAACAAGAGGGATGCTCCTTTTGGGCATCTTCACCCCAAAAGGTGGGAGCAGAAGAATTTTATGTCACCAAAACCAGTAAAAAACCCCATTTTTCAGGGAAACCCACAATAAAACCAAGGAGAGGATGCTCTTTTTGGGCTTCTTCACCCCAAAACTTGAGAGTAGAACAATTCTGGATGCTCCTTTTGGGCATTTTCACCCCAAAACTTTAGAATAGAAGAATTTTATGTCACAAAAACCAGTAAAAACCCACATTTTTCAAGCAAATCCACAAAAGAGACAAGAAGAGGATTCTCCTTTTGGGCATTTTCCCCCCAAAACCTGAGAGTAGAAGCGTTTTGTGTCACAAAACCAGTAAAAAAACCCATTTTTTCAGGGAAACCCACCATAAAGACAAGAAGAGGGATGCTCTTTTTGGGCATCTTCACCCCAAAACCTGAGAATAGAACAATTCTGGATGCTCCTTTTGGGCATTTTCCCCCCAAAACTTGAGAGTAGAAGCATTTTGTGTCACAAAACCAGTAATAAACCATTTTTTCAGGGAAACCCACAATAAAGACAAGAAGAGGATGATCCTTTTGATAATTTTCACCCCAAAACTTGAAAGTAGAAGAATTTTATGTCACAAAAACCAGTAAAAACCCCCATTTTTCAAGCAAACCACAATAAAAACAAGACGAGGGATGCTCCATTTGGTGATTTTCACCCCAAAACCTGAGAGTAGAAGCGCTGTGTCACAAAACCAGTAAAAAAACCCATTTTTTCAGGCAAACCCACAATAAAGACAAGAAGAGGATGCTCTTTTTGCTGATTTTCACCCCAAAACCTGAGAGCAGAAGCGCTGTGTCACCCACCTGTGCAGTGGCACCCCTCTGCTGCCCGCTGCCTGCTGCCTGCCTGGCACGGGGGCATCTCCTGCTGGGGAGGGTTGTCCTGCCTCATTGAAAAACCCCAATTTTCAGGCAAACCCACAACAAAGACAAGAAGAGGATGCTCTTCTTGGGCATCTTCACCCCAAAACTTGAGGATAGAACAATTCTGGATGCTCCTTTTGGGCATCTTCACCCCAAAACTTTAGAATAGAAGAATTTTATGTCACAAAAACCAGTAAAAAACCCATTTTTTCAGGGAAACCCACAATAAAGACAAGAAGAGGATGCTCTTTTTGGGCATTTTCACCCCAAAACTTGAGAGTAGAAGGGTTTTGTCACCCACCTGTGCAGTGGCACCCCTCTGCTGCCCGCTGCCTGCTGCCTGCCTGGCACGGGGGCATCTCCTGCTGGGGAGGGTTGTCCTGCCTCATTGAAAAACCCCATTTTTTCAGGCAAACCCACAATAAAACCAAGAAGAGGGATGCTCTTCTTGGGCATCTTCACCCCAAAACTTGAGAATAGAAGAATTTTATGTCACAAAAACCAGTAAAAACCCACATTTTTCAAGCAAATCCACAAAAGAGACAAGAAGAGGATTCTCCTTTTGGTCATTTTCCCCCCAAAACTTGAGAGTAGAAGCGCTGTGTCACAAAACCAGTAAAAAAACCCAATTTTTCAGGGAAACCCACAATAAAGACAAGAAGAGGGATGCTCTTTTTGGGCATCTTCACCCCAAAACCTGAGAATAGAACAATTCTGGATGCTCCTTTTGGGCATTTTCCCCCCAAAACTTGAGAGTAGAAGCGTTTTGTGTCACAAAACCAGTAATAAACCATTTTTGCAGGGAAACCCACAATAAAGACAAGAAGAGGATGATCCTTTTGATAATTTTCACCCCAAAACTTGAAAGTAGAAGAATTTTATGTCACAAAAACCAGTAAAAACCCACATTTTTCAAGCAAACCACAATAAAAACAAGACGAGGGATGCTCCATTTGGTGATTTTCACCCCAAAACCTGAGAGTAGAAGCGCTGTGTCACAAAACCAGTAAAAAACCCCATTTTTTCAGGGAAACCCACAATAAAGACAAGAAGAGGATGATCCTTTTGATAATTTTCACCCCAAAACTTGAGAGTAGAAGGGTTTTGTCACCCACCTGTGCAGTGGCACCCCTCTGCTGCCCGCTGCCTGCTGCCTGCCTGGCACGGGGGCATCTCCTGCTGGGGAGGGTTGTCCTGCCTCATTGAAAAACCCCATTTTTCCGGCAAACCCACAATAAAACCAAGAAGAGGATGCACTTTTTGGGCATCTTCACCCCAAAACTTGAGGATAGAACAATTCTGGATGCTCCTTTTGGGCATTTTCACCCCAAAACTTTAGAATAGAAGAATTTTATGTCACAAAAACCAGTAAAAAACCCATTTTTTCAGGGAAACCCACAATAAAGACAAGAAGAGGATGCTCTTTTTGGGCATTTTCACCCCAAAACTTGAGAGTAGAAGGGTTTTGTCACCCACCTGTGCAGTGGCACCCCTCTGCTGCCCGCTGCCTGCTGCCTGCCTGGCACGGGGGCATCTCCTGCTGGGGAGGGTTGTCCTGCAGGAGCTGGGCTCTGCTCGTGGCTCCTCACCTGGATGTGCATCAGCATCTTCACATCCTGCACGGGAGACACCCTGCCTGTCAAACACCCCCAATCTGGGCCAGAAAATCCTCTATGAAACAGCAAAGAAATCCTTTATGAGAGAGCAAACAAATCCTTTAGGAAAGAACAAATAAATCCTTTAGGAAAGAAGAAAAAAATCCTGGAATATTTGTTCTTTATAAAATAAATGTTATAAATATGGAATATTTGTTCTTTATAAATATAAAAGAACAAATAAATCATTTAGGAAAGAAGAAAAAAATCCTTTATGAAAGAAAAATCCTTTATGAAAGAACAAATAATTTAGGAAGGAAGAAAAAAATCCTCTATGAAAGAACAAATAAATAATTTAGGAAAAGAGAAAAAAATCCTTTATGAAAGAACAAATAAATATTTTATTAAAAACCAAACGTCCTCAAGGGCTGAGGAAAATGCAGCCCTGCTCACCTCCTGCCTCCCTGGCTGCAGCTGGCTGCTGGCTGGCACCGGGGGCTGCTGCCCCTTCCCTCCTCCTCCTCCTCCTCCTCCTCTTCCTCCTCCTCCTCCTCCTCCTCCTCCTCCTCCTCCTCTCAGGCCTGGCATCTTCTGGAGAGCTTCCTTGAGCTGCCTGAACTCCTCCATCTGGGCCTAGGGGAGGAGAGGGACACAGGGGAACCTCACAGGGTGAAACACTCCCTGCTGGGAGCTGGACTGATTGTTTAGGGAATATCTCTTATTTAGAGAACATCTCTTATTTACAGAATATCTCTTATTTAGGGAATATTTCTTATTTAGGGACTATTTCTGATTTAGAGAATATTTCTTATTTAATGTTTCTTATTTAGGGAATATTTCTTATTTAGAGAATATCTCTTATTTAGGGAATATTTCTTATTTAGGGAATATCTCTTATTTAGAGAATGTTTCTTATTTAGGGAATATCTCTTATTTAGAGAATATTTTTTATTTAGAGATTATTTCTTATTTAAGGAATATTTCTTATTTAGAGAATATCTCTTATTTAGAGAATATTTCTTATTTAGGGAACATTTCTTATTTAGAAAATATCTCTTATTTAGAGAATATTTCTTATTTAGGGAATATTTCTTATTTAGGGAATATCTCTTATTTAGATACTATTTCTTATTTAGAGAATATTCCTTACTTAGAGAATATTCATTATTTAGAGAATATTTCTTATTTAGGGAATATCTCTTATTTAGAGAATATTCATTATTTAGGGAATATCTCTTATTTTGGGAATATCTCTTATTTAGAGACTATTTCTTATTTAGAGATTATCTCCTATTTAGTGAATATTTCTTATTCAGGGAACATTTGCCCAGGGGTTACCTGGGCACCGAGGAGCTGGGAGTGAACCTCCTGGTGGGCTTTCCTGAGGAGCTTGCTCTCTTCTCTGAGTTTATACACCGTGTCTGCAGGAGAAGAAGAGATTTACTTAAAAAGAGATTTTTTTTTTCCAAGGGTGGCATCTCCCTTTCCCAGCACAAATTCCTCCTGACCTCTCCAAGCCCCGGGCTCACAGAGCTGCTCCCCGTTCCTCCCAGCAATTCCTCCTCTCCAGGCCCTTTGCTGCTCTCAGCTCAGGCTCGCTGTGTTTGCCACAGGACTCAGAAAATTCCAGTTTTATTTCCCTTCCCCCTCGACTCCTGATGGTGAGGAGTGAGTTACAACATCTGCACTCTCACCCTTCACACGAGACCGAAAATGGAATAAAAGCTTTTCAAAAACCACCAAATTCCCCATCCCTGGGCCAGAAAGGGCTCAACCCACCAAATCCTGGTCCCAGTCCCTGCTCAGCCTGGTGGCTTCTGCGTGCCACCCTCGCCCTGGTGGTGTCTGTGCCACCCTCACCCTGGTGGTGTCTGTGCCATCCTCAGCCTGATTTCTCTGTGCCACCCTCACCCTGGTGGTGTCTGTGCCACCCTCAGCCTGATTTCTGCGTGCCACCCTCACCCTGGAGGTTTCTCTGCCACCCTCACCCTGGTGGTTTCTGTGCCACCCTCACCCTGGTGATTTCTGCGTGCCACCCTCACCCCGGTGGTTTCTGTGCCACCCTCACCCTGGAGGTTTCTCTGCCACCCTCACCCTGGTGATGTCTGTGCCACCCTCACCCCGGCAGTTTCTGTGCCACCCTCACCCTGGTGGTGTCTGTGCCACCCTCACCCTGGTGTCTGTGTGCCACCCTCACCCTGGTGGTGTCTGTGCCACCCTCACCCTGGAGGTGTCTGTGCCACCCTCACCCTGGTGGTGTCTGTGCCACCCTCACCCTGGAGGTGTCTGTGCCACCCTCACCCTGGTGATTTCTGTGCCACCCTCACCCTGGTGGTTTCTGTGCCACCCTCACCCTGGTGGTGTCTGTGCCACCCTCACCCTGGAGGTTTCTGTGCCACCCTCACCCCGGTGGTGTCTGTGCCACCCTCACCCTGGTGATTTCTGTGCCACCCTCACCCTGGAGGTTTCTGTGCCACCCTCACCCTGGAGGTTTCTGTGCCACCCTCACCCTGGTGATTTCTGTGCCACCCTCACCCTGGTGGTTTCTGTGCCACCCTCACCCCGGTGGTGTCTGTGCCACCCTCACCCTGGTGATTTCTGTGTGCCACCCTCACCCTGCAGGCTGGTGACCTCGCTGTCCTTCTCCTGCTGCAGCTGCGCCACTTTCTGGCTGTGGCTCTCCAGGCTCCTCCTGTGCTCCAGCCTGAGGCTGTTGTGCTGCAGCTGCAGCTCCAGCAGCTGCTTCTTGACGTCGTCGTGCTGGTTCTGGGGAGAGGAGAGTCAGGGTGAGGCCTCGGGGAGGCTGGAGCAGAGCTACAGAACAGAGCAGGGATTTGGGAAAAGGATCTGCTCATGGAGCCACCCTGGGCAGCACCAGAGCCCAGCCAGGGCTGCACCCGAGGGGAACCAAAATGGTCCCAAAATGAGCCCAAGATGAACCAAAATGGTCCCAAAATGAGCCCAAGATGAAACAAAATGGTCCCAAAATGAGCCCAAGATGAACCCAAGATGAACCCAAATGGTCCCAAAATGAACCCAAGGTGAACCAGAATGGTCCCAAAAGAACCCAAGAGGAACCAAAATGGTCCCAAAATGAACCAAGATGAACTCAAATTGTCCCAAAAGAACCCAAGGTGAACCAAAATGGTCCCAAAATGAACCAAAATGGTCCCAAAATGGTCCCAAAATGAACCCAAGATGAACCCAAATGGTCCCAAAATGAACCAAAATGGTCCCAAAATGGTCCCAAAATGAACCCAAGGTGAACCAAAATGGTCCCAAGATGAACCCAAGAAGAACCAAAATGGTCCCAAAATGGTCCCAAAATGAAGCCAAGGTGAACCCAAACAGTCCCAAAATGCACAAGCACTCACGGGGTGTCACAGACATATTTTATGAAAAATCTTTTTGCCATTATCTTTCCTCCTGGGAAGCTTCAGCTTCTCCATGTTTTGCTGCTTTGGGATGTGATTTAGAGAATCGTTTACCACATGTAAATTTGGTTTTACTTGGTGCCAATGACAGCCACCTGTGTCGAGGCTGTGAGCACCACAAGGTTTTATCATCATTCCTTTCTTTTCCAGCTTTCTGATGGACCCTTTCTCTCCATTCTTTCTAGTGTAGTTTTAATACAAAATTTTAATATTGTGTAACATCATAATATAATAAATCAGCTTTCTGAAATGTAAAATCAAGATTCTCACCCCTTTCCTTGAACACAACCACAACGGGGTCTCTCATTTTTAGAATTTTTTCCACTCAGAGCACCAAGTTCTCCCATCCCACCTCCCTCCTGCTGTCCAGGCAGCAGAACGTTCCAGAAATGATCAGGTGGAGGGTGAATCAGGTGGAGGCTCCAGATGTGCCCCAGCCACCCAGGGGGGACAGCAGTGCCCGGGACACCCCAGCCAGATGTGCCATGGAGCCCTTTGGGGACACCTGGGACCTCCAGCTCCCGTTTCCCAGGTGGTGACAATGACATTCCTGGCAGAAATCTTCCTGCTGAGCGAGCCAGGGAAACATTTCTGCCTTTCCAGTGGCAGAACTGTTCCCCACAGCCTCATAATGGGCTAAAAACTGCTTTTTCTGAGAAAAAAAAATCCATTTTTTAAAAAATCTCCCACACTCCCAAGGGCTGGTTTTGTCTTTCAGCAGCTGTAAATGTAGTTAAAAAAAAAAAATAGATGGTTGGGGTTGTTTTGGGATTTTTTTTTCCCACTCTTCCAATAAAAGGAAGCGAGAGAAAGGGAGCCAGGAATAAAAAAAAGCTCTGAGTGTCCCCTTGAGAGCAGCAAGGCAGAGCGTTCTGCCCAGGCTGCAGTTGCTGAGGAGGGATTTTGCTGTTGCAGAGCGTTCCCAGGACCCACAGGGCTGGAGACAACCCAAAAGCAGAACTGTGCTTCCTTTCCTCCAGCTGGAATCCCAGAGCCAGGCAGCTGGAGGTGCAGGAAATCCACCCGGCGCTGCTGGAACCCAGCCCTCCTTCTCCATCCCAGGCTTAAATCAGCATTTCACTGCCAAGTTTACACTAAAAACGGTTTTAAAGCCACCCCAGCAGCCTCCAGTTGCACTGCTCCAACAAAAGCAAAATTGAACATCGAGGTGTGCTTCAGGTAGAGCAGGTGATAAGCTATAAAATGCTATAAAATGGTATAAAATACTATAAAATGGTATAAAATACAATAAAATGCTATAAAATGCTTTAAGCTGAGCCTCTCCCATGGACTGGAATATTTGGTAGGAGCCCAAAGGTGAGCTCCAATGGATAAACCAAATTTTCACACCAAGAGACCCAGAAAAAGAGCCAAACCCTGGGTGATGAAAGTGCTCAAAGGCTGATGTTGCAGTAAGAAAAAATATAGAAAAATTATAAAGAAAAATAGAAAAATTTTATCAAGAAAAACCTCACAAAATCAGGCCTGCTCTGGCTGGGCTCTGGTGCTGCCCAAGTGTGGGAAATGGATTTATACAGAATTTTAAAAGTTTGATAGAAGGTTTATGTAGTGTGTATTTGTGTGTAAATTTTGAGATAAGCAATGTTGATTTAGAAATGTTACAGAATAAAATAGATATTGTTAAGGGAGAAATGGAATTAGAAATGGTTTTGTAAATAAGATTAATTATTTTAGAGAAATAGAATTATGGAAGATGTGTTGTAGGAAGATCCAGCACCCCAGGTGGATCCATTGAGGAGATCCTTCAAATAAATCCTGCTTTTTTCTGCAGCTCTGTTCCAGCTCAGCCTTCCCAAGTCAGGAATCCTGGGATTTTCACCCTAAAACACAGCAGCCAAACCTCCCTCACCTTCAGGATCTTGTGCTGGGAGCTGAGGGCCCCGTATCTGTTCATGGAGTCTTGCTGGGGAGAAAAAATCCAACAGTGCCATTAGATCCAGAAAAATCCAGGGGAGGGGGAAAAAAATCCAGCAGTGCCATTAGATCCAGAAAATCCAGGGGAGGGGAAAAAAGATTCAACAGTGCCATTAGATCCAGAAAAAATCGAAGGCAGGGAGAAAGAAAGATCCAACAGTGCCATTAGATCCAGAAAATCCAGGGCAGGGGGAAAAAAAGATCAAACTGTGCCATTAGATCCAGGAAAAAATCCAGGGAAGGGAGAAAAGCCCCACAGAAGCCAAATTCAGCCCACAGGGAGGGGCTGGGAGCAGCAGAACATTTCCAGGCAGGAAAATGTTGAATTTTTATCTTCTTTTTGCTGGGGCTGGGATGAAACGTGTGAGGTGGAGTTTCTTGTTGGGACTCGGGGGTTTGTTGGTTCTTGTCAGTGCTAGAGGCTCACAGCAGTGAGTTCTGCACTTCTGCACCAACGAGGCACAAAACGCACAAACGTCTTTCTGCACAAGGTCTTCTAAGGACAAACTGTCCAGTTAAGAAATGACACCTCAATTATTTTTACTTTTAACCCAATAACCAACCAGCCATGGCCTGCAGTGGGGGCTCTTTATCCAGTTACACAAAACCACCCAAAGGAGGAGGAGGAGGAGGAGAAGGAGAAGGAGAAGGAGAAGGAGAAGGAGAAGGAGAAGGAGAAGGAGAAGGAGAAGGAGAAGGAGAAGGAGAAGGAGAAGGAGAAGGAGAAGGAGAAGGAGAAGGAGAAGGAGAAGGAGGAAGAAAATGAGAAGGAGGAAAAGGAGAAGGAGGAAAAAGGGGAGGAAAATGAAAAAGAGGAAAGGACAAGAAGGAAAAGGAGAAGGAAAAGGTGAAGAAGGAAAAGGATGAAGAAAAGGAGGAGGAAAAGCAGAAGGAGGAAAAGGAAAAGGAGGAAAAGAAGGAAAATGAGAAGGAGGTGAAGGAGAAGAAGGAGCAGCCTCCACCCCAAAGCCTCCACCTTGCTCTATATATATTACATTATTCTAAACCCCAAGCTCTCAGTTTCCCACCCTGTGACCTCCCACCCTTCTATCCCAACCCCACACCCACAATCCCAGCTCCACCATTCCATTCTGGAAGCTTCTCCACGGCCCCAGCTCAGTGCAGGGCTCTCCTGGGGGCACAGAAAGTCTGGAGTTCCCAGCACAGAAAGTCTGGAATTCCCAGCACACAACGTCTGGAGTTCCCAGCACACAAAGTCTGGAATTCCCAGCACAGAAATTCTGGAATTCCCAGCACAGCAAGTCTGGAGTTCCCAGCACAGAAAGTCTGGAATTCCCAGCACACAAAGTCTGGAGTTCTCAGCACACAAAGTCTGGAATTCCCAGCACAGAAAGTCTGGAATTCCCAGCATGGAAATTCTGGAATTCCCAGCACAGAAAGTCTGGAGTTCCCAGCACACAAAGTCTGGAGTTCCCAGCACAGAAAGTCTGGAATTCCCAGCACAGAAAGTCTGGAATTCCCAGCACAGAAAGTCTGGAATTCCCAGCACAGCAAGTCTGGAGTTCCCAGCACAGAAAGTCTGGAATTCCCAGCACAGAAATTCTGGAATTCCCAGCACACAAAGTCTGGAATTCCCAGCACACAAAGTCTGGAGTTCCCAGCACACAAAGTCTGGAATTCCCAGCACAGAAATTCTGGAATTCCCAGCACACAAAGTCTGGAGTTCCCAGCACACAAAGTCTGGAGTTCCCAGCACAGAAAGTCTGGAATTCCCAGCACAGAAATTCTGGAATTCCCAGCACACAAAGTCTGGAATTCCCAGCACAGCAAGTCTGGAGTTCCCAGCACACAAAGTCTGGAGTTCCCAGCACACAAAGTCTGGAATTCCCAGCACAGAAAGTCTGGAATTCCCAGCATGGAAATTCTGGAATTCCCAGCACAGAAAGTCTGGAGTTCCCAGCACAGAAAGTCTGGAGTTCCCAGCACAGAAAGTCTGGAATTCCCAGCACACAAAGTCTGGAGTTCCCAGCACAGAAAGTCGGAATTCCCAGCACGGAATCCGAGGCACAGGAGTCAGCCAAAGCTCAGCCCGTGCCGCACACGGAGCCCTCCAGGGCTGGTGGCACCACGAACAGCAGAGCCACTGTCCCCAGCCCGCCTGGCAGCAGCCACACGCACCTTCTCCTTGTTGAGAGCCTCCTGCGCCTCCAGCTTGTACACCAGGAAGTCTGCGAGGGGACAGGGAGCAGGTGAGGACAAAACCACGGGCGCTCTCAAGGGAAAAGCGGCAGTGGGCGGGAGGTGGCAGTGCCACTCTGCAGTGACCCTGCACCAACCGGGAGGCTCCAAATCCCCTCCCTTCCCTTCCCTTCCCTTCCCTTCCCTTCCCTTCCCTTCCCTTCCCTTCCCTTCCCTTCCCTTCCCTTCCCTTCCCTTCCCTTCCCTTCCCTTCCCTTCCCTTCCCTTCCCTTCCCTTCCCTTCCCTTCCCTTCCCTTCCCTTCCCTTCCCTTCCCTTCCCTTCCCTTCCCTTCCCTTCCCTTCCCTTCCCTTCCCTTCCCTTCCCTTCCCTTCCCCTCCCATATATATTTATATTACATATATTTATATTTAAGTTGTAATGTTCTAGTAAAGCATTGTTCGGCATTTATATTTATATTTTTATATATATTATATATTTTTATATATATATTTATATATATATTTATATTTATATTTATATTTATATCTATATTTATATTTATATTTATATCTATATCTATATCTAAAGCTATAGCTATATCTGTATTTCTATTTATATTTCTATTTATATTTATAGCTATATATCTATATCTATATTTATATTCATGTTGTAATGTTCTAATAAAGCATTGTTCAGCATTTATATTTAGATTTAGATTTATGTTATAATGTTTTAATAAAGAATTGTTCAGCATTTTTATTTCTATTTCTATTTCTATTTCTATTTCTATTTCTATTTCTATTTCTATTTCTATTTCAGTAGTAATGTTCTAAGAAAGCATTGTTCGACATATTTACATATTATGTTTATTATATTATATTATATTAATTATATTATATTATATTATATTATATTATATTATATTATATTATATTAATATTTCAGTAGTAATGTTCTAATAAAGAATTGTTCAGCATATATATTTATATTATTTATATTATATCTATATTTATATTTATACTTGTATTCATACTCACATTCAATTTTTAATGTTTTAATAAAGCATTGTTCAGCATATTTATATTTATGTTTATATTTATATTTATGTTTATATTTATATTTATGTTTATGTTTATATTTATATTTATGTTTATGTTTATGTTTATATTTATGTTTATGTTTATATTTATATTTATGTTTATATTTATGTTTATGTTTATATTTATATTTATGTTTATGTTTATATTTATGTTTATGTTTATGTTTATGTTTATGTTTATGTTTATGTTTATGTTTATGTTTATATTTATATTTATGTTTATGTTTATATTTATGTTTATATTTATATTTATATTTATATTTATATTTATATTTATATTTATATTTAATTTATATTAATATTTCAGTAGTAATGTTCTAATAAAGAATTGTTCAGCATATATATTTATATTATTTATATTATATCTATATTTATATTTATACTTATATTCATATTCATACTCACATTCAATTTTTAATGTTTTAATAAAGCATTGTTCAGCATATTTATATTTATGTTTATATTTATATTTATATTTATGTTTATGTTTATATTTATATTTATATTTATGTTTATGTTTATATTTATGTTTATGTTTATATTTATATTTATGTTTATGTTTATGTTTATATTTATATTTATGTTTATGTTTATATTTATATTTATATTTATATTTATGTTTATATTTATGTTTATGTTTATATTTATATTTATGTTTAAATTTATATTTATATTTATGTTTATGTTTATATTTATATTTATATTTATATTTATATTTAATTTATATTAATATTTCAGTAGTAATGTTCTAATAAAGAATTGTTCAGCATATATATTTATATTATTTATATTATATCTATATTTATATTTATACTTATATTCATATTCATATTCATACTCACATTCAATTTTTAATGTTTTAATAAAGCATTGTTCAGCATATTTATATTTATGTTTATATTTATATTTATATTTATGTTTATGTTTATATTTATATTTATATTTATGTTTATGTTTATATTTATGTTTATGTTTATATTTATATTTATGTTTATGTTTATGTTTATATTTATATTTATGTTTATGTTTATATTTATATTTATATTTATGTTTATGTTTATATTTATATTTATATTTATATTTATGTTTATATTTATGTTTATGTTTATATTTATATTTATGTTTAAATTTATATTTATATTTATGTTTATGTTTATATTTATATTTATATTTATATTTATATTTAATTTATATTAATATTTCAGTAGTAATGTTCTAATAAAGAATTGTTCAGCATATATATTTATATTATTTATATTATATCTATATTTATATTTATACTTATATTCATATTCATACTCACATTCAATTTTTAATGTTTTAATAAAGCATTGTTCAGCATATTTATATTTATGTTTATATTTATATTTATGTTTATATTTATATTTATATTTATATTTATATTTATGTTTATGTTTATGTTTATGTTTATGTTTATGTTTATATTTATGTTTATATTTATATTTATGTTTATGCTTATGTTTATATTTATGTTTATATTTATATTTATATTTATATTTATATTTATATTTATATTTATATTTATATTTATGTTTATGTTTATGTTTATATTTATGTTTATATTTATGTTTATATTTATGTTTATATTTATATTTATGTTTATGCTTATGTTTATATTTATGTTTATATTTATATTTATATTTATATTTATATTTATATTTATATTTATATTTATATTTATGTTTATGTTTATGTTTATGTTTATGTTTATGTTTATGTTTATATTTATGTTTATGTTTATGTTTATATTTATATTTATATTTATATTTATATTTATATTTATATTTAATTTATATTAATATTTCAGTAGTAATGTTCTAATAAAGAATTGTTCAGCATATATATTTATATTATTTATATTATATCTATATTTATATTTATACTTATATTCATATTCATACTCACATTCAATTTTTAATGTTTTAATAAAGCATTGTTCAGCATATTTATATTTATGTTTATATTTATATTTATATTTATATTTATATTTATATTTATGTTTATGTTTATATTTATGTTTATGTTTATGTTTATGTTTATGTTTATATTTATATTTATGTTTATGTTTATATTTATGTTTATGTTTATATTTATGTTTATGTTTATGTTTATGTTTATATTTATGTTTATGTTTATATTTATATTTATATTTATATTTATGTTTATATTTATGTTTATATTTATATTTATATTTATATTTATATTTAATTTATATTAATATTTCAGTAGTAATGTTCTAATAAAGAATTGTTCAGCATATATATTTATATTATTTATATTATATCTATATTTATATTTATACTTATATTCATATTCATACTCACATTCAATTTTTAATGTTTTAATAAAGCATTGTTCAGCATATTTATATTTATGTTTATATTTATATTTATATTTATATTTATATTTATATTTATATTTATATTTATGTTTATATTTATATTTATGTTTATATTTATGTTTATATTTATATTTATGTTTATGTTTATGTTTATATTTATATTTATATTTATATTTATATTTATATTTATATTTATATTTATATTTATATTTATGTTTATGTTTATATTTATATTTATATTTATATTTATATTTATATTTATGTTTATGTTTATGTTTATATTTATATTTATGTTTATATTTATGTTTATATTTATGTTTATGTTTATGTTTATATTTATGTTTATGTTTATGTTTATATTTATATTTATGTTTATATTTATGTTTATATTTATATTTATGTTTATGTTTATATTTATATTTATATTTATGTTTATGTTTATGTTTATGTTTATATTTATATTTATGTTTATGTTTATGTTTATGTTTATATTTATATTTATATTTATATTTATATTTATATTTATATTTATGTTTATGTTTATATTTATGTTTATGTTTATGTTTATATTTATGATTATGTTTATGTTTATGTTTATGTTTATATTTATGTTTATGTTTATGTTTATATTTATATTTATGATTATGTTTATGTTTATGTTTATGTTTATATTTATGTTTATGTTTATATTTATATTTATATTTATATTTATGTTTATGTTTATATTTATGTTTATGTTTATGTTTATATTTATATTTATATTTATATTTATATTTATATTTCAGTAGTAATGTTCTAATAAAGCATTGCTCAGCATATATATTTATATTATTTATATTTATATTTACATTTACATTTCTATTTAATTTTTAATGTTCCAACAAGCCCTGCCCATCACTCCGAAGCCTCGGCTCCCTGCCCACCCCTCCCTGCGGGGCTCCCTGATTTGGCTTTTCCAGCCTCTCTGCCCTGGGCCAGGCCTCACCTTCCTTGGTCTTCTTGTGCTCGGCCCTCTCCTTCTGCAGGGCGCGCTCCAGGCGGGCGCGGTGCTCGTACACCACTGCGGAGAGCACAGCACCGCCAGCCTCCCATTTACCCCACTGACATTTTCCCCACCACTAAAAAAAATCTCATTTTTGCCCACCATAAAAAAAAAAAAATCAGATTTTTTTCCCCACCATTAAAAAAAAAATCAGATATTTTCCCCACCATTAAAAAAAAAAAAAATCAGATATTTTCCCCCACCATTAAAAATAAAAATCTGGTTTATTCCACCATTAAAGAAAAAAAAAATCTGATTTTTTTTCCCCGCCATTAAAAAAGTCAGATATTTTTCCCACCATTTCAAAAATTCATATTTTTCCCGCCATTTAAAAAAAAAATCAGATATTTCCGCCACCATTAAAAAAAAAAATCAGATATTTTTCCACCATATTAAAAAAAACAACAATTCAGATTAGAGAACCAATTAGGTCGACCTATATCATATCTATAAAAGCAATAGGTGTCGTAATAATAATAATAATAATAATAATAATAATAATAATAATAACAACAACTATAACAACGCCACCACCAATAATAATAATAATAAATAATAATAATAATAATAATAATAATAATAACTATAACAACACCACCAATAATAATAATAACAATAATAATAATAATAATAATAATTATAACAACGCCACCACCAATAATAATAATAATAATAAATAATAATAATAATAATAATGATAACTATAACACCACCACCAATAATAATAATAATAATAATAATAATAATAATAATAATAACTATAACACCACCACCAATAATAGTAATAATAGTAATAATAATAATAATAATAATAATAATAATAATAATAATAATAATAATAATAATTTAATAATATGGAATAAAGAGCTTGATCAACCTTCTATGAATCCCAGAGTCAACACTAATTCTTGCCCACCCTGTTGCTACCTCAGGCCCTCAGTGCAGGAGAGATTTTTTCCCCTTCCAGAACCCAGGCCAGGATTTTTTCCCCTTCCAGAACCCAGGCCAGGATTTTTTCCCCTTCCAGAACCCAGGCCAGGATTTGTTCCCCTTCCAGAACCCAGGCCAGGATTTTTCCCTTCCAGAACCCAGGCCAGGACTTTTTCCCCTTCCAGAACCCAGGCCAGGATTTTTTCCCCTTCCAGAACCCAGGCCAGGATTTTTCCCTTCCAGAACCCCTGAGAGGCCCTGGGGCTGTTCAGAGCCATGATCTGGACCTGGGTGGTCCCCGTGGGTCCCTCCCCGCTCAGGACAATCCCAAACTCCACCTTTCTTTCCTCGTTCTTTGCTCATTTTTGCTGGGACACAGCAGCAGCTCGCCCGGCCAAACTCGGGGAGCCAGAAATGCGGAATAATTTGTTTTTGTGGAGGGGTGATGTGTAAATGCAGCTGGAATCCACCACCCCGACCTGCTGCCACAGGAGCTGCTGGAGCCATGGAAAGGGCACAGGGGGATCCAGGTCGTGCCACAAGGGCAGGCCAAGGTTTTACCTTCGCAATCATCTAAACTAAACGCCAAAAATACAAACGAGGGCTTCTCAACAAAACACAAATGTAAAAATAAAGCGTACAAGAGATGGAGTTAGGATAAATACAGAGACATTGTCAAAGCTTGCAGGGGTTAGAAGAGAGTGTGGCTCAGAGATTAATAAAGAGGACAATATGTTAAAAATCAATATTCATGACTTGGGTGATGATCAAGTCATGGATGATTCAAAACTTGAGGGAGCTGTTCATGCACCCTGCTGCCATCCAGACGGGAAATTCAGACCCTGGAGGACAGCAGGCTGGAAATCAGCCCTGAAGAAAATAATGCTGGGATTCAGGAAGGCTGCAGATTTAATTCCAGGGCTCTCCCCAGCAGCAGGAAGGTCACCAGCCCTTGGCACTGCACTGGAGGCGTGCCGGCTGGCCAAGGGGAGGTGAGGTGAGGTGAGGTGAGGTGAGGTCACTCCTGCAGTTCTGGGTCCATTCTGACCGCAGGAACGTGGCCTGCTGAGTTTTGTTTCTCTGCAAAAAGGCCATTGTTGGCGTCCAGGGACGAGCCCCAGGGTTGTCCCCAGCACCAGACACAGATGAGCCTCCCAAAATTCTCTCTCTCATCTGCCCCTTGCCAGGCTTCCCCAAATCCAAAAAGAAGCCTCGCCTTTGTGGAGATTGTTGGACAAGAGAGTGTCTCCTCAAAATAAAGAAGGGTAGCCATGGCAACGGCTGTGTTTGGGAACGGCAGGACTGCCAGGGGGCTGGGAGTCCCAACAGCCTGCAGCTCACACCTTTGGGTGGAAAAACGATGAGTTTGGCTCAGCTGTTCCCAAACCTGGGGTTCCCAGAGGCTGCCACTGTCATCCTCAGGAGCAGCAGCCCCTCTGGCACAGCAGGGAGGGATCGGGGTAAGTTCTGCCCTGCTGGGCTCTGCACGTCCCAAACTGGGGATCGTGGCTGGGACTGAGCTGGAGGTGAAGGGAAAATGGAAGCAAAGCACGAGGTGGCAGCGCTGAAGCTGAGCACACGTTAATTAGATTCACTGAT
This sequence comes from Passer domesticus, assembly GCF_036417665.1. Lineage (NCBI taxonomy): Eukaryota > Metazoa > Chordata > Aves > Passeriformes > Passeridae > Passer > Passer domesticus. Next base: position 6,073,655 of record NC_087495.1, on the reverse strand, counting down.
TGGGTTTTGTCTCCTGCAGAGGAGCAGCACAGCCCACACTGTGCAAACAGAACACAGCCCTGGGCAGCCCTGCTGGGATGCTCCACTTGCAGCTCACAGCCACCAGCAGAAATTTAACCCTGGAAGACTCAGATGTTGAGGATGCCCTGGGGAATATCCCTGGATGTGTCCACAAAGGTCATGACAGAACACCCTGGATTTGATTTTCGCTGGGGAGGAGCTCCCATGTAAACACTGTGATCTAAACTGACTTTTTAGGGGGAAAAAAAAAGGGGTTAAATAATATCTTGATTTTGAGTAGAACAGTTTTTGGCCACGTGGATTCATTCTGTGGGAATTCCAGGGGCTGCCCGTCCTCCAGCCCTGCCTACCCCCAGGGCATTCCCACCAAACCTCACATGGGGAGCTCAGCAAATCCCCCCAGAGACCCCAAATCCTGCGGCAGCTGCTGGGCACACCCAGCAAGGCTGGAACATGGGCTGGACAAAGGAGATGAGAGCTCAGCAGAGGGGTAACCGCGTGTCCTCAGCCCTCCCACGGGCTGAAATCCCATTTTCCCACAGCCAGGCATTTATGTAAGGAGGACAAACGAGGGGAGAGAGGGGGAGGAGGAATCCACACGCAGCTCCTGCCAGGGGAGCCAAGCGCTGGGCAGCGGGATCAGAAAAGCCAGTTCTTCCTCCTCCTCTTCCTCCTCCTCTTCCTCCTCCTCGTCCCATTTTTTAGGGAGCTAAAAATCCATCAGAAGCATCCATCAGCTCCAAAATGCTAGCATGACTTTTTAAATCCCGGATCAACCTCTCGAGAATGAGGTGGGTTTGTCAGAAAAGCCAATTCTTCCTCCTCCTCTTCCTCTTCTTCTCCCTCTTTTTAGGGAGCTAAAGAAATCTGCAGCATTCATCAGCCCCAAAAAGCTGCCACAACTTTTTTTGGACTTTTTTTGTCTCGGACTTTTTTCAGTCCGACCCAACAGCTCGAGAATGAGGTGGGTTTGTCAATGGGATCAGAAAAGCCAGTTCTTCCTCCTCCTCCTCTTCTTGCCCTCTTTTTAGGGAGCTAAAAAACTGCAGCATGCATCAGCCCCAAAAAGCTGTTACGATTTTTTAAATCCTGGACCAACCTCTCGAGAACAAGGTGGGTTTGCCAGAAAAGCCAATTCTGCTTCTTCCTCTTCCCCTTTTTCTTTTGGGAGCCAAAAACCTGCAGCATCCATCAGCCCCAAAAAGCTGGCAGGACTCTTTTAGTCCCGGACTTTTTTTAGTCTGGACTTTTTCAGTCTGGACCAACCTCTCAAGAACGAGGTCGGTTTGTCAGAAAAGCCAATTCTTCTTCCTCCTCTTCTCCTCTTCTTCCTCTTCCCCCCCCTTTTTTTTTTTTTTTTTTTTTTTAGGCAGCTAAAAATCTGCAGCATCCATCAGCCCCAAAATGCTGGCAGGACTTTTTTAGTCCGGATTTTTCAGCCCGGACCAACCTCTGGAGAGCGAGGAGGGTTTATCGCCCTGCAGAGGCAGTTTTGACTGTGACAAAACTTCAGGGACAGAGCCCTTCCCTCTCTGCTCGCTTCCACGCCCCTCTCAGAGCCTGCTCTGTGTTTTTACTGCCTCGCGTTCGGGTTTGGATTTGCAGCCAAAGGGAGAAGAAATGGAAATGGAATCGATGTGACGCAGCTGAGCTCGCCCATCCAGCCCCGATCCCCCTTTGCCAGTTCAGACTCAGTTCCTAATTCCTGACATCCAAATGGGGGAAAAGGAACAATTCAGATCCAGGGCTGCTCTAATTCCTGACATCCAAATGGGGGAAAAGAAACAATTCAGACTCAGGTTCTAATTCCTGACATCCAAATGGGGGAAAGGAAACAGTTCAGGCTCAGGGCTGCTCTAATTGCTGACATCCAGACTGGGGGAAAAGAAACAATTCAGATCCAGGGCTGCTCTAATTCCTGACATCCAGACTGGGGGGAAAGAAACAATTCAGATCCAAGGCTGCTCTAATTGCTGACATCCAAATGGGGGAAAAGAAACAATTCAGAGTCAGGTTCTAATTCCTGACATCCAAATGGGGGAAAGGAAACAATTCAGACCCAGGGCTGCTCTAATTCCTGACATCCAAATGGGGGAAGGAAACAGCGCAGCATCTTTAAAGCCAAGAGATGAGCAGGGGAGCATGCTTGTGGCTGGGAGGGAGGGAAGTTGGGGCAGGGTGTGCACAAAGGGACAGCTCCGGAGCGGGTCACTCACCTTGGAGCTCCGGAGAGGATCACTCCTCTCAGAGCTCTGGGGAGGATCACTCATCTTGGAGCTCCAGGGCTGGTCACTCATCTCGGAGCTCCGGAGAGGATCAGTGACCGTGGAGCTCCGGAGAGGATCACACTCACCTTGGAGCTCCGGAGGGGTCACTCAGAGCTCCAGAGCAGGTCACTCAGAGCTCCAGAGCACGTCACTCACCGTGGAGCTCCGGAGGGGTCACTCACCGTGGAGCTCCAGAGCAGGTCACTCAGAGCTCCAGAGTGGGTCATTCACCGTGGAGCTCCGGAGAGGCTCACACATCTTTGAGGCTCCGGAGGGGTCACTCACCTTGCAGCTGGGCTGACAGCGCTTCCTGCTGCTGTTTGTATTTCTGCGCCAGCGCCTCGGCGCTCCGCACCTTCTGCTGCAAGTGGTTGTAGAGGAAAGCCCCGGCGGCCAGGCAGGCCAGGGCCAGCAGGCAGAAGGCGCTCTGCAGCAGCCCCTTCTGCCTGCGGGAGCACATCCCGGTGCCCATGGCGGGCCCGGAGCCCGGCGCGGCGCAGCCCCGGCGCTGCTAAACCATCCGGTTACTGTGGCCCGGCCGCTCCTCCGCCCCGCGGATCGCTGCGGAAGATGCGGGCGGCGGCTCGGCCCCGCTCCCCGCGGCCCCGGAGCGGCTCCTGCCGGGCCCTACGCCCCGCCGGCCGGCGGGACATCCGAGCGGAGCCCGAGCATCCTCGGGGGGCGGCCCGGGGGGCTGCGGGCGGAGGGCACCGAGCAGCAGCAGCGGGAGCAGCAGCAGCAGGAGGAAGAGGAGGAGGAGGAGGAGGAAAACTTTTGCTTCCCATGTGCTGCGGCGGAGAGGGGGGGGCGGGAAGGGGGCACCGCCGCCTTTTGGCTCTTCCCACCTCCCCCGCTGGAGCGAGCACCGGAAAAAATAACCCGGCGAGAGGAGGAGAAGCCCTTGGGCCCCCTCCCCGCGGCTTCCCCCGGCGGCGGATCCTGCAGGAAGCGGCGGCACCGGGGCCGGAGGGCGGCCGGATCGCGGCGGCGGCGGCCGGGAGTCCGCCCTCGGCGGCGGGAGGGGCTGCGGGCTCGGGGGACACGGGGGCACCCGGGGACAGCAGGATGCCGAGCCCCCGGCACCACCCCGAGACCCTCGCGGTGTGTTCTTCCCCGCTCCGGTACCTGTTGCTGACGGGAGGAGGATGGGGGACACCGGGAGGGATGGAGCGGGAGAGCATCCTCACACGAGTTCTTTAAGAGCTGCTGAAAGATGTGGGGAAAGAGGAGCTGGTGAAGGCAGGAGGGCGGGAGGAGGGGAAGGATGGGGGTTTGGCTTTTTCCCGGTGGTTTGCGTTGGAAGGGACATTAAAGCTCATCCCTGCCGTGGGTTCCACCAGCCCAGGCTGCTCCAAGCCCTGCCCATCCCAGCCCTGGGCACTTCCAAGGTGCTCTGGACCTGCTCTCCATGTGGGCTTCTCTCTTGTGGCAGAGCCCAGCTGGTTTTACCCAGGTGTGTGATGCACAAGGTGACCCCTAAAGGTCCTTCCATGGTTTTGTACCTCACGGGACAGACAAAGCTCCTGGAGCCCTGCCCGGGCTCTGAGCTCACATCTGAGACCCCAGGTTTGTAATGAATCTTCTCTGACTGCCAGGCTGGCTCATCTTTTATCTGAGCTCACAAGGATATTTCTCCTGGAGTTCTGCCAAGCTCCCTCTTTCAGGCGCCGGGGGAATAAGCAACAATCACAACAGTTCTTCAGCAGCAATTCCCCTCCAAGAGTCGTGCGTGGTGGTTCCATAAATGTTAATCAAATGAGCTTTACAGCTCTGCTGGGAATTGGATGAGTGGCACTTCTGTCACCCCCATTTGTCATCGGGAAAACTGAGGCACAGTGTTCCTGTAAGGTTATGATTTATCCAAAATAACTTTTTTATGGTAGGATTTTTTTTTCCTCCCTCCCTCCCTGAGGATTTGAAGTGGATTTGGTGGATTTGTTCTGCCAGGCCTTGGGTGAGACTCAGCCTGCTGGAAATGGGGTGATACAGCTTCCACTAACAAGCTTTCCTTAATGAACTGATTACTGCAGCTCCTTCTGGAAAGCAGAGCAGCACTGATGGGATGCCACGGACTGAGTGTGTGCAGAACCAGGGATAACCTCGTTCATTTTCCCAGGTATTCAGCCCAAGACACTGCACTGTTCCAGACAGATTCACTGCCCAGCTGTGTCTCTAACACACGCCCAGCCCTGGGGTTGCTGAGTGCTCCAGCATCTCTCCAGGCTCTTTGTCAGGAGCTGGAATGTCCTGGCTGCATCCTGAGCAGCCTGTGGGATGAGGGGTTTCAGTCTCAATTTTGCCTCTATTCAGCACATTCTTTTTTCTTTTTCCTTTTTTTTTCCCCCTCCTGCACTCATTAATTACTTCCTCATGTGGTGATCCCTGCCTGAGAAACGCTGGGAGTTTTTGAGGTTTTTGACAGAGAGGAGTCTGGAAAAGGTTAAAATTTAGATTAGGGGATGTTTATCTGAGAAAGATCTGATTGACAGAATGTCTGCGAGCAGGCACTTTACTTTTGTAACAAAGAACTTTATTCCTGCAATAAACTCAGGTTTAGATTTCACTCCATATTTCTGCAGCAGATCTAAGGCCAGTGAGAGCCAAAGGCTTTGCTCCATGCTTGTGCTTTACCAATATTTAAATGATTCAGAGGATTCCTCCTCATACAAATCCCCACAACATCCCACGATGTTGCACGAGTATTTTTGGGGAGATCAGAGGAGGAGAAACCCCTGAGCTAAACAAACTGACCATGGGTGACAGCTCCCTGCAATCCCAGCTCAAAATGCTTCGTGCCTCAGGGATTATCTGCTCATCTCCTTTTGCTCCCTCTGATCACATCTGATGACAGCTTTAGAACAATAATCTGACCAGAACAAGCAATTCCCATGGGAAAGCTCGGGGTGCATGTGCTTGTAAAGAAAATGCCACATTCCCCCCACGTGGAACAAACTGTGAGCATTAACCATCTGTGCAAGTTGTGCAGTGCTGGAAAGCCCCAGCCTTTTAATCAGAGCTCTGGATTCCACGGCAGGATTTCATCAGCTGTGGGAGTGTTTTCAGCCAGGTTATGGAAATTCTGTCAAGAAACCAAGTGGCTGAGAAAGATGGATGGAAGGAATGTGCTGGGAGGAGGCAGCATTGTTTAGGGGTTGGAGTTTTTTAAATCTACAGATAAATGTGCCACGTGTCACACTGGACACTCACCCTAAAGGTTTTGTGGGGTTTGGATCTGCTCTCTAGGGAATCCCACTCTGGGAATCCAGTGCACAAATGTGGGAGGGAACAGGCTGAGCAGGGGAGGAGGAGTTTGAGGCAGGAGTCCAGAGGGTGAGAAATGACAGAAATGTTGAGAATGGCATGAGAAATGGATGAGAAATGAGAAATGGATGAGAAATGGATGAGAAATGGATGAGAAGTGGCACAAATGTTTCAAAGTGGGCACCTTGCTGTGCCTGGATTCAGAGCACGAGAGGAACCAGCACTCCTGGGGCTGCCTGCCCTTCCCCACACAGAAATTCCCAATTAATTGCTCCAGCAGCAAAAAATGCCCTGAAATGTACCCATTCTTGGGGACAGATCTCACCTCGGTGTCCCCAAGGTTGAGGGGTGGGAGAGCTGAAGCATTCCTGTCTTCCCAGAACAAGAAGTGACAGCTTCTAATTAGAATTCATTAGAGGCAGCCCCGGGGAGCTGATGGGCCCATTTTTCAGCATGTGCTGTTGAAATTATTTTTCATCTGACGATGACACGTTGGCTCAGTGCTCTGAGTTCCCTTCCCCAAGCCCACAGAATTCCTTTGAGTCATCTGTGCTGTGCCTGAAAGTGAGGAATGAGATCCCAGACCCCTCAGCACACCCTGGGCATGGCCTGGGTACAGGAGAAGGGGAATGGAGGAGCAAAATGAGGCAGAAACATTTTTTTTTTAAAGTTACAAGGTAAAACTCATCATCTAGATGAGCATTCCGTAGAAACTGGAGCACAAGGAGATCCACAGTTACTGAATGTCTGGATATTTTGGCAGTTATTTGGTATTTACCTTAAAATCAGCTCCCAGAGTCAAAGTATTCTGAGAGAAATTATTCTTTCAAAATATTCTCTCTCTTTATTCTTTCAAAAAATTATCTTTACTTCAAGAATTTACAGTGCAAAAAGCTTCCACCATGTGAATCTTAGGTCAAAGTATTCTGAGGAAAACTGTTTATTCTTTAAAAAAATATTCTTTACTCCAAGAATTTACAGTGCAAAAAACTTCCACCATGTGAATCTTAGATCCTCTGAGAAAAAACCCCATCTTTGCCTTTTAGTTCTACCTCATCTTTTCATTTTAGTTAGTCTTTTTCAGTTCTACCTCATCCCAGTTTGGACTGGGAATCTTCCTTGCTTTGAGTCCTGGACCAGTCTGTGATTTGGGTTAGTTTTTATTCAAAAAGCAATAAAACACCAGGCCTCACCAGGCAGGATTCTGGAGGTGCAGACCTCCAGAAATTATAATTAATATAATAATGATATTATTTTCCCTGCTGTGGGTGAAGTCCCATTTGTCACCGTGTTGTGGGGGGGATTTCTGGGGAAAATAAAGAACATTTTAATTGCTGTTAACCAGGCTGGAGCCTGAGCAGGGGATGGTGGGAGGAGAAGCAGCAGCAGCAGTGTGGAGCTGGCACAGAACACTCAGCAGATCTGCTCTGCTCCCTCCTCCAGGATGTTCTGCTGCTCTGTGCCACCTCAGGGTGACAGAGAGCTGAGAGTTCCTGAGAATTCCTCACTGCAGAGTTTTTCCAGGGGAAGCTTCAAGCCTGCACAAGCACTGTGGGATCAGCCAGCCCCATCCCTTGGACACAGGGCTGCTCTGTCTGACTTCATGCTCTGCAGATATCCGTGACACATCGAGCTGGAAAGATCATTTATGAGCAACTCAAGCTGGCTTTTCTACACAGAAGGTGTCAGCCAGGGAGATTTCAGTCTGGATTTTAAAACCCCCAGAAGCCAAGAGCTTAAGTCATCTCTGCTTTGTCACTGTGTGCTAACTGTAGCCATTTAGGGTGAGATTTTAGACATTGCTTAATCACTGTTGGCTTGAAATAGAATAGGTTTTCCTGAACCATGCATTCGGGTCCTGAAAATCCCATTCAGCATTTTTCTGCACATGGATCATGGGAACACTGTCCAAAGGGTTTTGCCAGAGAGATGTGGAGTCTGAGGTTCACATCTGAATTCAGGAGTGATGAAAGAATCTGTGAATCTTCCTAAGGTGGATTCAGCAGCCTCCTTCCAGGGATCCATCTCCAGCTGGCAGGAGTGGATGTCTTTAGTAGCAAGACTTTCACAAGGAGAACAACACAAAGCCATAAGAATGGAAATCACCTCCTGTTCTGTTAAATTAACCTGTCAAGAATTCTCTCTGTGGCCAACAATCAAGCTGACAATAAGCTAATTACAGAAAGACCTCTCAACACAAAAGGTATTAGATTGACTGGCTTGTTACCTGCCTGTATTTTCCTGCCTGAGCAGCCCACAGATCTTCAGGCACATTGTTGATTTGCCTCCTTGTGTGATCCCAGGGGCTGTGTGGGGAGATAAAATCTGCAGCAGTGCCTGTGACTCTCCCAGATCCCGGGGCTGGAGGCACAGCAGCCAATTCCCCTGCACAAAACCACTCCCTGCAGCCAGCACTGCCTGCAAAGTCAACCTCAAGGAGCTCCAGCTCTGTTTCTTACACAACACCCAGGAACAATCCTCTTGGGAAGCCCTCCCAGCCCTCTTTATATCATTTAGATAAGAAAAAAGCCCCTTTAGGGCAAAGTAGTTCAAGCCCCTCTTCTGCAGATGATGCACTGATGGGTAGAGCAGGTTTAGCCCTGCATTTAAACACCCTGAGGGATGCCTTGGGAAGGCTGGCCTGGAACAGAGGCTGCACAGAGCTACAGAATAAAGCAGGGATTTGTGAAAAGGATCTCCTCCATGGATCCACTTTGGGCAGCACAAGAGCCCAGCCAGGGCTGCACCCAAGGTGAACCAAAATGGTTCCAAAATGAGCCCAAGAGGAACCCAAATGGTCCCAAAATGAACCAAAATGGTTCCAAAATGAACCCAAGGTGAACCCGAATGGTCCCAAAATGAACCCAAGATGAACCCAAATGGTCCCAAAATGAACCTAAATGTTCCCAAAATGAGCCCAAGATGAACCCAAATGGTCCCAAAATGAACGCAAATGGTCCCAAAATGAGCCCAAGATAAACCCAAATGGTCCCAAAATGCACGAGCACTCACGGGGTCTCTCCCTTTTACAAGTTCTGCTCCATTTGCAAATTGGAGTTAATTGTCCAATTCCAGCTTCAGCCCATGCAGTCCCATCCTTGTTTTTCTCTCTTCAGCCCACGTTGTTTGTGCTCTTGGGCCTGAGATTTGAATAATTTGTCCCCAGCTGGAGCAGGAATTGTTTTGTCTCCCTGCTCTGTGCACAGAGCTCACCATCCCCTGATGTGAACCCAGACCCACTCACTAAAGCAGCACCTGAGGCTTCAACAGCACAGGACAATCATGCTGAAATTCCACCTTTTTCTCTCTGAAACTTCCCCAATCCCCCCTGTTCCCCTGCTCCTCGGTTATCTGCCACTGGCAGGTCCTCCCTGCCTCCTCAGACATCTCTGCAGCTTGCTCCCAGCAGGTTCCCTGTCTTGGAGTGTGGATGGAAAAGGGGGAATGGCAGTGAATCCTTCCCTGGACACCCCGGAGTGGGGAATGAGCAGCCCTGCAGAAAAAATGGGATGTCCCTCCTCAGCATTCCTGCAGAAAAAATGGGATGTCCCTCCAGGGACAACAGCACCGGGATTTCATTAATTGGGTTTTCAGCAGGAGCCAGTGATTGTAAAAATCACCAAGGGGCTCATCAAGGACTGGAAGGGTGGGGTTGGGTTAGGTTCACTTTTAAAATTTAACTCCGATTTATGACAGGACCTGACAAGATTCACAGCAGGAAAACTGTTAATAAAATCTTTGTGTCTTGTTGCTGTGTGCAATTTCACTTTTAAAACTTAACTCTGATTTAGGACAGGACCTGACAAGAATTACAGCATGAGCCCTATTCATAAAATCTTTGTGTGTTCTTGCTGTGTGCAATTTCACTTTTAAAACTTACCCCTGATTTGGGACAGGACCTGACAAGAATTACAGCTATTCATAAAATCTTTGTGTGCATCACAGACAGGGAGGCACAAGGACCCAATTTCCCAAGAAAAAAAGCCAAATATTCATTTACAGCCACACAGGCCTTGACTCAGGTACATGAGTGAGTTACTTAAATTAAAAAATAAAAAAGGCAGGAAAAAAAAACAACCAAACAAACAAAAAAAGAGGACTGGTTTCAGGTTCAGGGCTGGTGTAATCCCACAGATTTCAGGATCCCTTTGGGATTTTGAAGGCTCTCATTGGGATTTAGGCACAGCCATCCCAGAACTGAGCCAGTTTCCCACCTGGCACTGCTGGGACAAGCAAACACCAGAATTCTCACCCAGTTTTCCTCATTTTTCAGTGATGCTGAGCACTGCAGGGATCTGCCTTAGATATGGTGTGCAGGAACAGGAGGGGACTCCAAACACCCCTCAAAAATCAGAATTATTGGCACAGGCTCAGGGTCTGTCCCTGCCTGCTCCTGCCACCCTTAATTATTATTATTTCTTGCCACATTTTCCAGTTGTTTTTCAGTGCTAAAAACAGCACTGGGAGGGAATAGAGAGCAACCCCCCTTGGGCTTGGATTCTATTAAGCCGTGGTTCTGTTTCCTTCAGAGGAGAAAAGAAAAATTGGAGCAGAATTTCCTCAAAAGGAACTCCCCAGGCTGGGCACTGGAGGGATGTAGGTCACTCTGCTTTGTTCTCAGCTATAAATACATTGCTTTTTCCCTGAAAAGTGGGAGCACACTCATCCCTGCTGCTTTATTCAGGTCACTGCCTCTGGAGGAAACAGCAGAGGCTCCTGCTGCCACTTCCAGGCTCTGCTTTTAAGGAGAGGATTCCCAAAATCCATTTTTTTCCCTGTATTAAGCATGCAAAACAGCACTGCAGGGGATTAATTTATATTTTATATTTTTATTATTTTATATATTTTATAATATATATTTTTATATTTAATATATTTATATTTTATTATATATTTATATATTTCATATATTTATATTTAATAATATTTTATTTATACAATATTTTACCATATATATTATATAATATTCTGTTATATATTATCAATCTATATTATTGTATATTATTATATATCATTATAATATAATAGTATATCTTTATATAATAATTATAATAGTATATCTTTATATAATTTATATTATATTTTTACATTTATATCTATTTACACATTAATATAATATTTTAGATTTTATAGAGATATTTTATACCTCTACAGATCCTGAAAACACATTTTGAGCAGCCTATTTTCCCCTCAATCACCAATACATTTTTATCCCACCCACATATTTTGATCCCATGAAATACTGAAATTCAAAGAACATCACAAAAGGATCAAGTGGCCCAAGTTTTGCACGTGCCACGTCTGGAAGGTGCAAAATATTAAGGAAATTTCCTTTTTGGGGAAAAAGGCAATTAAAAAACCTAAAATAATAATAATAATAATAATAATAATAATAATAATAATAATAATAATAATAGAAATAATTTACTGACATAAATATATAAATAGAAATAATAAAAATAATAATTTTGTATTTTAAAATCTTCAATTTGAAAGGAAATCCACACAGCCTGGCTGACCCTGGAGTGGCTTCCATGGCTGCCGAAGGAAAAGCTCATGGATATTTCTGTGGAACAGCGGCATCCAGTGGGCAAAGAACAATTCCTGCTGATTTCCTTGGAAAACCAGGAAAGGACCACGGGAAAACAGAGGCTTCTCCCCAGTATTCAGTGCTGGGCAACTCCAGCTCCTCGCAGTAAACTTTGTTAATTTTATTTAACATCCAGGCTGAGTTTTCATTGCTGCCTTTTGAGCTGATGATGCCTGAGAAGGCACTTTGCAAACAGTCAATTTTATTTTTAATTTTATTTTAAATTTTATTTTTAATTTTATTTTTAATGTTATTTTTAATGTTATTTTTATTTTAAAAAGAGAGTAGCTTGATTTTTAAAAAAATTAAACAATCAATTTTAATGTTTAATTTTGTTTTTAAAGAGAGATTAGCTTGAATTTTAATTACTTTCAATTAAAAATATTTAGCTTTTAATTTTTATTTTTTAAAGAATGGAGGCTTGAATTTTAGGGATTTTTTTAAGGTTTAAAACATTTCATTTTTATTTTTTAAAGAGAAATTAGCTTGGGAAAAAAGCCCTCAACCTGACATAACTCAGAGCCTGGATGTGCAAGCTCCAGTTTAGAACAAGCACTAGCAAAAGTAAATCCTGAATTAGCTCAGTAATAATATATATATATAAAATAAATAAATAAATAAATAAATAAATAAATAAATAAATAAATAAATAAATAATATATATATTAAATAAATAAATAAATAATTTAAAAAAAAAATATTTATATATATAATATTTGAGTGAGCCCAAAACTCTAAGAATGGATCTTGTACTACAATTAGTGCTGGCTGCACTCACCTACCTCTAATTAATTTTTTAAATTTAGATGAACATAAATCAATCTGAGGGAGGGAACACCACTGACCACATTCCCAAACATTCCCCTGCACTCCCTTTTCACCCTCTGGCCAAAGGCTGGCCTGAAGTGCAGCAGTGCCAGGAGCAGGGCAGATCAATTCCCTCACAAATCCACATTTTTTCCACTTTGTGTGTTCAGCTGGCCTGGCCAACGTGGCTTTTACGCAACACAGAGGCCAAGGGACACCGAGTGCTCCTGTTTTCATCAAGTGGCAGTGACAAGCTTGCTTTTGGGCAGGTCCTCTGCAGCCTGGAGCCACAAAGCTCAGGGTGACAGCAGCCGTGCCCTGACTCTGCCTCAGAAATTTGCTCTTTCCAGCCTCCCCGAGCTCCAGAGCTGCCTGCTGTCCTTCTTGCCTCTGCTGCCCTTCCAGGGCTCTGGGGTGGCACAAGGGATGGCTTTTGGTGACCTTGCTGCCACATTCCTGCTGGGTATTAGTGGTGGCAAGGTTTTACCTCATTTAACCAGAGTTTTCAAGGTGTCTGAGCTCAGCAGGGGCAAATTGAGTGGGGTTTCTGTCTTCACCTCACTGGAGAGTGCAGAGTATTAATGCTGGCAAGGTTTTACCTCATTAACCAGAGTTTTCAAGGTGTCTGAGCTCAGCAGGGGCAAATTGAGTGGGGTTTCTGTCTTCACCTCACTGGAGAGTAAAGAGTATTAATGCTGGCAAGGTTTTACCTCAGTTAACCAGAGTTAACCAGAGTTTTCAAGGTGTCTCTGAGCTCAGCAGGGCCAAATTCAGTGGGGTTTGTGTCTTCACCTGACTGGAGAGTAAAGAGTATTAATGCTGGCAAGGTTTTACCTCATTAACCAGAGTTTTCAAGGTGTCTCTCAGCTCAGCAGGGGCAAATTCAGTGGAGTTTGTGTCTTCACCTGACAGGAGAGTGCAGAGCATTAATGCTGGCAAGGTTTTACCTCATTTAACCAGAGTATCCAACATGTCTCTGAGCTCAGCAGGGGCAAATTCAGTGGAGTTTGTGTCTTCACCTGACTGGAGAGTAAAGAGCATTAATGCTGGCAAGGTTTTACCTCATTAACCAGAGTATCCAACATGTCTCTGAGCTCAGCAGGGGCAAATTCAGTGGAGTTTGTGTCTTCACCTGACTGGAGAGTAAAGAGTATTAATGCTGGCAAGGTTTTACCTCATTAACCAGAGTTTTCAAGGTGTCTGAGCTCAGCAGGGGCAAATTCAGTGCGGTTTGTGTGTCTTCACCTGACTGGACAGTGCAGGGTATTAAAGCTGCAAAGGTTTTACCTCATTAACCAGAATTTTCAACATGTCTCTGAGCTCAGCAAGGGCAAATTCAGTGGAGTTTGTGTCTTCACCTGACAGAAGAGTGCAGGGCATTAAAGCTGGCAAGGTTTTACCTCACTTGGGTGTCTCTGAGCTCAGCAGGGCCAAAGTCAGCGGGGTTTGTGTGTCTTCACCTGAGAGGAGAGAGTCACATGAACACCGTCATCACTGCTAGCATCACACACGTGGCACAAACTCCTAAATTGCCTCTGAAGGTAATTATAAAAGCAGCAGTCCTATGCTTTAAGGTTCAAGGCCAGGCTGGATGGAGCAACCTGGTGGAAGGTGTCCCTGTCCACAACAGGGGGTTGGGGCTGGGGGATCGTTAAGGTGGCCTCCAACCCAACCCATTCCACGATCCAGGTGTTTAAATTCACTTTGGTGACACTTCAGCCACCCAGGATCTCAAGCCAGGCACCAGGCTGGGACAGGAGGAGGATTTCAAAGCCTTCCTGCTGAACAAAGACACGAATTCACAGAATCACAGAAAGGTTGGGGTTGGACGGGGACCTTGAGGATCACCGGGTTCCACCCTCTGCCGTGGGCAGGGACACCTTCCACGACCCCAGCTTGCTCCAAGCCCTGGCATTGAACACTTCCAGGAATGATCTACACCTCCCCTGAGCGACCTCTCCCTGCGCCTCACCCCTTCACAGTGCAGATTTCCCCCCTAACATCCAACCTAAACCTGCTCTTTTAGCATCCAATCCCGCTAAACCGAGCACTTGTTGGACTGAGTGATCCTAAACACCTCAAACACGCAACCCACCAGCATCCCTCCCTCATCCCTCCTGCGGGATCCGGGCAAACCGGGCACCGTCCTGAACCTTCCCCTCACGCCCGACCGGGCCAGGCCTGGGGCTCCCCGTGGGAGACCTCCACAGTGCAGAATTCCACCCGAATACCCAACCTAAACCCTCTCTTTTAACATCCAGCCCCCCTAAACCGAGCACTTGTTGGACTGAGCGATCCTAAACACCTCAAACACGCGACCCACCAGCATCCCTTCCTCCGCCCGGGCAAACCGGGCACTGCCCCGAACCCTCACGCCCGAGCCGAGACGGGCCTGGGGCTCCCCGTGGGAGACCTCCACAGTGCAGAATTCCACCCGAATATCCAACCTAAACCCTCTCTTTTAGCATCCAACCCACATAAACCGAGCACTTGTTGGACTGAGTGATCCTAAACACCTCAAACACGCGACCCACCAGCATCCCTCCCTCACACTCCGCGTCCCCTCCTGCGGGCTCCGCTCCGCCCGGGCAAACCGGGCACTGCCCCGAACCTTCCCCTCACCCCCGAGCCGAGACGGGCCTGAGGCTCCCCTCGGGCTCCCCAGGGCTCCCCGCGGGCTCCCGGGAGTTGTAGTCGGAGCGCCCGGAGCGGAACTACGGCTCCCGGCTGCCCGCGGGAGCGCAGGCGGGGCGGCCCCGGGGCCGAGCTGCGGCTGCGGCAGCAGCACCGCGGGGACGCGGCGGCCGCGGGGACACGGCCGGGCTCCGGGGACACGGCCCGGCTCAGGACAAGGGGCTTTGCTGCAGCCACACCGGGAGGTGCCGGGATAAAGGCGGATCTCAGCCCCGGTGCCCAGCGTCACCCGCGTTCTCCGCCCGCCCGGGCGCCGCTGTGGGGATGGAGGAGGGACGGCGGCGGGCGCAGCGCTGGGCTTGTGGCTCCGGGGATCCTCGGCTCTGCCTCGGCGCTGAGGTACGTGCCTGGCTTTCCCCGGGTTGTTCCCCTCGGGATGGGGCAGCTGGAAGGGGCCGGGGTGGTTCTGGAAGCTTTAACCTGAGTGATTCTGGTCCCTTTACCGGGGTGGTTCTGGCCCCTTCAGCCGGGGCCGCTTTAGCCGGCGTGATTCTTGCCCCTGTGTCGGGGTGATTCTGCCTCTTTACCGGCGTGCTTCTGGCCCCTTTAACCTGGTGGTTCTGGCAGCTGTAGCTCGGATCAAGGCCCCTTTACCGGGGTGGTTCTGGCCCCTTTAACCCGGGTTGTTCTGGCAGCTTTAGCCGGGATTAAGGCCCCTTTACCGGGATGGTTTGGCCCCATCAACCGGGATTGAGGCCGCTTTAGCCCGGGTGGTTCTGGCAGTTTTAGCCGGGATTGAGGCCGTTTTAGCCCGGGTGGTTCTGGCCCCTTTAGCCGGGCTGGTTCCAGCACCTTTAGCCTGGATTGAGGTCCCTTTAGCCCGGGTGGTTCTGGCCCCGTCAGCTGGGCTGGCTCCAGCGCCTTTAGCCGGGATTAGGGCCGCTTTAGCCCGGGTGGTTTTGGCCGCTTTAGCCCGGGTGGTTCTGGCCCCTTTAGCCGGGATTGAGGCCGCTTTAGCCCGGGTGGTTCCGGCCCCTTTAGCCCGGGTTGTTCCAGCACCTTTACCCGGGCTGGGCCGCACCCGGGCGCTGGTGCTCCCCAGCCCGGTCGGTGTTTCCCGGCTGCCCCGGAGGGTGTGAGCAGCCTCCTGCTCCCCGACAGGTCCTGCAGGTAGGGCCTGGCTGGCCGTGATTCCTGCCGGGAATTTCGTTTTCCCTGGAGTGTGTGAGGAAGGAAGCTCGGAGCTGAGGCACGTGTGGCTTTTTCTGTCCCGTGTTTCTGTATTTCCAGTCTGCCTGAATGGAGGCCAGACTAAACCCGGAATAAACCCAGAATAAACCCAGAGAAGTTGGTGCAGCTGCGCTGGAGGTGTTTGCTCTCATTTCACTGCCCATGCTCAGCTGCAGAATTACTTTCTGAATGTCACAAATTCTGATTTCTACCTCGCTGAGAAGCAAGTGAGCCCTGGCTCACCTTCATGGAGGTCACTTGAGCTTGGCTTTACTGCTGAACCTTCTCTCTTTTTTGGCCAAGAGCCTCATGACATCCTCTGCACTCCTCTGTTGCTATAGGAGGAGTGTATTTGGCTCAAATGAAATACCATTTTTATTTCTCCTCTGTTTAGCAACTCCCTGGTTTGCTGAACCTGCTTGATGTGAAGAATGATGCAGTTGTTCATCCTTCTAGGACCTTCCTCCGTGCTTGATTACCTGTTGAATTTTTCATTCATGGTTTCAGGATCTGGACGAGTGAATTGTCAAGGGGTGCAGTGCCTGTAAATAACCCACATCCCACATTTTTATGGTGGGAATGATGCTGGGCGACAAGTAGATGATGGAGATGACAAAGGGGAAGCTTCCACAGCCTTGGCAGAGCTGGAGAGGTTCTTGCCCTGTTTGGAGCTTTGCTTTCTGCTCTCAGTTGTAGGTGTCTAGGTTTGTGTCTGGAGCAGGTGACATCTTTTGGGCTCGTGGTGGTTCCTTTAAAAAGTTCTTTTTTGACTTACAGGGCAGTAGTTGGGTATCAGGTAACTCTGTGTAGTCTCAGCTCCACCACTGGTGTATCCTCAGTACTTTATGCCTGTTTCTCAGACTGATTTAATTCTGTGCTGGAAAGGCAGGAGTTCTTTAGGGTGCCTGCAGCATTATTAACAGACTGTCATTTAACAGCACCACCACAGGCTCTGTTTTATTGAAGAGTTATTTCCTTTCTGGGCTTCACAAAGGTGAATGTGTTTCCCCTGCCTTCCTCTTTGCACAGCTCTGTGAGTCACTGCCATGAGAAGGAGCTTCATATTTGTGTGATACTTGGCTCAGCACAATTCTCTGCTTATTCTGATTTTGCTGTACAGCATCATATGTTTTGACATTTATTTTGAGTGCATGTTTGGAGCTCTGTGGCTGTGAAAATCCTGTGCCAAATTCGTGTGTGAAGAATCTGTTATTCTCCTGCTTTGGTCTGCAATGGGCACTGCTGGGATTGTTTGGAAGAACTGGGATGCCTTTTCCACTGAAACTTCATCAGATGTCTGGGAAACTGCAAAAAAACTGTGGGAGTGCTGGAAGCGTGGTGGTTGCAGTTGTCTCCTTCCCTTTTTCTTGGGAAGAGGGGTGTCCATGGCTTTTTCAGCTGCCTTGATGTAGAAGTGGGTGGCTCCAGGAGCACAGAATGCTCAGAGCTGTGGCTGCTGCCTCAGCGTCGAGCTCCTTGTCTTTGTGCAGGTTTGATTTTGCTGCTCACAGAGGCTGGTCCTGCTGGTCCCTCTGGAGCTGAAGGCTTTCTCCAGCCTGGTTCAGCTCTCTGAGGTTGTGTTGTCCCTGCCTGTTCCCATCAAATCTGTTTGCCTTGCTCGTCATCTCTGCTCCAGCAGAGCTCTGGGCTCAGGCAGGATCCAGGGCTGTGCTGAATGTCACCACAGCAGCTCTGCTCCTGCCCTTTCCCTTCAGTTGCTGTTTTCCACGGAGACAATGCAGAGTCCTCTTTGAGTCCTGGCTGTTTTTCAGGGATTCTAATTCATGGCTTGTTTTTAGAAGGGCCAGAATTGTAATACAGTGTTCTCTCACCTTTCCATAACTCTCCCTGGAAGCTCTGATGGGAGAGAAATCATTGAATTCTCCTTAAACAAAGAGAAAGTGCAGTCTGTTGTTTTGTGGGAGACTTGCAGAATTGAAATATTTCTTTTCCCTCTGCAGCAGTGTTTGAAATTTCCAAGAACACAGAAAAAGTCCTCCAGCAGGAGGACTTTTAGACTTTTATTCCTCCATTTAGACTGGAACATGGAATCAGTGAAGTTTCATTGATGTGCTGGCAGGATATTCAGCTGATTGATCTTAGACCTCGAGCCACATTCCCTGATGAAATCCCAAGGGAATTAGGGATGAATGCTGGATCAGGGGTTGAAACTTCCTTCTTTTCCTGTGACCAGGCTGTGGAGAGCAGAGCTTGGAGCTGGGATGTGTGAGCTTTGCTCCTGGCTCTGCCACCAGTCCCATGTGTACCTCAGGCTCCATTTCCCATCTGCAGATGCTCTTGGGTTCTCCAGAGTCCCCAAAGCACAAAGAAAACATCTGGACCTGTAAAATGCACAGACCTGGCGGGGAACTGATGGACATGCTGCCCCTCAAGCCTTGGCTGAGTGAGGAAGGCAAGAGCTCCTCCTCACTTCGCTCTGCTCCCACACGGCTGCCTGGCCGAAGGCATGTCAGCAGAGATTAGATTGAAACCTCCTGATCTGCTTTCAGAGCACAGAAAGGGCAGGTTGCAGGCTGAGAGCAGGCAGGAGTGCAGTGCTGGCCGTGCTGGGAGCCTGAAGGGGAAGCTCAGGTTGGGGAGGATGAGCTCTCAAGGCTCAGCAGGGATCCAGCAGGTTTTATGCTCCGGCTCCCTCATGCCAGGCTGAAGGAGCTGCTTTTCGTTTGGAAAAATGGTGTTCCTAGCTCAGAGGATTTGTTAATCCCTTTGGCCACCAGGGCTGAGGGTCCCAGGGTCTGAATACCTGTGAGCCACAGCTCTGTGTGTCCTCAGCCACCTCTCAGGACATCAGAGTTAATTCCTCTTGATTTTTTCATTCCTGCAGTAAATCAGGATTTTGATTTTTGAATGACTTTTGGGGACACTTGCTGACTTTAGGGTCAGGCAAGGCAATCATGTTTGGGGTTTTATAGGTTTTTGTATTTTTTTTATTGGGGTTTTATAAAGTTTTAAATGCTTGAACTCAGATTTTAGTGGTAAATAGGGGTTGATAGCTGGTGTGAGAGAGATGCAGACCTGAGCTTTACCAGGGCTCCACACCATCAGCTCTGGGCCAGATGGTCTTGCCTCTGAGAAATATATTAGAGCAATGTCAAGGAAGAGCACAGTTGAAATCCTCTGCCAAGACAGATTTCTCACTGCTGGAATATGTTTCTGTCTGATCCTCTATTTCTAGATGATTGAAAATAGTTCTGGAAGGGATTTTGCTGAGGCCACCTAGTCCATCCTTCTCCCCAAGGCACTGAAGTGCACTGAAACCCTTCCTGATGGATCTCTTAACTTGTTCTTAGAGCAGTGGAGATTGTCCAGCCGCCCTGGGAGGTTGTATTTGACTTTATTAAATGTTGTTTTTTTTTTAATATTGTGGTTTTGTCACCATTCTGGGTACAGAAAAAAAGGATGCAGGTGGTTGATTGTTGCCAAGGGCCAGAAAAGTGATGGTGATTCCTGGCAGGAGATGGAGAAGAATCACTCAATGCAATAATATTGAGTTTTTCTTTCTTTTCCACAGAGATCTTCCATGGAAAAGTTTAAATACCATTCTCCCATTTTTTTCTATGCAAAGACCTTAATTCAAACTTAGCAAATAATTGCTTTTTTTTTTTCTTTAAACAACATTACCTAGTGGTTGTGTGTGTGGGCAGGGAGTATTTGTTTTTATTATAAAGCAATATAAATTTAACTCGGAGATCTGCTATTGAGGAAAAAGTGGATTCTCATCAGCTGCTGAGCTTTTTCAAGGCTCCAGGCTCAAATCTGCAAACTGTCAGCTCCAATTAAAGCAAAGGGCTGGAGCTGTTTTTTCTCCCTCCTGGAAAGAACACAGTTCATCAAAAGCCAGAAGGGAATTTCATCATGAGCAATGAGCAATTATCTCATGGGATGTAAGAAGAGAGATCCACGAGATGCCCAGTGTGAACTTTCACTTGTAATCACTTCTAAATCTCCACTGGGCACACGAGCTCTGATCTCAGCAATTTGCAGCCTGAAGTTTTCCTGTGGAGCAGAGGGAACTTGTGCTTTTGTAGGCTTGGATTGATGTTGATGTAGGAATGTGAATTTTGAGCATGCCTGAGCTGGCAGGAGATATTCCACCTTTCTCTGTGGGGTGGGTTAACCCTGGCAGGCAGCTCCAGTGGGACAGGGACTGGAAAGGTGAAATTAAGGAATTCCTCAGGTGCTAGGATTGTTTGGGAAGGCAAAGAGACTCCAAACATTCCCATTTTCTATTTTCCCCCCCCCAGTTTTTATTGCTGAGCACCTGCGGTCACTCGGGGTGCTCCCTCCCAAATTCCTGTGCACCCTCAGCCTCGGTGGGAAAACCAGGAAAGGTTTGGATTGTGCAGCCCCAGCTGAACCCCTGTGCTTGGTCACAGAGAAGGGAATCCAGGGAATCCCAGCCCGGTGCCCTGTGCTGTGCCACAGCTGCTGCTGGCAGCCTGGCCCAGCTGCTTGTTTGTGCTTTG
Source organism: Passer domesticus (assembly GCF_036417665.1). NCBI lineage: Eukaryota > Metazoa > Chordata > Aves > Passeriformes > Passeridae > Passer > Passer domesticus. The sequence goes on along the minus strand of NC_087495.1, from coordinate 6,053,358 downwards.
TGCCAATGATTCCTAAAGGTGCTGCTTGCATTTCAGTGTTTCAAAGCAAATATTGACCATTGTGCAAGCCAATTCATGGCTTAGTCCTGCAGTTGGCAGGGAGCTGATTCATGAAAAACACTGTGCTGTGTCTGTGCTCCCGGGTGCTCACTGTCACTTTCTGTTTAATTAATTTTGTTACTCACTGCTGACAAAAAGCCCTTTTTGGTCCTCAGCTCTCGGTGACAAAGCCAGTTTGGATTTGGTGCAGATCAGTGTTGCATTTTTGGATCAAGTTCACTTTTCTGTGCCTGTTGTCATCACAGGGGAGGTTGAAATTTGAGTTAAATTGAAGGTTCAAGGCCAGCTCAGTGCAGTTTTTGTGTCCACTGCAGCTTTTGGGTCCTGCCATACTCACACACAATGAACCCAAAATTTAAAATGTGTAGTTTCTCTCTAACTTCTTCCACCTTTAGGTGGGAGATTATTTATTTAGATAATTTATTCTGAGATTGATGTCCATTTTTTAGGAAACCAGAATGCTGGAATGAAGAGTTTGCACAAAGCTCCTGAATATTAATAAATTTGCTGGTGCTTCCTTTAGATCTTTAACAAGGTGAAGGAATAGATGGAAAAACAGAGTGAGAACCACTCAAATATTACTGAAAGAAACAACTCAGTGCCAGAACACAACCAGTGTAAAATGAAATGTACAATTCAGTTTGGACAAAACAGATCAATGGGCTGGCATTTGTAAAGGCCAAGTGTTGATTGCAGAGATAAAATGCTGGTGGGGACTGAGCCTGGCTGGTTATTTTTAGCATTTCCTCCCTTGTGTTTCAGGATGTGCCTGTGCCTGCTCTCATGCTGGAATGACAAGATATTAATCCCTGAGCAAAGGCCTATTAATCACCTGCTTTATTCTGTTTATGTAATACAGTTAAATATACTCTGGGAGCATGTGAGGTTTGGGCCCTGGAAATGATTTCACCTCACTCAGGCTTTTATTTTTTTTATTGATTGGTTTCACCCATGGCAACTGCCCCGTATTTGATTTTTTGATTTCATCTCAGACTGATTGATCTGTAAAATGCCTTCATTTATCTGCTGTTGGTATTGAAGCCACAAAAGCAGCATCTGCTCCTCTCTGCCTCCCTCCCCTGTGCCAGTGATGCCATTTTGCACAATTTTAGACTAAACAAAATTCCTGCCTGCACAAGGAGAAGGGAAGAAAAGTGTCATTGAGGCTTTGCAGGGGTAGTGGGTCAAAAATATGGATTTTCTGTGTGTTTTGCTGGTTTTCTGCTCTGCTTTCATCTAATGGCAACTATATTTGTGTGAATTTCAGGTTTTTGGCATGAGTGGTAATAAGCTTAGCAGCTGAAAGCCTTGAGCAGAGGTATTTGATCCTGGTTGTGTTATTGAAGAACACAAAAGTATTTATTTCTGGCTTGCAGGTAGGGAACAATATTTGATGGTGCACTGAGCTGTGAAATTTGTGTCAGGAAAGAGGGAAAACCCTGCTGAGCCTTATTCCTGTAGGGAAATACTCACAGGAGTAGTGGAGAAAGTGCTAAAAAATAGTTTTTAATTCAATATGAGCTGGCTTAATTCAGCCAGTACACCAAAATTATGTTGATATTTTTGATGTGAGGGTATGCAAAATGAAGTCTTGAAGCTTTACAGTGTGGTAGCTCATCAATTTACACTTCTAATGACTTGGTAAGACTTTATTTAATGGCACTGGAAGAGTCCAAGAGAATGAAAAGAGTAAGAAATGGACAGTGGTGTTATTTTCAAATGTTCAGTGTAATGCTGGCTGATTTGGGGGCTGATCATTGGGGAAATTGGGAATTTTGGAGAAGTGTGTGATTTGAAGTTACCTGAGGAAGCTTCTCCTGCATGGGCAAATCTCTCTAAAGTGTGGAGCAATTCACCTCAAGACAGTTCAGACTGCAAAATATGTGTAAAGGGAAAAAAAAAAGCTGTTTTTTTTTTTTTTTTTCTTTTAAACACATCCTCTGTTTACCATGCTGTTCAAATAATGTCATCACCAGGCACTGATTTCTGCCAGCTGCTTACAGCACTGGGTTCTGTTTGCTCTGGGGCCACACCAGCAGCAACCTTTGCCTCCCACGAGGTGGAAATTGGGCTGAAATATTTGAATATTGGCAGAAAGTTGCCACAATTATTGCAGCTTAAATTTTGGGGGCTGAAAGCTGGAGTATTTCCCTTTTTTTTCCAGTTAAGTTTTAGTGGCATTTCCTAAAACTGAGAGATCACATCTAGGCTGCTCTTTCCTGTGTCACAGCAGGCAAGGTCAGAATGTTAGATGAGATTCATAAATCTGGATTATTCCTTCATGGTTATTTGAAATTCCCATGGGAAACTGATGTTTTCTCTCTGAATTATTTCTGGCAGCCCTACCTGGAGTAATTACAGCTCAGGCAGCATCGAGGGAGGAGTATTTGCTCCAGTGAGTGAAACATCTCCACTTAGGAAGTCAATAATGCTGCTCTGGCAAGGCTCAGACCACGAGAACTCTGTAATTCATCCCCTGGGGGTTTTGAACAGCTTTTTCCTCCTGTTCTGCATCTCCCCTGAGGAGGAGAAGGGAGTGCAGGATGCGCTTGGTGCCTTCTTGTGTGGAAAATGGAATATTCAGGTTAGGGAGGCATCCTCAGAGCAGCCAGCAAGGGGCTGCTGGTGCTTTTTGCAGCACTGACAGCTCCTTTGAAAGCATCACAGCATCACAGGTGTGCAGCTGAGCTCCAGCAGCATCCAAAATTTGGGGGAAGGTGCACAGGGAAATGTGGGTTTGCCTCTGTGGGACACAAAGGATATCCTTTAATTCCTGCTCTCACAAGGACAGTGAGCACTCTGTAATTCATCCCCTGGGGGTTTTGAACAGCTTTTTCCTCCTGTTCTGCATCTCCCCTGAGGAGGAGAAGGGAGTGCAGGATGCACTTGGTGCCTTCTTGTGTGGAAAATGGAATATTCAGGTTAGGGAGGCATCCTCAGAGCAGCCAGCAAGGGGCTGCTGGTGCTTTTTGCAGCACTGACAGCTCCTTTGAAAGCATCACAGCATCACAGGTGTGCAGCTGAGCTCCAGCAGCATCCAAAATTTGGGGGAAGGTGCACAGGGAAATGTGGGTTTGCCTCTGTGGGACACAAAGGATATCCTTTAATTCCTGCTCTCACAAGGACAGTGAGCACTGGTGCACCTCCAGCTCTGCAGTGTTACATCCACCCCCACAAAAACAAATCAAAGAGTCCCCCAGGGAGACTTTTAGTGATGATGAGGAGGAGGGAGGATGATGTGGAGCTCACAAGGACAGCTGGCTCTGATGCTGCTCTGCTGTGCCAGGTGTTTGGATGTGACAGCAGTGGGGACAGGGAGAGGCTGAAGCTGCAGAGATGCTGAGGCTGAGCAGAGATCAGGCTCACTCTGCACGCTGGAAATGTGGTTTTGCATCAAACCACTCCTCCACGCACTCAAAAGGGGATGTTTGGCTGGAGGATGGGTTTATTTTTAGGGTTTGGTGGTTTCAGATGTTTTTATTGGTGGGTGCAGCGTTGACAGCACATCCCAGAGCTGCTCCTGCTGCTGGGGCTGAGCACATCCCCTCAGCTGGACCCTCTTCTCATGGCACTGGGGCAGCTTTGCTTGTACCATCTGCATTTTTCATCCCTTGGCATCCTCTTGGGCCTTTTTTTCAATTTTTGAGAAAATCTGGGTGTTGTGGATAGCTCAGGAGGAAGAGGGAGACCCAAGGATGCTAGAGGAGATTTTTCCAGGCTCTGTGTATTAAAAGCCACATTCCTCTTCTGTGTCTTGTGCTGGTGAAGAGAGAAACAAGGATTTGAGAATCTGCTTGATGTAAGAATCTGATTTAATTCGGAATTGAGGATGTGCTGCATCTGTGTGCTGTTCACCCCATTTACCCATTGTCATGGCAACAGTTGGGAAAGCTGGCCCTGTCTCACTGATCCCAGCACTAAATCTGCTGGGTTTATTGCAGGTGGAGCAGCAGCCCTTCCCTGTTCCTGCTGTAGCTCGTGGGTAAACAACAGCAAAAGACTGAAATTAATCTGAATTGTTTTTGAAAAACTGCCCTTACTTGGGGAAAACAGGCAAACGCTTCTTTCAGGTTTTGAAACTTCCTGTATCCTCAAATCAAAACCAAAACTGACTTGAAGGGCAAGTGAAACTTGACAGTGCTGTATTAAGACGAGATGCATGTGAGGAGACTTCCTGAAAAATGGACTGAGATTCACTTTTATTGCTCAAATCCTGCTGCTGGTGTTTTCTTTGTAATTTCTTTCCATTTTATTTACTGTGCTTGCTTGTTGCTGCTGCTGCTGTGTCTCTGTGCTTATTCTTGAGTTTGGAATCGAGGGCTGGTACTGGAATTGTGTACACTCCTTGCCCAGTTCTCTTCCCTCATGCACAGCTCTCTGCAAGAAGTTTTTGGGTATTATTGCAGACACTGATGAGCCTTGGAACCCTGGTTAATTTTTACATCACTCCCATCAGTGCTAAAACTGTGAGAATCTGGGAATAAAACAGATTTATCTCCTCAGCAGGTCAGGCTTCTGCAGGGAAGTGATTCTGAGGTTGGAAATGTGATGTGTGGAGGATAAATTCCTGCTGTTTGATTTCCAGGTGTGCTGACCATGCTGCCGCTGATCCCGCCCGTCTGCGAGACCCCTCTGGAGGAGCACTTTTAGGGTTTGCTCTGCAGATCCATGGACCTGGACCCCCATGCCAGCATGCAGGTGGGGATGAGGGTAGTGCGTGGAGTGGACTGGAAGTGGGGCAGCCAGGACAGCGGCGAGGGCAACGTGGGCACCGTGGTGGAGATCGGCCGCACGGGCAGCCCCACCACGCCCGACAAGACCGTGGTGGTGCAGTGGGACCAGGGCAACAGAACCAACTACCGCACGGGCTTCCAGGGGGCCTACGACCTGCTGCTCTACGACAACGCCCAGATAGGTGAGCACAGCAGGGCACAGCCCCTGGCACAGCCATTCCTGCCCCCCGGGACACCTGGCTGAGCGCCAGCCTGCGGGGCGATGCTGGGGCTGGTGGGCAGGGCATTGCTGCTTCTGTCTGTGCACAGGCTCTGCTGGAGCAGGGGCACAGCCAGCTCCTGTCCCTGCCCTGTGTGCTGGGACAGCCTTTGGCACCTCCTGGCCATGGCCAGGGCATTCCTGTTCCTCTGTGTGCCAAGGCTCTGCTGGAGCAGGGGCACAGCCACCTCCTGTCCCTGCCCTGTGTGCTGGGACAGCCTTTGGCACCTCCTGGCCATGGCCAGGGCATTGCTGCTTCTGTCTGTGCACAGGCTCTGCTGGAGCAGGGGCACAGCCAGCTCCTGTCCCTGCCCTGTGTGCTGGGACAGCCTTTGGCACCTCCTGGCCATGGCCAGGGCATTCCTGTTCCTCTGTGTGCCAAGGCTCTGCTGGAGCAGGGGCACAGCCAGCTCCTGTCCCTGCCCTGTGTGCTGGGACAGCCTTTGGCACCTCCTGGCCATGGCCAGGGCATTCCTGTTCCTCTGTGTGCCAAGGCTCTGCTGGAGCAGGGGCACAGACCCCTCCTGTCCCTGCCCTGTGTGCAGGGATAGCCTTTAGCACCTCCTGGCCATGGCCAGGGCATTCCTGTTCCTCTGTGTGCCAAGGCTCTGCTGGAGCAGGGCATGGGCAAGGGCAGAGCCACCTCCTGTCCCTGTGCCATGTGCTGGGACAGCCTTTGGCACCTCCTGGCCATGCCAGGGCATTCCTGTTTCTCTCTGTGGAAAGGCTCTGCTGGAAGGGTTTGGCATTCTGCAGTGGTTCTAAGATATTGATTTCCCCTGGAATTTGTGTGGATCTCAGAAGATTCTTTTCTAGAAGGCTTTGGCATTCTGCAGTGCTGCAAGGGTGATTCTAAGATCCTGATTTCCCCTGGAATTTGTGTGGATCTCAAAGGTCTTTTTCTGGAAGGGTGGTTCTGAGATCCCGATTTCCCCTGGAATTGGTGTGAATCTCAAAAAATCCTTTTCTAGAAGGCTTTGGCATTCTGCAATGCTGGAAGGGTGATTCTAAGATCCTGATTTCCCCCAGAATTTGTGTGACTCTCAAAAGATCCTTTTCTGGAAAGCTTTGGCATTCTGCAATGCTGGAAGGGTGGTTATGAAAACTTGATTTCCCCTGGAATTGGTGTGGATCTGAAAGGTCCTTTTCTGGAGGGGTTTGGCATTCTGCAGTGCTGCAAGGGTGGTTCTGAAAACTTGACTTCCCCTGGAATTGGTGTGGATCTGAAAGGTCCTTTTCTGGAGGGGTTTGGCATTCTGCAGTGCTGCAAGGGTGGTTCTGAAAACTTGACTTCCCCTGGCATTCCTGTGCATCTCCCATTCCCTTTCCCTCCCCCAGGTGTCCGCCACCCCAACATCATCTGTGACTGCTGCAAGAAGCACGGCATCCGAGGCATGAGGTGGAAATGCAAGATGTGCTTTGACTACGACCTGTGCACCCAGTGCTACATGAACAACAAGCACGACCTGTCGCACTCCTTCGAGCGCTACGAGACCGCTCATTCCCAGCCGTGAGTCCTCCCCACCCTGGCAATTTTGGGGGGCTCACTTCCATCCTGGGGCTCTGCAAACCCTGCTGGGTGCACCCCAGGGCTGTGCAGAATAGCAGGAGAACCTAACTTGTACCTGTTGTGTGATTTATAATGAATTAAATGTAAATATATTGGGCGGTGCACGATGTTTTCTGGGTTTTATGACCAAAAAGGTTTGTTCTCTAATTCTGATTTATGGGGCTCAATTCCATCCTAAGGTTCTGCAAACCCTGCTGGGTGCACCCCAGGGCTGTGCAGAATAGCAGGAGAACCTAACTTGTACCTGTTGTGTGATTTATAATGAATTAAGTGTAAATATATTGGGCGGTGCACGGTGTTTTCTGGGTTTTATGACCAAAAAGGTTTGTTCTCTAATTCTGATTTATGGGGATCAATTCCATCCTAAGGTTCTGCAAACCCTGCTGTGTGCACCCCAGGGGTGTGCAGAATAGCAGGAGAACCTAACTTGTACATGTCTCTGTGATTTATAATGAATTAAATGTAAATGTATTGGGCGGTGCATGATGTTTTCTGGGTTTTATTTTGGGTTTTGTGACCAAAAAGGTTTGTTCTATAATTCTGCTTTATGGGGATCAATTCCATCCTAAGGCTCTGCAAACCCTGCTGTGTGCACCCCAGGGGGGTGCAGAATAAGAGGAGAACCTAACTTGTACCTGTTGTGTGATTTGTAGAGAATTTCATGTAAATTTATTGGGCGGTGCACAATATTTTCTGGGTTTTATTTTGGGTTTTATGACCAAAAAGGTTTGTTCTATAATTCTGCTTTATGGGGATCAATTCCATCCTGGGGTTCTGCAAACCCTGCTGGGTGCACCCCAGGGGGGTGCAGAATAACCCAGCAATAACTTAGAACCTCACTTGTGCATATCTGTGTGATTTATAAAGAATTTCATGTAAATTTATCAGGTGCTGCTCAATTTTTGCTGATTGGGTTTTAAAAGGTTTGTTCTATAGAATAATTCTGATTTATGGGGCTCAGTTCCATCCTGGGGCTCTCCAAACCCTGCTGTGTGCACCCCAAGGGTGTGCAAAATACAAATACAGCAATAATTTACAACCTTACTTGTATATATCTTTATAAAGAAATTCTTGTAAATATATTGGGCAGTGCTCAATTTTTCTGGGTTTTATTTTGGGTTTTATTTATTTTTTAATGGGTTTTATTTTGGGTTTTATGACCAAAAAGGTTTGTTCAGTAGAATAATTCTGAATTATGGGGCTCAGTTCCATCCTGGGGCTCTCCAAAAGAGAGAGACCTGCGAAAAATAACCCAGTAGAACCTAACTTGTACATGTCTGGATAATTTATAAAGAATTTAATGTAAATATATCAGGCAGTGCCCAAGTTTTGCTGATTTGCTTTTAAATCTTTTTTTTATAGAAGAATGCCAGGCTTGGTTAGGTTTTATGAAGCTGCTTGGAAAAAAAAAAGGCAGCAAACAGAAATCTGCAGAGTGTTTTTCTAAAGTGACAAAAGGATGATTTCTGCTCTGGTTTTTCTCTTCCTCAGCTCCCCCACCATTCAAGAATTTCTCAGACGAGTTTTGCTGTTTTCTGTTCTCAGGCCAGGGATCTTGCACTCCCAAATTGTTGATTTATTCTTGGTGTCTATTCCCTGAAGAGCAGCTCTTTCTCACCTACTCCTGCTCTGCACAGGAATTTTTTTGGAGGTGTTTGCTGCACTGATGCCTGTGGAACAGCATCTGGAATTTGATGCCAAAACATGGGAAATCTGCTCTCCTGTCCTGAGGGAGAATTCAAAAATAGTCTCACTTTTATTTGCACCTCCTAAAGTGGGCATGGGGATGAATCATGTAATCCTCTTGCCTTCAGGAGAAGGAATAAGAAATCAGCTTATCTCTGATTTGATTTCTTTTATTTTTTTCTCTTTTTTCTTTTTTTTTTTTGCCTGTCTTTGAAAATATCCCAGTGCCTTGCATCCATCTGTGGAATGCCAAGTGGAATCACTGAGTGTGGGATTTGCAGCTGCTTTTCTGCCATGTGGGAAGCTCTGCCTGGAGCTGATTTTGCCAAGGTGGTGCCAGCCTTGGTTGAGCCAAAATTCCTGGCAGAGGAAGGATGTTCCTGGCCAGAGAATCTCCCCTCTGAGATTTGTATTCATCCACCAGATTGGGCTGTTTCTGGAGCTTTAATATGTTAAATTTCTGGAGTGTTAATGTGAGAATCCAGCCAGATCCTACTGTGAAATGAGCTTCACAATTTGGAGTATCTCTAAAAACACACATCTCTATAAAAAGAGACAGGAGGAGTTTTTTACTCTTTCTTTAATACCAGAGTTATCTCCAAGTCAGTTACTCAGGGATGCCTGCTTGTGTCTTTTAGTTGAGCTTTAAGTACATCATTTTACTCACTGGGAAATTAAAAACAAAAAAGGCACTGCTGCAGAGCAGCTGTGGGATTGAGCCCTTTTCTGACCAGGGATGGGGCAGCTGAGAGGTGTTTGCAAAACTTTTATTCCATTTTCAGTCTCATGTGAAGGGTGGGACAGTACAGATGTTATAATTCACTCATCACAATCAGAAGTTAATTATTTCTTAATTACAATACACTATAAGTGTTTCTTGGCCTATCAGCTTGAGCCACACAGTTCAGTAAATGCCTTAAAGTTAATAATCTAAAATTACCCCTCGTGGGATAATACATCTTTCACAGTTCTGTTTCTCCAAAGTATTTAGTTTTATTTTCAAGGCCACCTTTTGAAACTTTCTGGTTCCATTTCTCTCTCAGCAATGTCTCTCCTATCCCCTGGCATTTTTAAGTCAGCATTTCTTATCTTAACATTTAAATACAAATCCACACTATAAAAACCTTGAGGAATTTTCTACAAATCCCTTTCCCACAAGCAACCCCAATTTTCTGCCCTGTGCTGGGGTTTCCCAGCCCTGCAGGTGGGACCTGACCTTCCCCAGGAGCAGTTGGGATGCTGTGGTTTGTAATTAAAAAATAGCCAACTTCTAATTGTAATAAATTATGACATCTGTATAACCTCACCCTTCTCATGAAACGAAAAATAAAAATTTTTAAAACACATCTCAGTTACTCCATCTCTAAGTAAAAAAAAAAAGTAAAAAAAAAAAATTCAATATTAAAATATAAGTAAAAAAAAAATTGTTGCCCATGTGAGGGCCCCACCCTTGCTGTAATAAATGTGATTTATTGGGGCAGGCTCTGGAGAGCGCTCTGGTTTTTGAGGATGGGATGTCCTGGTGTGAAGCAGAGGGCAGGGATCACCTTCGAACAAACCACGGAGAGGTTTCCGTGGAGGGAGGGAGGGAGGGAGGGAGGCAGCTCTGAGCTGGGCAGGCCCTGCCTTGGCCCTGCAGCATCCTCTTCAGGAACAGACATTCTCTGCCTGTGACTCACTGGACTATTGCTCAGATCACTCATCTCTCTTCTTTTCTTTTTTCTTCTTTTTTTTTCCTTCCAAATATAACGTAGAAGAGAAAACCTTTGGCAGTCCCTTAAGGACAAAGAAGGAAAAACCAGAGTATTTTCTTTTTTCCTTCTAAGTACAGTAGAAGGGAAAACCTTTGGCACTTCCTTAAGGACAAAGAGAGAAAAATCAGAGTATTTCTTTTTTTCCTTCTAGGAAAAGTAGAAGGGAAAACCTTTGGCAGTTCCTTAAGGACAAAGAAAGAAAAATCAGAGTATTTCCTTTTTTTCCTTCTAAGTATAGCAGAAAAGAAAACCTTTGGCAGTCCCTTAAGGACAAAGAGAGAAAAATCAGAGTATTTTCTTTTTTCCTTCTAAGTACAGTAGAAGGGAAAACCTTTGGCAGTCCCTTAAGGACAAAGAGAGAAAAATCAGAGTATTTCTTTTTTTCCTTCTAGGAAAAGTAGAAGAGAAAACCTTTGGCAGTTCCTTAAGGACAAAGAGAGAAAAATCAGAGTATTTTCTTTTTTTCCTTCTAAGTATAGCAGAAAAGAAAACCTTTGGCAGTCCCTTAAGGACAAAGAGAGAAAAATCAGAGTATTTTCTTTTTTCCTTCTAAGTACAGTAGAAGGGAAAACCTTTGGCACTTCCTTAAGGACAAAGAGAGAAAAATCAGAGTATTTTATTTTTTCTTTCTAAGTAAAGTAGGAGAGAAAACCTTTGGCAGTTCCTTAAGGACAAAGAAAGAAAAATCAGAGTATTTTCTTTTTTTCCTTCTAGGTATAAAATAGAAGAGAAAACCTTTGGCAGTTCCTTAAGGACAAAGAGAGAAAAATCAGAGTATTTTCTTTTTTTCCTTCTAGGTATAAAATAGAAGAGAAAACCTTTGGCACTTCCTTAAGGACAAAGAGAGAAAATCAGAGTATTTTCTTTTTTTCCTTCTAGGTAAAATAGAAGAGAAAACCTTTGGCAGTTCCTTAAGGACAAAGAGAGAAAAATCAGATTGTTTCCTTTTTTTCCTTCTAAGTATAGCAGAAAAGAAAACCTTTGGCACTTCTTTAAGGACAAGGAGAGAAAATCAGAGTCTTTAAATGCTGTGTGGATTTGGGTTTTTCTGTTGAGCCTCCTTTAGACCCCAGGTTTCTCCCAGGAGTGGCAATCCTTTGGTCCATCCCACATTCCTGCTGCTGGCAGAGCCTGCCGGGCTGAGCCCTCCCAGCCTGCAGCAGGTCACTAATCCAGGATTTGGGGGTTTAACCCAGACAGGCCCTGCAGAGGGTTCCCAAAGAGCCTTTGGGACACCTTTACCTGAAGAGCTATTTCAGCTCTTAAAATGACCTGAGTTTGAACTTCAAGTGCTGACTTTTTTTTTTTTTTAATTTTGCTATTTGAGGTAATCTCTTCCTGACCTCCTAATTTGATATTTTTTTATTGTTTAGTTTGGATTTTTTTTTTATGGCTCTTGTGGGAGAGGCTCTCATCCTTGGCTTAAAAGGATGGAACAGCTGAGTTTGACTGAAGAGCTTTTTTCAGAGCTGTTGTATCCATTTGCTGAATTTGTGCTTAGTAATTGGAAGATAAATCAGTGTCTGTGAGCAGGGCAGCAAAGCAAAGCTCATCAAGTTTCTGTTGGGGCTGGAAAAGTCGGGCACATTCTGGTGACTTCTGCAGAGATACAAAATAATACAATATTATATATATAATATATACTATATATATACATATTGTATATAAAATATATAATATAAAATATATAATATAAAATATATAATATAAAATATATAATATAAAATATATAATATAAATATATAATATAATATAATATAATATAATGTAATGTATAATATATATAATATATACAATATGTGTATATATATTGTATATATTATATATATAATATATTTTATTTATATTTATATTATATTATATATTTATATATAATATATATTTATATATATTATATATTTATATATTTTATATTATATAATATATATACAATATACATATTGTATATATAATATATAATATAAAATAGATATATAATATAATATAATGTAATGTAATGTAATATAATATAATATAATATAATATAATATAATATAGTATAATATAATATATATAAAATCTATAATATATATAATATATACAAATTAATATTTTGTATCAGAGATACAAACTATTAATGTTGTTCTATTCCCATGCAGCACCAGCATTTTGCTAGGATCACCTGCTCAGGGCTGGGCCTGAGCTGAATTTCAGATGTGGAACAATCCACCCAGGCTATTTTCTAGAATTTTCTCACCAATAAATCACAACCTCAGTAGTTTTCACAAGCCCTGTTTTTTATTTTTATTTTTTTTTGCTGGCAAACAATGGAGCTGGAGGAGCCAGCGAGCTGCACAGGGAAATGTTTTGTGTAATCAAGCACAAGAAATACAAATATTTTCTCCCATTGTGCTTTATCCTGTAGTCAAAACACAAATTGCAGTTCTTTTCATCTGTAATTCTTCAACCAGCTCTGGCTGGTGGAGTTACCAGCTGGAGCTGGAAATCAGATCCAGGAACAAGTGTGTGCTCTGATTTAGGTCTTTAATAATCCAAATTGCATCTGTGGCTCGGAGGGCTGAGCTCATCCAGCAGCTGAGTGACAGCTGCTGGGTGTTTGATTTCTGGGCAGTCAGGAGATGCACGTTTGATTTCTGGCAGTCAGGAGATGCAGGTTTGATTTCTGGCAATCAGGAGATGCAGGTTTGATTTCTGGCAATCAGGAGATGCAGGTTTGATTTCTGGGCAGTCAGGAGATGCAGGTTTGATTTCTGGGCAGCCAGGAGATGCAGGTTTGATTTCTGGGCAGCCAGGAGATGCAGGTTTGATTTCTGGCAATCAGGAGATGCAGGTTTGATTTCTGGCAGTCAGGAGATGCAGGTTTGATTTCTGGGCAGTCAGGAGATGCACGTTTGATTTCTGGGCAGCCAGGAGATGCAGGTTTGATTTCTGGGCAATCAGGAGATGCAGGTTTGATTTCTGGCAATCAGGAGATGCAGGTTTGATTTCTGGCAATCAGGAGATGCAGGTTTGATTTCTGGGCAGTCAGGAGATGCAGGTTTGATTTCTGGCAATCAGGAGATGCAGGTTTGATTTCTGGGCAGCCAGGAGATGCAGGTTTGATTTCTGGGCAGTCAGGAGATGCAGGTTTGATTTCTGGGCAGTCAGGAGATGCAGGTTTGATTTCTGGGCAGCCAGGAGATGCAGGTTTGATTTCTGGGCAGCCAGGAGATGCAGGTTTGATTTCTGGCAATCAGGAGATGCAGGTTTGATTTCTGGGCAGCCAGGAGATGCAGGTTTGATTTCTGGCAGCCAGGAGATGCAGGTTTGATTTCTGGCAATCAGGAGATGCAGGTTTGATTTCTGGGCAGTCAGGAGATGCACGTTTATTTACAAAAAAAAAACCTCCTCAGCAGGTGCTATTTATTCACCATTTATTTTAAACTGCAATGGCAGTTTGAGCTAAGAAATTTGGGTGAGGAATATTCGGAATCAAATGAATTATTAATATGGATTTATTTATTTTTATCTGTTAATGAATTTGTTTGGTTTAGGGCAAAATCCACCAGGATTTGCCAGATAAATTGGCTGTGCCTCCTTAAAAAACCCCAAACATGAGCACCAAGGTGTGTTTTCATACTGGGGATTCCCTTGTGTAATTTTAATTATCCTGTTTCATTTTTGGAACAGGGATTGTGCTTCAATGGCGTATTTTATCTTTATCTTTTCTGGAATTACAAGGGAAACCTTCCCTGAGCCAGATTTAGCTTCATTTTGAATAATGAAGTTTGGAGGATGATAATAAGACATTTTTCACTCTGTGTGCTCAGTGCTGTTTCTGCATCTTCTCAGTGCAATATTCTGCCTTTAAATGCTCTGCATGAACATTTCTGAGTGAAAAACTGTCTGCAGGAACCTTTTTAATTCCCATTTAGTAGCCTTGGTGTGAAACCTTCCCTGCTGTGGCTTTTCAGAGCAGGATTTGATCCAAATTATGTTGGGGGTTACCAAAAACCCACAGCTTTTACTGATAAATTCGTGTGTTATAAGGATACAGCTGGATTTGTCAATAAATGTGCCTTGTCAGGGAAGGAAAGGATTGAAAAGGAAAATATCTGGGTAAAGACAGTTCCTGAAATAGGTTTCTGTGATCCAAATTGCTTTGGGGTTACCAAAAAACCACAGCTTTTACTGATAAAAATGTGGATTTAAGGATATCTACGTGTATGATACAAGGATACAGCTGGATTTGTCAATAAATGTGACTTGTCAGGGAAGGAAAGGATTGAAAAGGAAAATATCTGGGTAAAGACAGTTCCTGAAATAGGTTTCTGTGATCCAAATTGCTTTGGGGTTACCAAAAAACCACTGATAAATTCATGTGTTATAAGGATACAGCTGGTTTTGTCATGAACTGTGTCCTGTCAAGGAAGGAGGGGATTGAAAAGGAAAATATCTGGATAAAGACAGTTCCTGAAATAGGTTTCTGTGATCCAAATTACTTTAGGGGTTACCAAAAAAACCACAGCTTTTACTGATAAAGATGTGGATTTAAGGATATCTACGTGTATGATACAAGGATACAGCTGGATTTGTCAATAAATGTGCCTTGTCTGGGAAAAAAATCTGGATAAAGGCAGTTCCTGAAATAGGTTTCTGTGATCCAAATTACTTTGGAGTTACCAAAAAACCACTGATAAATTCATGTGTTGTAAGGATACAGCTGGTTTTGTCATGAACTGTGTCCTGTCAAGGAAGGAAAGGATTGAAAAGGAAAAAATCTGGGTAGAGGCAGTTCCTGAAATAGGTTTCTGTGATCCTGATCCCTCTCCAGCTCCTTGTCTTAGTCTGGTTCCTGCTTGAGCAACCAGAGCCATCTGTCACAAGTGCCTTCCTTTATCCTCTGCTGGAAGAGTTTCAGGAGAAGCTTTGCTGGGGGGATTAGAAAACCTGGAATTTCTTGCATTGAGGTCACTTTTGCCTGTAGTTCCTGCAAGATCTTTGTGTTTTGGCTTTTCTGGAGGTGGATCTTTGTGTGTCCTGGCAGGGATGTGGGTTTGTGTCTCCCACAAGAGGAAAATCTGGTTTAGAGCTGTACCTTTAGGAAGGGATTAATGTGATATTTATGGGCTGCCACCTTGCAGGGTGACCGTAATTCTGCTTCCCAGTCCTCTTAATTGTGTTTATTTCTTCAGATGAGAACTTTCTGCAGCAGAAAAATCCTACAAAACACATCAACCATGCTTGGTGTGAAGGAACTCTGGCTTGCTGCTGCAATTTAAAGTGGTTTTTGTTTGAATTTCTCCAGATCTGTCAATTTTGAAGGATTAATATGATATTTATGGCCTGCCACCTTACAGGGTGACCATGACTTCTGCTTCCTGCTCCTCTTATTGTATAAAAACTTTCTGCAGCAGAAAAATCCCACAAACACATCACCATGCTTGGTGTGAAGGAGCTCAGGCTTGCTGCTGCAAATTTAAAGTGGTTTTTGTTTGAATTTCTCCAGATCAGTCAATTTGGAGGGATTAATATGATATTTATGGGCTGCCCCCTTACAGAGTGACCATGACTTCTGCTTCCTGCTCCTCTTATTGTATAAAAACTTTCTGCAGCAGAAAACTCTCACTAGACACATCACCATGCTTGGTGTGAAGGAGTTCTGGCTTGCTGCTGCAAATTTAAAGTAGTTTTTGTTTGAACTTCTCCAGATCAGTGGATTTGGATCCCCCATCCCTCTCTTTGAAGCAGGGCTGATGCTGCTGTTCCAGGTGCTGCAGCAGAGATCTCAGGGATGTAAAATCCCAAATCAGCACCTCAGAGAAGCTGGAGCAGGCAGAAGATCCCCAGGGAGTGGTTCTCCATGCTGGAGAGAGCCATAACTTCATTCTGCACATTTCTGGGCTCTGCAGTAATTTAATATCCTTGGAATTTGTAGGGCAGAAGTGGCTGCAGACTTGTGCTGTCATAATTAAATTTGTTATTAAAGGCAGCACCACAGGGATTAAATTTAGCTCAGGGGTATTTTTTGCATCACACCGGGTAACTTTGGTTGTTATCCAATATTTGGAGCAAAACATTGAATTAGATGAGAACCTTGATAAGAATATGACTCAGGAGATCTGGTGCTTGCATCACTCCTTGGTGAAGGGTGGTTTAAGGCAGGGTCAGGATTTTGGTGAGGCCGGGGAAGGAGGGCACTTCTGCTGGGTGCCCCAGAATTGCAGCAGGACAGGAGATGGAATTTCTTACAATTCCCTTCTTTAAGGAAGCTCAGCTTTGTTTTTTTGGTCTCCATCCACAAATTTCAGAGGAGGTGGCAGGTTAATGTGAGAGTGGTGAGCTGGGGAATGACTCCTGTTACATGATCATCCAAAAAGGGAACTTCTGCTAAGAATAGAATGAGGGGTGGATATTTTGCTATTTAAACATCTTAAGCTCAGCTTGGTGCTTTATTTTACTATCAGTAAGAATCTTTGCATTGAATCCCATCCCTTGTGAGAGAAGGCTTTGGAAGAGAGAATTGTATTTTTATCACTTTGTCTCAGGGCTTGGCTCAGACATCTTTGATAAATTTTTAGAAAAACATTGAACAAAATGCAGTGAAAACATCCAGGCTGTTTCAGAGGCTGTACCCAAATCCATGCTGGTTTTATCAGTGCCTGACAGTGCAATAAAATCAGTGCTGAGCAGTGGCTCTTCATAGCTGAGCTTTCCCTCCACTGTCATTATCTTCTTTCATAACAATATCCAGCCTTGATGGTGCTTAAACCAGTCAAAATCTCAACCCTCCAAACACAACCCTTCATTTTCCTCCTGCTGAGCTCGGGTAATTAATGAATATTAATTATTAGTCATTACAAGAGCAAGGCATAAATAGTCCCTCCCTCTTTTGAAACCCACAGGGTTGTAAACCACAGGTGGCAGATCTGCCAACAGGTTAAGGAAAGGAAAAGACTTAATGGATAAGTAAACACTAAGTTCAAGCATAAGCTTTTCATCCTCCTGAGTCTCCACCTTCCCTCTGGAGGTATTAGATGGAAAAGAAATGCTCTGAGGTCAGCCCTGCCCCCAGGAAGCTTCCCCTCCCCTTGCCCCGAGCAGCAGCTGCTGAACTTGGGCTGCCCTGTCTGGGCTGGGACTTGCCAGGAGCCTGTCTGGCTGCAGGGGCATGGATTGGGGCACCTAGAAACGGGATTGTGCCCTGCCTGAGCAGCCAGGCAGGTCCCCCGTGGGTTTTTGGGTGACTTTTTGGTGGCTTTGTGGCGGCCTGGGGACAGCAGAGAGGCTGCTGTGCCATTATGGGAATTGGGAGCTGCTTTAACAGGACATCAGACCCCCTGTTCACCATCACGTAGGTACCCTGCTCCTTTTCCCTGCAGCTGGGGGGCTCTGCTGGGGCTGTGGGCTGCAGGCAGCTCTGGGAGAGCCTGGGATGCTCCAGGCACAGCCCTGCTGCTGATTCTCTGCATCAGAGTCAGATTCCCTGATTCTCTGGATCAGTCATTCTCTGATTCAGATTCAGATTCTCTGATTCAGATTCAGATTGTGATTTTCTGAATCAGATCCTGATTCTCTGATTCTCTGATTCAGATTCTCTGATTCTCTGATTCAGATTCAGATTGTGATTTTCTGAATCAGATTCAGATTCTCTGATTCAGACCCTGATTCTCTGATTCATATTCAGATTCTCTCCTTGCAGAACATGCTGAGCTCCAGGAATGCCACAGCCCTGCTGCTCTGAGCTGCTCTGATTCTCTGAATGAGATTCAGATTTGCTGATTTTCTGATTCAGATTCTTATTCTCTAATTCTCTGATTCAGATTCAGATTCTCTGATTCTCTGATTCAGATTCTTATTCTCTAATTCTCTGATTCAGATTCAGATTCTCTGATTCTCTCCTTGCAGAACATGCTGAGCTCCATGAATGCCACAGCCCTGCTGCTCTGATTCTCTGAATCAGATTCAGGTTCTCTGATTCTCTGAATCTCATTCAGATTCTCTGATTCTCAGATTCAGGTTCCCTGATTCTCTCAATCTGACTCAGATTCTCTGATTCTCTCAATCTCATTCAGATTCTCTGATTTTCTGCTTGCAGAACGTGCTGAGCTCCATCAGTGCCTCCCTGCAGGGCCCCCCCAGAAATGTCCAGCACCCTAAAGCCAAGGGTGGTCCTCGTGGGACAGCCCTCAGCTTTGGCACTTCTGTAACAACAACAAATTCATTTCTTGCTCTGATTTTCTTTCTGCAGGGTCCTCGTGAGCCCTCGGCAGAATCTGACTCGCATCACGTTAAAAGGGACTTTCCAGGGGGCTAAAGTGGTCCGTGGGCCTGACTGGGAGTGGGGCAACCAGGATGGTAAGCTGCTTTTGGAAAGTCCTCTAAAACACCATTTGCTTTTTTATATGTATAATAAAAATTATATCTTAAAATATTCAATATTTTAATTTTTACAGTTTTATATTTAATATTTTCATTTTATTCATATTTTATATTTTCATTTTTCTATTTTCCATTTTATTTATATTTACGTTCTATATTTTATATTTTAATTCTATATTTTATTCCTATTTATATATGTATCTATTTTTAATATATAGATATTTATATGTATATATAGATATAATTTTTTTCTATATGTGGAATATTCTTTTATTTTTGCAAATTGCTGGTTGAAAATCCACGTGTTGAGCAGCAGCTTCTAGGGGAGTTGTTCAGGTGATGCAAGTGCCTGTTCTTTAGAGTAATTAAAATCTATTTTTTCCTTGTATTTGTTGTGTATCACATATCTGTGACATAAACTGTGTCCAGGGTGTGGGGAGGAAGTTTTGCTGCTCCTCTTCACATATGTGAAAACCACTGAGAACCATCCTTGTATAAAATTGTAAATGCACACCATGTGACAAGAAAAGAACGACTCCCCTCTTCCTGAAAAAGCTTTAATTGATGGTGGAGAGTTTATCTGACTTCGTGTACAGCACCCATTTTCTTTTGGAGTTTTTGCAGTGTCATTATTTGGATACTTTAAAGAGCAGTGAGGAGGAATTCTCTCTAAGGAGGGTTTCACACTGTGGTCACTGGAGAGTGGTTCAGTTCTGTAGGAATGGAAACCTTCAGGCTGAGAATGAAATAGGACAAAACTGGTTTTTTAAACTGCTTTAGGGTGTAATTCCTGTCCCCAGGTCGGTGACAGCAGTTGCTGTGTGCTGCTCCAGGGCTGAGGGAGCTTTCCCTGTGTCCCAGAGCCCTGCACACACACTGTGATGTTTACAGCTCCTTTTGCCTCTGCAGAATTAAGTCAAAAGTTCAAAGGTTTCCAGAGTTGACTCTGCCATTTATTGCAGCCCTGGGTTCAGTGGAGGGTGTGGGTGCTTGCAGGGTCAGGGAGTAAATCAGCTTATGCTCAATATGGCTGATCCAGCCTCTGGAGATCCCAGCAGCATTTACATGTCTGAGACTGGTGCTGCTGACCTGAAGGCAGCTCCTGGGCAGGAGCAGTGAGAGGAGCCCTGAATCCAGCCCTCAGCTGCTCTCTGGTCTTGGTGGAGCTGCCCCATCCACAGCCACGGTCTTGTCATGAGCAGAACTGGCAGCAGAACCCAGCCTTTGCCTTGTGGTGATCAGTGAGGAGTCCAGCTCTCCAGGCTGCTGGGTTTCAGGACTTTGCAGACATCCAGAAGTTCCTCAGCGACACAGATCTTGCTGTCCTTGTTTGAGGAAGTCTTGGGACTTGCCCAAATTGGGAATCTGCAAACCCTGGTTGCCTTCACTGTGTTGTCTCTTGGATCAGAGCACGTCCCAGTGCCCAGCCAGATTCACCTCCACATTTCCATCCTCCTCTTCTGGATTCCTCAAGCTCCTTGCTTGAGGAAAACCAAGTTTCTTTGATGTTCCCCCATCTGGATGGGGTTGGGGAGAGATTTAAACATCCTGGGTGGATCTTTAACCCTTGGATCCTGGATCTTGGAGCACGTGGATGGTGTTGGGGAGAGATTGAAAGATCCTGGGTGGATCTTGCAGCTCATGGATGGTGTTGGGGAGAGATTTAAATCCTGGGTGGATCTTTAACCCTTGGATCCTGGATCTTGCAACTCATGGATGGTGTTGGGGAGAGATTGAAAGATCCTGGGTGGATCTTGGAGCACATGGATGGTGTTGGGGAGAGATTTAAACATCCTGGGTGGATCTTTAGCACTTGGATCCTGGATCTTGCAGCTCATGGATGGTGTTGGGGAGAGATTTAAACATCCTGGGTGGATCTTTAGCACTTGGGTCCTGGATCTTGCAGCACTGCTGAGTATTTTTGTTGCCACAGTGTGGTGCCATGACACCATGTGTGATTCCCCAACTAGGCCGTGCTCCTGCACACCAGGAATCCTCCACAGAATCATTCCAAAATGAACGGCTCGCTGGGTTCCAGCAGCTTTAACACAGAGATTCCCTCCTAATCACTCCAAATGAGCTGTCTCATGATCCAGTTTTCCTGATTTGCACTTCTTTTCCCCTCAGGGGGCGAGGGCAAGATTGGCCGCGTGGTCGATATCCGCGGCTGGGACGTGGAGACCGGCCGCAGCGTCGCCAGCGTCACCTGGGCAGATGGCACCACCAACGTCTACAGGGTGGGCCACAAGGGAAAAGTGGACCTCAAGTGTACTGTGGAGGCTTCTGGGGGCTTCTACTACAAGGAGCACCTCCCAAAATTAGGTGGGTGAAGTCTTTGTTGAGGAGTTGTGATTCACGCGGCCGTTGGCGCTGAATCATTTTTTGTTTGGAAAGACACAAAACCACCTCCTGGTTTTTCTAAAGTTCCCACATAATGAGCATTATTTGAGAGAATTTGGTTTGTGTGGGACCATCCTGCTTGATCTCAGAGTGGTTCATGAAATAGTTTGAGCTTTCAGTGTTAAAACCATCAGATACCCACAGTTCTATCCCAAGGAATACAACCTCTGCTGGAAATGCAGGAAATTCCCACTCTGCTACAGAGAACCCAGCTTTTCTCACTTTTATTACATTTGTCAATCCAAAGCTTTTAATTCTTCAGGCAAGCTGTTGTTCACTGTGCTTTTAGAGAGCAGACACTCTCCTGCTGGAGCCAAAAGGGGGAATGTGACCAAAGGGAGACTTTGAAGAATGGAACAGCCAAAAATTAGAAAAAGTGATGGGAAAAGGTGGTGTCTGTGCTGGCAACTTGCTGCAATCCTCCTTTTCTCTTAAATCCAAGGAAACTCCTTGTGCTTTTGGACTTGAAGCTTTTCTTTACCCAGGTGTAATTTAGCTGTGGGGTTGTTTTTCTTTTAATGAGAAAAACATTTTTGACTCCCTGAAGGAAAACAGAGGGGTCTGTTCTGGTGTTTGCAGCAACAAAATCAGGGTTTTTATCAGACAAAACTTTTCAGGAAGACTTTTACCAGTCCTTCTCAAACTTTTCTCTCCCTGGGCACCTTGGCAAGAGCATGAGGGGGGGAAAGGTTGGATGAGGAGCTTAATTCCAGGGGTATGGATGCATGGGATGGGTGGGAGGGTAAGGAACTCCTCAGAGTGAATTCTGTGCCTGCCTGTGGGGGTGAAGAACTAATTTTGGGTGCTGTGTGGGCATGTCTGAACACAGCAGTTGTGGGTGAGTGGATTGCTAAGAACAGCTCCTGGTGTCTGCCACGGCCTGAGAGGCATTCCCTGCTCTGCAGAGGGACAAATTAGAGCTGCTTATGGTTTATTAATATAAAATTGGAAATGGTAAAATGTAATTGTAGTAGAATGCAATTATTGATATAGAGTTAAATCCTGCTGATTTCTCTGCTGCCCTATAGGGCATGAAAAGGGATTTGCACCATTCTGCCCCAAATTAATGTTAATTTTCAGCCCTTGTAAGGAAGCCAGTGAGGCACCCAGGGTGTGTGACTGCACCCTGCATGCCTGTGGGTGCTGTCCTTGTTGTCCCCAGGGAAACCAGCTGAGCTGCAGAGGAAGGAGAGCACAGACAGGCATCCCTTCCAGCACGGGGACAAGGTGAAGTGCCTGCTGGACATCGACATCCTGCGCGAGATGCAGGAGGGCCACGGGGGCTGGAATCCCAAAATGGCTGAGGTAAGTCCCTGCATTCTCCCTGGGTACAATTCCAGCCTCTGCCTCCTTCTGCACTGCTCAGGAAGTCGCCAGAACATCTTTGTGTGACCTTAGAGTTGAAGTGAATCACAAATGCAGATTTTTTTTTTTTAGTGATAGGACGCTGGAGTCAGAGTTATTTTTAGGCTTGTAGCCTTGTAGATATTGAGAATAGCCTTGTAGATATTTACAGGAATTTAGGACTTGAAAATGTTGGGATTAACGGGAAGATGCAGAATTTAGGTTTGGGAAATGATGGAATTAAAGGGAAAATCCAGAATTTAGGACTGGGAAATCTGGGATTAACAGGAAAATATGGAATTTAAGATTCACGGGAATTTAGAACTTGGGAATGCTGGGATTAATGGGAAAATGCAGAATTTAGGACTCACAGGAATTTAGGACTTGGAAATGCTGGGATTAATGGGAAAATCCAGAATTAAGGACTCACGGGAATTTAGGACTTGGAAATGCTGGGATTAATGGGGAAATGCAGAATTTAGGACTCACAGGAATTTAGGACTTGGAAATGCTGGGATTAATGGGAACATGCAGAATTTAGGAATCATAGGAATTTAGGACTTGGAAATGCTGGGATTAATGGGAAAATACAGAATTAAGGGCTCACGGGAATTTAGGACTTGGAAATGCTGGGATTAATGGGGAAATGCAGAATTTAGGACTCAGGAATTTAGGACTTGGAAATGCTGGGATTTACAGGAAAAACCAGATTTTAATACTGGGAAATGCTGGGCTTAGTAGGAAGCTACAGAACACAGGTTTGGGGGCAGTGTGGATGGGAAATGCTGGGTGCTTTAGCCTTAGTTACCTCCCTTCCCCACTATTAAAGAAGGTGATTGATTGAGGGGCTCTCCCCTCTTTTTTTTGTGCCCAAAGTTCATTGGGCAGACAGGGACCGTGCACAGGATCACGGACAGAGGGGACGTGAGGGTCCAGTTCAACCCTGAGACCCGCTGGACTTTCCACCCCGGAGCCCTGACCAAGGTGGGTGCTGGGGATCTGCAGGGAGCTCACTGGTCCTGCTCACGTGGGGCTCAGAGTGTCCCCAGAGGTGCTGAAGGGACGCCCTGCTCTTCCAAACACAATTGTCCTGGTTTTTTTTTGAACTTTTGCAAGTCCTGAAGGTAAACTGCATTTCTTAATTTCAGCTTCCAGTCCCTCATCCTTCTGCAGCTGCCTTGCCCTTGTGATGAACCTTTTCCCCACAGAATTTCCCTTTGATTTTTTTTTTTGTTCTTCCTTGTTTTGTGTCTCCATGTTGTTCTTTTTTGTATCTTTGTCTCACTTCTCTTTGATTCTTCTGAGTCTTTAATCCAGCCCTTCTAATTTTGTGGCTGTATTTCTAAAGCTCGCAGCTCTGGCCTTCCCCAGAGGTTTGAGGACTTTGAGAAGTGGATAATTAGAAATAGAGATAATTAGGTGTAGAAGAAGCTGCTGGAAGACCACAAAATTCTGACCTGAGCAAGGTCACAATGCTAAAACCCCCAGCACCAGTGGAAAATGCAGTGTCAGACTGTTTTGTACAAAATCAGTCTGCTCTGAAAATTGTGTTTTGACACTGCTCCCTTCCTAGCTCAGTGAGCAGAGGGAGCATCTGGCAAATTCCCAGCACAGATAAACCCTTTTCTGTTAAAACAACAAACATTTAACTTCCTTATTAGACTGAATTAAAATCTCCAGTGCCTAGCCAGGTGTAGCGAGGAGATGGACCAAGAAAACTTCCATGCTTTATCTGGAATTAATTAATAATAAACCATTTGGAGCAAAAGAAGTTAGGAAACTGCCTGTTCCAAATAATTTCTCTATTTAAATGTGCACTTGGCTTAAAAGAGAATTGGGCTGTGTTTATTTTCTTGGTAGCTGTGTTTATGTTTTGCCATGCTGTTTTTTGACTCAGTGGGTGTCTTGTTTGTTGGGACTTTGGGAGTGGGGTGGAGGGGCTGATCACTGTTAATTTTTTGTCTCTGTCCGTGTGTGGCTTCATTCCCCCAAAAGCTTATGACTTTCTTTTTCTTGTAGCTCAACACCTTTTGGGTTGGTGATGTGGTCCGGGTGATAGATGATATGGAAACAGTGAAGCGGTTCCAACCTGGTCATGGGGAGTGGACAGATGAGATGGCACCTGTGAGTGCGCGCCAGTTCCAGTTCCAGGACAGCCCAGTAACCTCCCGAGCTCCCCCAAGCCCTCAGCACTTACACATGGGCTTGTAAACCCCCCCAGAATTCCTGCTGGGAAGTCCCTGCCCAGCTGGTGGCTCTCGGTGACGCCGTCGTGCCCGCGGCACCCAAACGGGACAAGGGGGAATCCAGCAAAAAAGGATTTGGGAGAGGTTTCCATCATCAAATTCCTCTTATGCCCTCCCTGACTCTCTGCAATGAGGCAGGGAGGTGTTAAAATCAACCCAGCGTGGCTAAAAAGTGGGATGGAGGTTCCTCCAGGAGCAGAGGAAACCGTGCCCACTCCCAGCTTGGTCAGTTCTTGTCAGCACCTCCCTCCCCAGCCTTTCCCAGTGTGCCTGGGAAAACCCTTCCGTGGCAAAAAAACTCCAGAAACTGCTGAGAACCCTCTGGTGTCCTCGAAGTGGGAGCTGTCTGTGAGTGTGTCATTGTCCAGTGCTTCTTTTCACACAGCAGGAGCTGCAGCTTTACGAAAAAAATAAACCCCAAAAAAAAAACCAAAAAAAAACCCGGCTTTGGGTCTGGGAACTGCAGCTTTGGGGGGAAAAAATATCCTTTTTTTTTTTTCCTTACAGACCCTGGGGCACATTGGGAAGGTGATCAAGGTCTATGGGGATGGAGATCTGCGAGTGTCAGTGGGGGGACAGTCCTGGACCTTCAACCCTGCCTGCCTGACAGCCTACCAGAGGGAGGAGGAGGCCAACCTGATGACCACGGAGAGTGCCAAGGAGTCCAAAAGTGAGGGACAAACCCGAGCCCCCCAGGGCTGGGAGATCTTTGGTCCAGCTCTTTGGGTGGTGGCAAAATCCAGGTGTTCTTCCCTGGATGGAGAATTGAAGTTTGGCTGTGCTTTGCTGGGCAAACAAAGCTGGGCCTTAGGGAAAATGCAGGATTTAGGGCTGGGAGATGCTGGGGTTAATGGGGAAATGCAGGATTTAGGGCTGGGAGATGCTAGGATTAATGGAGAAATGCAGGATTTAGGGCTGGGAGATGCTGGGATTAATGGGGAAATGCAGGATTTAGGGCTGGGAGATGCTAGGATTAATGGAGAAATGCAGGATTTAGGAGATGGAAATGATGGGATTAATGGGGAAATGCAGGATTTAGGACTGGGAAATGCTGGGATTAATGGGGAAATGCAGGATTTAGGAGTTGGAAATGATGGGATTACTAGGAAAATGCAGAATTCAGGACTCACTGGAATTTAGACCTTGGAAATGCTGGGATTAATGGGGAAATGCAGGATTTAGGACTGGGAAATGCTGGGATTAATGGGGAAATGCAGGATTTAGGGCTGGGAAATGCTGGGATTAACAAGAAATGTAGGATTTAGGAGTTGGAAATGATGCCGGGATTAATGGGGAAATGCAGGATTTAGGGCTGGGAAATGCTGGGATTAATGGGGAAATGCAGGATTTAGGGCTGGGAGATGCTGGGACTAATGGGGAAATGCAGGATTTAGGGCTGGGAAATGCTGGGATTAACAAGAAATGTAGGATTTAGGAGTTGGAAATGATGGGATTAATGGAGAAATGCAGGATTTAGAATTGGGAAATGCTAGGATTAATGGGGAAATGCAGGATTTAGGGCTGGGAGATGCTGGGATTAATGGGGAAATGCAGGATTTAGGACTGGGAAATGCAGGGATTAACAGGAAAATGCAGAATTCAGGACTGGGAAATGCTGGGATTAATGGAGAAATGTAAGATTTAGGAGTTGGAAATGATGGGATTACTAGGAAAACGCAGAATTCGGGATTCACTGGTATTTAGGAGTGGGAAATGCTGGGATTAACAGGAAAATGAAGGATTTAGGACTTGGAAATGATGGGATTGACAGGAAAATGCAGGATTTAGGACTCACTGGAATTTAGGACTGGGAATTGCTGGGATTAATGGGGAATTGCAGGATTTAGGACTTGGAGATGCTGGGACTAATGGGAAAAATACAGAATAAAACCCAGCTGTACTTTACTAGGTAAGCAAAACTAGTTTTGACAGGAAAATAAAGATTTTAGTAATTGAAAATGCTGGTTTTAACAGGAAAATACAGAATTTCGGGCTCAGAATTGCTAAGCACAGCTCTGCCCTGGGTTCAGTGTTTGCCTCATCCCTGTGGTGTCTCAGTTCCCTGTCCCATCCTGTTTCCTGTACAAGGACACTGATTCTTGTGAAACATTCCCAGGTCTGTGCGTGGAACTGTTGTGAAATCCACAATTGTTTTGCCTAATCTGCCCTGAAATCGAGTTTGGGATCACATGGAGGAGAATTTTTTTTGTGCTTTGCACATCTGCTCAGATTTTTTTTTGTGGCCTGACCATCTTTATTTCCTCTTGAGTGTCAGGATCATGTGGGAGGGAGCACAGATTTGCCAGGATTTTTTTTTTGTTTTCCTGATACAGATGGATCTGGAACTGTTTGCTCAAGTCAGAACTTGCAAAATTTTTTGACTTTGCACTGCTGGCGAGCTGTGACACCTGTGTCCCCTCAAACACTGGGAGATTTGGGGTGACAGGTGCATTTTTGTCTCTTTTTCAGGTACTTTGGTGACTGTCCTGGAGAAGCTGCTGTCCCAGAGGACAGAGTCAGAGCACGCAGGGTGCCTGGTCATTTGTGCAGCCCTCAACAACGCAGCTAAAATCCGGGAGCTCCTCCAGAAGTACCCAGACAAGGCAAGTTTGGAAGACAAAAAATGTTATTTTTCCTTTGTTTCTGCTCTTTAAAACATCATCATAAAATTTTGTAGTCAAGCAGGGAAAAGAATGTGAGGAAAACAATAGATGTGTCTCTCTTAGTGGTGTCTCCTAACAGCTGGAATATTTATTTTGCTGCAATTTCTGCAAAGGATTACAATTGCTGCAAGGATTAAATTCACAAGTTAAATGTGCATATTTTATGCCTCTAGTTTGTGGCAATAAATCTGAACTAAAATCCTTACAGCACCTTTCCCAAGCTGGCTTTTCCCAGATTTCCTGTGTGGCCACTGCAGCTGTAGAATGAGAGGGAGAGGGGTTTATCTATAGGAAAACAGGAGCAGAAATCAGAAAATCTGCTGGAAAAGAAAGGCAGGGCTTGTGTCTGGCTGTGCCTGTCCTTAGAGGACCTTGTAAAATCACATTGTTGGAATCAGGAGGGAGAAAAGCTGCCCAGATGTGCAGTGTCTTATCTCATGTCTGACTGGAGCAGGGAGCTGGGCTGGACAATTCCTGTGCTTGCCAAACTGTCAGGATCACATCTCCTGAAACCTCCTGCAGGGAGGGGCTCAGGGTTTAGATACAGGGCAGAAAAAAACCCCAAAAAACCACCAAAGTTTCAGTAGTGTGTCCTTGGAAACCACGAGTAACAAAAAGAGGTTTTGTTGGGGGTGTGGTTGTGGGGCTGTGACCCAGGATCAGCTCTGAAGAAGTTGATTTAGTGCTTGTCTGGTATTTATTATGCTTCTTTATTTATAAACTTAAATTTCAGTTTATAAATAAACTTCTGGGGGTGGGAAGGAGACACAAATACTTGTAATTCTCAGATTGATCCCAGATAGGAAAGTCTCAAGAGTGAGGAATCCATGATATGATCAGTTATTTTTGTTAGACTTCTATTTCTACTCTAATATATATATAAAAAAAAATTAGCTGTTTCTATTTGAGTCTTATAGAGAGGTCAGGCTGGATTTGAGGCTGACTTAGAGCGAGTTGGAATTGCTTGGCAGGGTTTTTCCAGCTTGTCAGCCCTGCCTGTCTGGTGTCAATGGAAGAGCAGCAGTGACCTCTAATTCCTCTTTGCCCAAAGGACTCACCCATCATTTTGAGCCTGTCTGTGCTCTGACTGCTGCAGGGATAAAACCTTGATTATTAACTTGTTCTCCTTGCCAGTCTGCTGAGGTTTTGTGCCTCTTTCTCCTCTCCTTAGCCTCCACTGCTTTCAGAAGCTGCTTTGGTTTTTTTTTTTTTAACCTCTTGTTCTTCAGTGCCTTTAATTCTCCAAAACTCTCACTGCAGCACTTGAGCCCTGAGATGTCCCCTGCAGCCCCTGCACCCACTGAAGTGCCTGCAGCAGCAGAGCACAGCAGGGACCTGGCACCTCCAGAGCCTTTTGCAAAGCTGATTTGATTTCCTCACACATTTTCCCTTGGGAAGGGAATTGTTGGCAGAGGCATCGAGGAGCGTCGTGCTCTCAGGCACTGAGTGATTTGGCAGCAGGGCTTTGCAGTTACAGAGCTCCAGCTCTGTTCTCTCACTTCTCCCCTCCTGACTAAACATGCTGCCCCCTTCCCCTTCCAGAATGTTCTGGGACAAGCTCAGCTGGGAGCTGCTGGCCAGCAGAGGAGCCAGCAGGGCACGGACCCTGTGGCATTTCTGGGCTGTTCCCACCCTGCTCCGGGCTCGGAACGAGCTCATCCCTGATTTTCTGTCTCTCTGCCCTTCCCAAAGGTGGATGCCAAGAACCAGGGCAGGACTGCCCTGCAGATTGCCTCTTACCAGGGGCACCTGGAGGTGGTGAAGACCCTGCTGCAGGCACACGCCAACGTCGACCTGCGTGACGACGAGGGGGACACGGCGCTGCACTACGCAGCCTTTGGGTAGGACACCTCCCCCCTGCTGGCCCTGTGGAAATAATAACAATAAATAATAACAATAATCCCAACCCTAACAACAAAAACAAACAAAAAACCCCCCCTAAAAAACCCCAAACCAAAAAAACCCCCAGTTTTTTAACGCTGAGAGGAAGCGGGGTGGGACTGAGAGGATACAAAACCTGCTTTCTCTTGCTTTGCAAAGAGAAAGAATTGACTGGAATGACTCAAATCTGTCTTTTTTCCTTGCTTTAAACCAGAAACCAAGCCGAAGTTGCCCGTGTGCTGCTGGCCAAGGGGGCCAGTGCAGACCTGCTGAACAATGCCAAGTGCACAGCCCTGTACGTCGCTGTCAGCCAAGGCTTCACCGAGGTGGTGAGAGCCCTCTGTGAGCTCAACTGTGATGTCAACCTCCCAGTAAGTTTGGGATTACTGCAGGCTTTTGGGCCAGGGAGGTGCTGGAGGATTTTTTTGGTTTTTATTTTGAGGTGGGGAGGTGCTTCTTTGTGAGAAAAGTTTGATTTACAGCCTTGAGAGGAGCTTAGATTAATGTAAAAATACAATACAGACATTAAAGCAGAAAAAACATAAACTTATGTTTCTATAGTTGTAAGTAACAATATATCAAGAAGATGTATTGATAAAATAGTGAAGAGTTTATAAAGTAAAAGTGTAGTTATATAAATAAGCTAAGAATTTAGAAGTTATAATAGAAACATATATATAGACATGAGACAGAGACCCATTAGATAAAAATATCCACGGTGCAACAAGATTAAGTAAAGGTAATAAGTTAGAAAAACAAAAGAAACCTTGTAACAACTATTTTGATCTATTTTAATCTAATATATATTAGATTTAAAAATTATAAATTATCTTCTAACAAATAATTTGTGACTACTCTTAAGCTATAGCCAACTGCTTGCTCCTTTAAAATTTCACAATCTCTGAGACCAGTGTTTATCTAAACAATAAATTGTTCTTCCAGAAATAGTCCCATCCCTTCATTATTAACAACAATAATAATACTTCTTTGTGTCTCACACCATCTGTGGCTTTGTAGAAGTCAGATTTGTCCTCTGAAGAGGCACTGGGAAATATTCCTGAATTTCAGTACCCTGAATTCCAGCTCTGAGTCTGCCCCTTCTTCATCAAATCAGCATTTTCTGCTCTGCTCAGGCTTCCAGGGAGAGCTGAGCTGCTGTTCCTGTGTGTTGTGGCCACACTCCTGCTCCCAAAACCAAGATTTTTAACATTTTTAAGGCAGGCAGTGATGGTGGCTCGGACCCAGCCCATGTTTAGGGTTTATTGTGGGGCTGTTCTGTGCTCTGGATTTCCAGCAGCTCCCAGGGGGTTTCCCTGGGGTTTCTGGGGTTGCTAACCTGGGTTTGCTTTGGTCTCCATGTGTAGGATGCCCGGGGAGACACCCCCCTGCATTATGCTATCACCCTGGACTACAAAGTGGTGATTGAGATTCTCACTGAAGTTCCCAACATCGATTTCACCGTCAAGAACTGTCAAGGCTTCAACCTGCTCCACTATTCTGCCCTGAAAGGCAACAAGCTGTAAGTCACCTTTCTTTTTTTTTCTTTTTTTTTTTTCCATTTTTATGCCTTTTGCAGGTGTTAATTTGTGCTTGGCAGATGTGGTTCTGGGTAGTTTGTTAAACAGTTCTTGGGTTTGGATAAGCTCCTTCAGGCCTTCACAGGAAACTCCTGCCTGCTTTCCCCATCTCATCTTTCTCATGCTTCCCTAGGCTGGGGATCTCACTGATTCTGGACACTCTCAGATATTTGGGTCTTAGAAAGCCTGGGAGCCTCTGGAACTCTTCCAAAGAGAAATCTCCTCATTACTTTCAAAGCAATGTGGCTTTATTAAAGATAACTAAAGGCTTTTGTTGTATTCTTGTAATTCAGTTTTTGGGTTTGAGGGACTGCTCTTCATTGCTGTTGTCAGCACCACATGGGCATGGATAACTCCTGACAGAGGAGGCACAAATTCATTCTTCCATCTTTAATAACCTCTCCAACTCTGCAGAGCCATAAAGAAGATTCTGGCCAGGGCTCGACAGCTGGTGGACTCCAAAAAGGAGGATGGCTTCACTGCCCTGCACCTTGCTGCCCTCAACAACCACTTGGAAGTGGCTGAAATTCTCATCAAAGAGGTAAGAAATAAACCAAAACCAAATAAACCAAAATCAAGAAAAAGTTTTTCAAGCACCTCTCAGCTGCCCCATCCCTGGGTCAGGACATGTATTATTGTCTGACAAATTGGTGCTTCTGTGAGGAGCAGGTAACTCAGCTAAACTCAGCAAAGGCGGGGTGGGATTTGGGAGCTGCCAGGCCCCACACTCTGAGTTCTGCAGCCAGGCTCAGCAGCCCCATCTCCCCGTGGTGCAATTCCTGCTTTTGCAGGGTCACACGAGGGGTGATTTTAGATGATTAAAGCATTTATAACATGGTATAACTGAAACTGATAAGCCAAGAAACACTTAAAATGTAATTAGGAAATAGCTGACTTCTGATTATGATGGTGTGAATTACAACATGTGTACTGTCTCACCCTTCACACGAGACTGAAAATGGAATAAAGGTTTTTCAAACACCATCTCTGGGTCAGGAAATGTGGATTGTCCAACAAATTGGTGCTCCTTGTGAGGAGCAGGTAACTCAGCTAAACTCAGCAAAGGTGCAGTGGGATTTGGGAGCTGCCAGGCCCCACACTCTGAGTTCTGCAGCCACACTCAGAGCTCAGAGCTCATCCCCTGCTGCAATTCCTGCCTTTGCAGGATCCCACAGGGGGTGATTTTACATTATTGACTTTAAAGCATTTACAACATGGTATAACTAAAACTGATAAGCCAAGAAATACTTATAATGTAATTAGCAAATAGCTGACTTGTGATTATGATGGTGTGAATTACAACATCTGTAGTGTTTCACCCTTCACATGAGACTGAAAATGGAATAAAGGTTTTTCAGACACCATCTCTGGGTCAGGAAATGTGGATTGTGCAACAAATTGGTGCTCCTTGTGAGGAGCAGGTAACTCAGCTAAACCCAGCAAAGGCGGGGTGGGATTTGGGAGCTGCCAGGCCCCACACTCTGAGTTCTGCAGCCAGGCTCAGCACTCAGAGCTCATCCCTGTGCTGCAATTCCTGCTTTTGCAGGATCCCACAAGGGGTGATTTGGATGATTGTCTGTAAAGCATCTACAACATGATATAACTGAAACTGATAAGCCAAGAAACACTTACAGTGTATTGTAATTAGGAAATAGTTAACTCCTGATTGTGATGGAGTGAATTACAACATCTGTAGTGTCTCACCTTTCCCATGAGATGGAAAATGGAATAAAAGTTTTTCAGACACCTCTCAGCTGCCCCATCCCTGGCTCAGAACAGGATGTTATTGTCTGACAAATCAGTGTGAGGAGCAGGTAACTCAGCTAACCCAGCAAAGGCGGGGTGGGATTTGGGAGCTGCCAGGGCCCACACTCTGAGTTCTGCAGCCAGGCTCAGAGCTCAGAGCCCATCCCCTGCTGCAATTGCTGCCCCTGCAGGGTCGCTGTGACGTGAACGTGAAGAACAGCAGGAAGCAGAGCCCGCTGCACCTGGCAGTGATCCAGGGCCACGTGGGCATGGTGCAGCTGCTGGTGAGGCAGGGCAGCGACGTCAATGCCGAGGATGAGGATGGGGACACGGCCATGCACATCGCCCTGGAGCGCCAGCAGCTCATGGCCCTGGCCCTGGAGAAGAGGGACGGGGACATGGGAGGCACCCTGCTGGCCAAGGTGAGCAGAGAGGCAGCAGCACACTCACAGAACGTGCTGCTTTAGGGATTTGGTGTGATTTTTGTGTGATTTTTGTGTGATTTTTGTGTGATTTTTGTGTGATTTTTGTGTATTATATATGATATAGATAATATATATTTTTAAATATATGTATATTGTTGCAGATATTATATTATATTATATTATATTATACTATATCATATTATATATATTATATTATATTATATTATATTATATTATATTATATTATATATTACAGTATAGTATATTATAGTATATGTTATTATATGTTATTATATTACATTATATTATATGTTATTATATTATCATTATAATATATTATACAATAATATATTACTTATATTACCCATTATATATTATATTATATGTTATTATATTATATGTTACATGTTAATGATTTAATGTTTATTATTATTAAAGTTCATATTATTATGTTATTTTATTTTTCTTCTTTTATCTTTATTTAATTTTTATTCTCATTTTATTTATTGTTATTTAATTATATTTTATTATTTTATTATTTACTATTATGAATCTATTTTTATTATAATTATTATTGTTGATGATATTATTATTATTGCTATTATTGCAATTATTATTATTATTGCTATTATTGCAATTATTATTATTATTATTGCTATTATTGCTATTATTGCTGTTACTACTACTGTTGTTGTTGTTGTTGTTGTTATTATTATTATTATTATTATTTCCTGTTATATTTGAAATGATTAGGATAAGTGCAACCACCCATTCCCCATTTTCAGCCCTGCTCCCCCATCCTTCCCCTTGCCCAGCCAGGACACCGAGGCTGGGGTGCAGGGCCAGAGCCCCGGCAGTGCCCGGGGGATCTGTGCCTGTCCCTCCCAGCGTGTCTGGCAGTGACACCCCCCGAGTGCTGTGAATTCCTTCCCATCTCCTTTTCCCTGCCCTGCCTGGCCCTCCCAGCATTCCTGACAGTGACACCCCCCCGAGTGCTGTGAATTCCTTCCCATCTCCTTTTCCCTGCCCTGCCTGTCCCTCCCAGCGTGTCTGGCAGTGACAGCACCCCGAGTGCTGTGAATTCCTTCCCATCTCCTTTTCCCTGCCCTGCCTGTCCCTCCCAGCCTGTCTGGCAGTGACACCCCCCCGAGTGCTGTGAATTCCTTCCCATCTCCTTTTCCCTGCCCTGCCTGGCCCTCTCAGCGTGTCTGGCAGTGACACCACCCCAGTGCTGTGAATTCCTTCCCATCTCCTTTTCCCTGCCCTGCCTGTCCCTCCCAGCGTGTCTGACAGTGACACCCCCCCGAGTGCTGTGAATTCCTTCCCATCTCCTTTTCCCTGCCCTGCCTGTCCCTCCCAGCGTGTCTGACAGTGACAGCCCCCCGAGTGCTGTGAATTCCTTCCCATCTCCTTTTCCCTGCCCTGCCTGACCCTCTCTGGCTGGGCAAGTCAGTGCAATATGTGACTTGACTGGGAATTATTTGGGATCACGCACATCAGTTTGGCTCCTGAAATAGCTGTCACCCTGCAGCAGCTGCTCCGCAGCCCTGTGGGGCCTCCACTTCTTAATTGCAGAGAAATTAATGCCCATTTCTCTGATTTGTAGGGGTAATCACCAGGTAGGGTCACTCTGAGGCACTCCTGGCCCTGCAGTGTAAAATTTGAATCCATTATTTACAAAAACAACCTCAGTGTGCTTTCAAAAAGTTGCACTTCCAAGTCTTAAGTATAAGATTTAAGACTTTATTTAGATTTTGATGCAGATCAGAAGCTTGGGAGTGTATTTCAGAGTGTTTTTCTCAATTTCTTTTAGCTGCAGGCTTCTGGCTTGCTGGGAAATGTGGAGCTGAACGTTGGGACTGCCATGGCCTGCTACTTAGCACAAGAAGGAGCAGATATTAATTATGCAAATCATCGGGGAAAGTCTCCTTTGGACCTCATCACAGATGGGAGGATTGTCCAGATTGTCAAAGACTTCTCACAGAAATTCAGGTGAGCCTCAGGAAACCCTTGGAAATCAGAGATTCCCCCAGCCCTGGTGTCTCTGCAGCTGCTCCAGGGGGGATGGAGAATCCCTGAGACCCTCTGGAGCTGCTCCAGGGGGGATGGAGAATCCCTGAGACCCTCTGGAGCTGCTCCAGGGGGGATGGAGAATCCCTGAGACCCTCTGGAGCTGCTGCAGGGGGGATGGAGAATCCCTGAGACCCTCTGCAGCTGCTGCAGGGGGGATGGAGAATCCCTGAGACCCTCTGGAGCTGCTCATGGAGGGATGGAGAATCTCTGGGACCCTCAGGAGCTGCTCCAGGGGGGATGGAGAATCCCTGAGACCCTCTGGAGCTGCTCATGGGGGGATGGAGAATCCCTGAGACCCTCTGGAGCTGCTCCAGGGGGGATGGAGAATCCCTGAGACCCTCTGGAGCTGCTCATGGGGGGATGGAGAATCCCTGAGACCCTCTGGAGCTGCTCATGGGGGGATGGAGAATCCCTGAGACCCTCTGGAGCTGCTCCAGGGGGGATGGAGAATCCCTGAGACCCTCTGGAGCTGCTCATGGGGGGATGGAGAATCCCTGAGACCCTCTGGAGCTGCTCCAGGGGGGATGGAGAATCCCTGAGACCCTCTGCAGCTGCTCCAGGGGGATGGAGAATCCCTGAGACCCTCTGGAGCTGCTCCAGGGGGGATGGAGAATCCCTGAGACCCTCTGGAGCTGCTCCAGGGGGGATGGAGAATCCCTGAGACCCTCTGGAGCTGCTCATGGAGGGATGGAGAATCCCTGAGACCCTCTGGAGCTGCTCCAGGGGGAATGGAGAATCCCTGAGACCCTCTGGAGCTGCTCCAGGGGGGATGGAGAATCCCTGAGACCCTCTGCAGCTGCTCCAGGGGGATGGAGAATCCCTGAGACCCTCTGGAGCTGCTCCAGGGGGGATGGAGAATCCCTGAGACCCTCTGGAACTGCTCCAGGGGGGATGGAGAATCCCTGAGACCCTCTGGAGCTGCTCCAGGGGGGATGGAGAATCCCTGAGACCCTCTGGAGCTGCTCCAGGGGGGATGGAGAATCCCTGAGACCCTCTGGAGCTGCTCATGGGGGATGGAGAATCCCTGAGACCCTCTGGAGCTGCTCCAGGGGGGATGGAGAATCCCTGAGACCCTCTGGAGCTGCTCCAGGGGGATGGAGAATCCCTGAGACCCTCTGGAGCTGCTCCAGGGGGGATGGAGAATCCCTGAGACCCTCAGGATGTCACCCTGAGTGTGTCCTCTTTGTTCTGGAGTGTGGAGGGCTGAAGTGAGGCTGGACAGACATTGTTGAGAGGGAAACTGAATTAGGAACAATTTTTAAAGGATAACTTTAAAAAAAAGATTTCATACTTTAGAGCAATAGAACAGTGAAAAATGAAATAAAAACATTAAAACACCTTTTAGTTACCTCATCTTGAGTCAGAAAAAGGCTCAAGCTGACATGACCCACTGCTGAAGGAGCTGGTGGCTCTCATCTCTGACACTTGCAGGGATCAGCAGGTTTCTTCTGGGAGCTCCAGCATCACCTGCAGCCTTCGCCGTGTGCACACCACGCCCAACACCATGACCAACCTCAGTGTCTCCAGCCTGGCAGTGCCCACAGAGTGCCTGGTCTGCTCAGAGCTGGCCTTGCTCATCCATTTCTTCCCGTGCCAGCACAGTATTGTGTGTGAAGGTGAGTCCACACTGATTTTTTTTCCCCCCATTTTTTTTTTCTCATGGTTTTCTTGCCAGCCTCTCTCTTTGCCCTGTCAGAAATCCAGCCCTGCTCACACACAGAGCTTTTGTGCTGTTTGTGTCCTGAAGCAGCCCCAGGATGATTTCAGCATCTCAGACAGCCAAAATTATCTCTGAAAAACACAAAATGTTCTGCCCACCTGCTGCTGGGGGCTCCGGGCAGCTTTGTTGGGCCTGGCTAATTCAGAGGGAGAGCCAGTTCTGGCTGTCAGTGCTTTACCCCCAGAAACCTCCTGAGAAGGATTTCCCTCTCCTAACTCTTCATTCTTTGGGATTTCAGCTGATTTAAGGGCAGCAAGTTCATCTCACAAGGCACAGAGTGAGTGAGCACAGGGAGTTTGCTCTGACCTCTGTGCCAGAGCTTCATCCTCTTCCCCCAGAGCTGCAGCAGCTCCAGGGGCTCAGAGCAGAGGAACTGGGAGGATTTAAGGTGATGTGTTTGCTGCTGACCTGGGAAAGATAAAAGAGTAGGGCACAGCTCAGAAAGCAGGTGGTGACCTCATTCCGTGCAGGAACAATCCCTCAGCCACCCAGGGAGGCTCAGGTTGTTCAAATCTGATCTTCTTGAGTCTGCTGTGGGTTTAATTGTCATCTCTCCTTGTGGCAGAGTGCTCCAGGAGGATGAAGAAGTGCATCAAATGTCAAGTGACAATAACCAAAAAGCTGAAGCAAGGTATGTCCTGGCTGTCCTGTGCTCAGGGCTGTGGGGAGGGTCCTGCCCAGGCTTAGCTTGAGGGACATCAGTGATTTTCAGTCAATTAAGAGTTCATTTATTTGGGCTTTTTGTGTGTGTGTGTGCCTGTTGTGTTGTCCACCTTTAGAGAGGGAAAAAAAAGTGGATTTTAATAGATTTTCTCAGATGTCTCAGCCAAGCTCAAGCTGCATAGACAGAACACTTAAGGGAGCTTTACCTGGGCCTGGCTTATTTTGTGTATTAAAAGCAGTCAGGTTTAACAGTGAAAATTCAGGAGGGAGGGAAAATTGCACCTTGTGCAAGCCTTGCTCCTCCCCTGGCTGAGAAATCAGTGTCTGTGCAGGGCTGGCATCACCCAGCTATGCAGAAATCTCAGAGCTGGAGTATTTCAGTAAAGTTTTCAGCCCAGATTTCTCTCCTGTCCACATTTCCAGTGTCAGGAGGAGCTGTGATATCAGCAGGGCAGCAGCAGGGTTTGCTTTTGCCATGGGGTCGATGCAAATTGCCACTGAGATCACTCTCAGGGCATGTGAGGATTTAATTGCATGTCCTGCATGTGACTGAGCATTGTGGGCTTTTTTTGGAGTCAGCCTTGTGACTTGATGCCTGGAAAAAAAAGCAGGAATCATTGCCATGGCATTGGACAGGCACAGCTGGCAGAGCCAGAGCTCCTCTCTGCAGCTCCATCCTGCCAAAAATACCCCTGGAGACCTGACTCTGCACAGGAGCATTTGTCTCTGCTGCAGACTGGCAGCAAAATGATGATGGGAATTCCAAAGAGGACGTTGCAGGCAAATTTCCAGTGGAGGAGGAGCATCAAGGTCTCTGAAATACCAGCAGGATTTCCCTGGCAGTGATGTCTTCAGTGCTTGACAAGCTCCCTGTCCCCAAGGACTGGGCTTGAAATCACTGCTTGCACCACTGATGAGCAGCTAATTCCAGAACTGGGAATGGGACATCTGTAGTGGAGTAAATCAGTAAATCACAGTGGAAATGAGTGATTCAGGAGCAGAAAATGAGCAGTGGGAGCTGCACTGAGAATATTTACCCAAACTCCCATTGCCCAGGATTTGGGATTCTTTCATTTCACCAAATGACTCTTATTTATGTAAAACTCTTCATTTATGGAAATGAAAACTGTAAAACTCAACAAGGGTGTTCAGATAGTTTCTTTTTGTTTGACCATGTGTGTGCTGAAAGACACACACTCATTTCTCAGACATTTCTTAGGCAGAAATTGGAGTCCCAGGTGTGGCCAGGAGGCTGAGAGGACACAGTAAGGATCCTGTAAGGATTAGTGGGGCAGAGTATCACAACCAACCTTGAATATTTTCACTTGAAGTGAGCAGCATATTCCAGAGCACCACGGCAGGAATTTCAGACAGGACTTAAAGAAAACCCAAACCACCAAACCATCCCAAACAAACACAAAGCACTGAGTGAGTAAAAAAAAAGCATCACCCCATGGGTTTTTTTTTTGAGGCTGAGTGCAGAGTGCAGTGTGAGTGGGATGCTGCTGCTGGGAGGGGCACAAGGAGGGATTAATGAGTTAATTAAGGCTGCTCTCTGCCCACAGACAGCACGGAGGTGGAGTGCAGCCCCAGCTCGGAGGGCACGGAGCAGAGGAAGCTGATGGAGGAGCTGCAGAGCCGCTACCGGCAGATGGAGGAGAGGATCACCTGCCCCATCTGCATCGACGACCAGATCAAGCTGGTGTTCCAGTGCGGGCACGGCTCGTGCCCAGACTGCAGCACGGCGCTGACCGTGTGCCCCATCTGCCGCCAGGCCATCCGAGAGAGGATCCACATCTTCGTCTGAGCCTGCTCCTCCTGTGCCCCATCTGCCGCCAGGCCATGCAGGACAGGATCCACATCTTCCTCTGAGGGTGCCCCTCCTCCCTGTGCCCCATCTGCCGCCAGGCCATCCGCGAGAGGATCCACATCTTTGTCTGAGGGAGTTCCATCAGCCCCATCTGCCGCCAGGCCATGCAGGACAGGATCCACAGATTCATCTGAGGGTGCCCCTCCTCCCTGTGCCCCATCTGCCTCCAGGAGGGGATCCACAGCTTCCTCTGAGGGTGTTCCATCAGCCCCATCTGCCGCCAGGCCATCTGCGAGAGGATCCACATCTTCATCTGAGGGAGTTCCATCAGCCCCATCTGCCCGTGAGAGGATCCACATCTTCGTCTGAGCCTGCTCCTCCTGTGCCCCATCTGCCGCCAGGCCATCCGCGAGAGGATCCACATCTTTGTCTGAGAGTGCCCCTCCTCCCTGTGCCCCATCTGCCCAGGAGAGGATCCACAGCTTCTTCTGAGGGTGTTCCTCCACCCCCATCTGCCGCCAGGCCATCCAGGAGGGGATCCACATCTTTGAGGATCCACATCTTCCTCTGAGGATGCTCCTTCTCCCCCCATCTGCCTCCAGGCCGTGCAGGAGAGGATCCACATCTTCGAGAGGATCCACATCTTCCTCTGAGGATGCTGCTCCTGACTGTTCCATCTGCCCAGGAGAGGATCCACGTCTTGGCTGAGGATGTTCCTCCACCCCCGTCTGCCTCCAGGCCATCCAGGAGAGGATCCATGCTGCTCCTCCCTGTGTCCCATCTGCCCAGGACAGGATCCCCATCCTGGCTGAGGGTGCTCCTCCCCGGCCCCAGCCCTGCTGTGCCTCCTCCCTCCGCAGGGGTTTGGCTCCCTGGGGAAAGGAGGGGAGCACAGGAGGGATGTGCCAGGGCAGGAGGAGGAGGAGGAGGAGGAGGAGGAGGAGGAGTCCCCTCTGGGGTGTCCAGGGAAGGGACAGCCCCTGCCTCACCTGTGCTGCTCATCCAGAACCACCGGACCGACCACGCTTCAGAGCTGGGCTGGGCAGATCCTGGAATGTTCCAGAGTGAACAGATCCTGGGGTGTCCCAGAGCTGGGCAGATCCTGGGATGTTCCAGAGCTGGGCAGATCCCTGGGATGCTCCAGAGATGAACAGATCCTGGGATGTCCCAGAGCTGGGCAGATCCCTGGGATGCTCCAGAGATGAACAGATCCTGGGATGCTCCAGAGATGAACAGATCCTGGGGTGTCCCAGAGTAGAGCAGATCCTGGGGTGTTCCAGAGCTGAGCAGATCCTGGGGTGTCCCAGAGTGAACAGATCCTGGGATGTTCCAGAGTGAACAGATCCTGGGGTGTCCCAGAGCTGAGCAGATCCTGGAGTGTTCCAGGGCTGAGCAGATCCTGGGGTGTCCCAGAGATGAACAGATCCTGGAGTGTTCCAGAGTGAACAGATCCTGGGGTGTCCCAGAGCTGAGCAGATCCTGGGGTGTCCCAGAGATGAACAGATCCTGGAGTGTTCCAGAGTGAACAGATCCTGGGGTGTCCCAGAGCTGAGCAGATCCTGGGGTGTCCCAGAGCTGGGCAGATCCTGGGATGCTCCAGAGGTGAACAGATCCTGGGATGCTCCAGAGATGAACAGATCCTGGGGTGTCCCAGAGCTGAACAGATCCTGGGATGCTCCAGAGCTGAGCAGATCCTGGGATGCTCCAGAGATGAACAGATCCTGGGGTGTCCCAGAGTGAACAGATCCTGGGGTGTCCCAGAGCTGAATAGATCCTGGGATGTTCCAGAGTGAACAGATCCTGGGATGCTCCAGAGATGAACAGATCCTGGGGTGTCCCAGAGTGAACAGATCCTGGGGTGTCCCAGAGCTGAATAGATCCTGGGATGTTCCAGAGTGAACAGATCCTGGGGTGTCCCAGAGCTGAGCAGATCCTGGGATGTCCCAGAGTGAACAGATCCTGGGATGTTCCAGAGCTGAGCTGGGCAGATCCTGGAACGTTCCAGAGGCATCCAGGAGAGCTCCCAGCTCCCGGGGAGGTCCCAGGAGCAGCTGGCCCGGCTGCCAGGGACGCAGGGCCAGGGAGGGGCTGTCCCCTGTGCAGCCCGGGCTCAGCTGCTGCCAGGAGTCCTAAGGACAGAGCGTGTGCCTTAGAGAAAAAGTAGTGAACACTGATTGGAGAAAATCTGTTACAACAAATCTCTGACCTCTAAGTGACACTCTTCTTCTTCTTCTTCTTCTTCTTCTTCCATATTTTATTTCATTTTTTTGGCAGAGCCGTGTGTTCAGAGACTCCTGAGCTTTCTATCCATAATGCCAAAGGCAGGTGTTAAATACTCCAATCAAAGTGTAAAGAAAATAAATAGTAATAATTAAGGTACGAGGGGGAGGAGGGAAAAAAAAAAAAAACAAAAAAGGGATTTCATTTTTGTTTCTTTGTTTTGCAGCAAAACTTAATAAAATAAAAATATCTATTTTCCTGAGCATTAAAAATGAATGTACAAACAGTAGCTGTATTGTTTTCCAGCTGAGTGGAGAATTATCAGCACTCAGCCATCCTGTAAAGTAAATTTTGGTGGAAGTGTGGCTGTTTGTCTGGGGTCTGGTGGTGCAGTGGTGCCCAAACCTCCTGTTTGTCACATCTTGGAGCAATATTTAAACAAACAAAACAAAACTTCCAGTGTTCCTCTGCTCCCTTTGTTCGTTAGCAAAGAGGGGGCAGATCTTTTCAACAATGTGGAGCTGTGTGGTGGTGATGGGAACATTGATTATTTATTTAAACCATTTATCTGGTTTATTCAGAAAGTTATTCACCAGTTCTTGGCTTCTAGAGATAATATTTATCCAAATACTCACTTGAGTTTGTTACAGTTTTAATAGATTTTTTTTTAAAGCTGTGAAAGTGGATCAGATTTTACCCCTAAATTGTTTGTTTGGCTCCTGATTAGCACCCAAATAACCTGAAGCTGAATTTGAAAATCAGAGGTGCAGATTCTCAGTATTTCCCAGAAATCCAAGCTGAGGGGAATCCCTTTGGAATAATCCAGAAATTCCCCAAAATCTTTGCTGGGGCAGCAAAACAAAAGTGCTCAAAAGTCCAAATCTGAGCCAGCTTTATCCTGTGTAATCTGCTTTTAGTAACCCTTTTTTGGGGCAAGGGAATAATTTGCAGACTATTTATTACCCCCAGACTGTTAATTTTATTCACATTATTATCATTCCTATTGGTAAAAAATTCAGATTTCAGAAAAGAAAAGGAGATTTTTTTTTTCTGGCAAAGCAGAGTCAGGTAAAGAACCCATCTCTCCTTTATGGTCCCACTAATCTGTGCTGCTCCCTGGATTTCAGGAGGATTGAACCACCCACAAATGGATTATTAATATTAAATTAATTAGAATATTAATATACTATTAGTATATATTATAAAATAGATATTATATATTTTATTAATCATTAATTATTATATAAACTATATAATATAATATAATATAATATAGTACTTATATAATTATATGTTATTATTAATTATTATTATATTATTATATATTATTATATAATACTACATTATATTGTATAGTACTTATATTATTATTAATTATTATTAATTATTATATATTATATTATATTATATTATATTATATTATATTATATTATATTATATTATATTATATTATATTATATTATATTAATATAGTATTAAATTATAATAAATAATATATAGACATATATAATATAAATACCATATAAATATATATATATATATAAATATTATTGAATTAATGCAATTTAAATTAATTCTATTAAATTAATTCTATTAAATTAATTAATTATAATATTAAAATAATATCACACTAATTATAATGTTAAACCAGATTATTAATCCATCCCACCACGGAACAGGGACAGAAATATCCCCATCCAGGGGAGCCGCTCTCACTCCACTGTGGATTCATTTGCTAGCTGTGATTTTCTCTTTTTCCCTCATTTCACCCCAAATTTGTGCTCTTGGAAGCAGAAATCCTGCGAGCTGAGCTCAGGGCAGAGCAGCGTTTTGGTGAGCTGCAGCTCCCAGGGACACCCACCCAGCACCCCCGTGCCCGCTGCAGCTCCTGCAGCCCCTGCAGCTCCTGCAACTCCTGCAGCCCCTGCAGCCCCTGCAGCTCCTGCAGCTCCTGCAGCCCCTGCAGCCCCTGCAGCCCCTGCAGCCCCTGCAGCTCCTGCAGCCCCTGCAGCTCCTGCAGCCTCTGCAGCCCCTGCAGCTCCTGCAGCCCCTGCAGCCCCTGCAGCCCCTGCAGCTCCTGCAGCCTCTGCAGCCCCTGCACCTCCTGCAGCCCCTGCTGCTCCTGCAGCTCCTGCAGCCCCTGCAGCTCCTGCAGCTCCCTGGCTTCCCGTCGCAGCCTGGATCTGTCCAGGAACAGCAGCAGCTGCTGGCCACGAGGGGAAAATGGGAAAATTCTCCTCGGGCCCCAAACCTTCCTGCTCTCCCTCCTCCAGCACACAAATCCTTTTTTTTTTTAGCCCGTGACCCACAGAAAATCCCAATTTTTCAGTGCTGTTCCCACAGGAATGTTGGGCTGTTGGTTTTATTTTTTTTATCCTCCAAGTCGGGAGAAATCTGGAAGTGTTTTTTATGGGAATGGTTTCCTGATTGCTGTGGCGTGGGCCCAGGAGGGAAAATCACATTCCCTGCAGGTGAAATCCTCATCCTGCTTTTGGCTCCTTCTCCAATTCCCAGAAATTCCCAAACCACCACAGGGGAAGCTGATGGGGCTGTTTAATTCCAGAATAAATAGAAATTCC
Source organism: Passer domesticus (assembly GCF_036417665.1). Lineage (NCBI taxonomy): Eukaryota > Metazoa > Chordata > Aves > Passeriformes > Passeridae > Passer > Passer domesticus. The sequence goes on along the minus strand of NC_087495.1, from coordinate 6,009,588 downwards.
CTGAATAAATAAATTTCATGAGAGGTGAGGTTCCTTTGGGACACTCAGAGATCCCCACTCCCAGCACTGATGGTTTTTTTCTCTGTAGCATCTCTTAACACAGATATTCAGGTTAAAAACTCACAGGTTTTGCTGTAAGATTTGTTGTCATAAATTGGTTTTTTTGTGTTATTTTGGGGGCTGGGATGAGGCAGTGCCTGAGAAACGGAGCAGAGTTACTGGAAATTGTGCTGAAAAAATAACATTTCATGGAGGCTGAACAAAGGAAAGGAGAGAAACGCTGAGGACAGTCCATGGAGGTGAAAAAAAATCCCTATTTTTGAGCTGGGGGCTGCCCTGGGGAAGGGAGCCATGTGTGTTTGAACCCAATATTCCATCAAGAGAGGGAAAAGAGCAGAGCTGAGCTGCGGAAGGAGGGGAGAGCAGGTAATCCCCTGCTCGTGCCCTGCACAGCCTCTCCTTGCCCTGAGGGCTTTTGCAGCATTCCCTCCCTGCTCAGAGCTCCCAGAGCTGGGATGTGCTGCTGGAAAATCCTGCACAGCACCCGAGGGGGGGGAGGAGGAGCAGGAGGAGGAGGAGGATGAGGAAGAGGAGGAGGAGGAGGAGGAGGAGGATGAGGAGGAGGAGGATGAGGAGGAGGAGGAGGAGGATGAGGAGGAGGATGAGGAGGAGGAGGAGGAGGAGGAGGATGAGGAGGAGGAGGAGGAGGAGGATGAGGAGGAGGAGGAGGAGGAGGAGGAGGATGAGGAGGAGGAGGATGAGGAGGAGGAGGAGGATGAGGAGGAGGAGGAGGATGAGGAGGAGGAGGATGAGGAGGAGGAGGAGGATGAGGAGGAGGAGGAGGATGAGGAGGAGGAGGAGGAGGATGAGGATGAGGAGGAGGAGGAGGATGAGGAGGAGGAGGAGGATGAGGAGGAGGAGGATGAGGAGGAGGAGGAGGAGGAGGATGAGGAGGAGGAGGATGATGAGGAGGAGGATAAGGAGGAGGAGGAGGATGAGGATAAGGATGAGGAGGAGAATAAAGGAGGATGAGGATGAGGAGGATGATGATTATGATAAGGATGAGGAGGAGGATGAGGAGGAGGAGGAGGATGAGGATAAGGATGAGGATGATGATGATGATGATGATAAGGAGGAGGAGGATGAGGAGGATAAAGGAGGATGAGGATGAGGATGAGGATGGGTGCAGGGAGGGAAGCAGTCTGTGCCTGCCCCGCTGCCCTCCCCAGCCCTGGATCCCCTCCTGTCAGAGTTCCGGTGCCCTGAGGCACGCAGGAACGTTCCTGCTGCCCACACAGAGCCGGGGTGACAGATCCTGCCTGACCCAACCCGAATTTCTGCTCTGCAGAGCCTCTCCTGCCCGGGACACCCCAGCAGTGCCACCGAGGGTTCTGTGCCCGCTGCCTCCAGAGGAGCAGGGCTTTCAGCAGCAAAGCTTCCCGAGGCTCCATCTGGAGCGCTGGAGCCTCTCCTCAGCTGACTCTCATTCCCTAAAACTCGAGGTTTGTCTTGGCCTCAGTGCTCTGCTGGTTTCTCAGCAAATATTTGGCTGCAGCTTGAATAATTTTGAAAGCTCCCTGCAGCCAGCCGGGGTTTGGATGTGCTGGATTTCTCTGCAGATGGGCACAGTGAGGAGAGAGAGAGCAAAGTGCTTTCCAAGAAACCCTGCTCTCCCTTCTGATCCTCCCCGGGATAACCTGAGAGGGGAGAGGATCCCAAAACGTCCCAGAGGTGGTGCCAAGGTTCCATCCACGCAGCACAGGGAAGGCAGGTCCTGTGCAGCATCTTGTCCCATTCAGAATCCTCCTGTGACTCACGGAAAAAGGGTTTTCCTGGCTCTGCTCGCCCTTACTGGAGAAGCATTCAGGAGCAGCGAGGTCCTAAAAATGCTCTGTGCACTCCCTCAGCCCTGCTGAGATGTATTTCACAAAAACCTTTACATGGTGAAGGGAATTCTTGCTCCCCTTGTGTGAGCAAGAATTGTGTGAGTCCCCAATCCCTGCTTAAAATTTGGGTTCTTCTGCTCCTCTTCAGAAAAATGAGAAAGCCACAAAAATGAGTGAGTGCCACAAAAATGAGTGCCACAAAAATGAGTGAGTGCCACAAAAATGAGAGCCACAAAAATGAGTGAGAGGCACAAAAATTAGAGGCACAAAAATGAGTGAGAGGCAAAAAAATGAGTGCCACAAAAATGAGTGAGTGACACAAAAATGAGTGAGAGGCACAAAAATGAGGCACTGAGTGGGTGCTTGGAGGGTTTCGGGTCCTGGGAAATTCCACATGGACCTTGAGCAAATCTCACCTGCCCAGGGCTGGGTCTGAGCCTGCCCTAGGTCAGGATTAAACAGCCCTAAATCAGGATTAAACTGCTCTGGGTCAGGGTTAAACTGCCCTAAATCAGGATTAAACTGCTCTGGGTCAGGGTTAAACTGCCCTAAATGAGGGTTAAACTGCCCTAAATCAGGATTAAACTGCTCTGGGTCAGGGTTAAACTGCCCTAAATCAGGATTAAACTGCTCTGGGTCAGGGTTATACTGCTCTAGGTCAGGATTAAACAGCCCTAAATCAGGATTAAACTGCTCTGGGTCAGGGTTAAACTGCCCTAAATCAGGATTAAACTGTTCTGGGTGAGGGTTAAACTGCCCTAAATGAGGGTTAAACTGCCCTAAATCAGGATTAAACTGCCCCAAACCAGGATTAAACTGCTCTAGGTCAGGATTAAACTGCCCTGGGTCAGGATTAAACTGCCCCCAGCTGCTCCAGCAGAGCAGAGGAGGGTGTGCAGTGCATGAGCTAAGATCTGCCTCCAGCCCTGCTGGGTCCCCCTGGCTCTGGGAGGGCCCTTGAAGCTGTTCCGTGGCTGAAACTCAATGTTCTTCCAGCTCTGCGTTTGATAACAATATTTTTCTTTGGAGCCAGAGCTGCCTTAGAGGAGAGGAGCTCTTGGCTGGAGGTCTGGAGCCCATTTCAAGGCAGCTTTCCCTGCAGGACTCCCCTCTCCATCAGCCCTTTCCTGTTCTCTGCAGGCTCTAAAAGAAACTGAGAATTCGGGCACTGGAGGCATAAATCAGCTGGGTTCTCCCTTGGTGCTGTGACTGCAGCTCAAACACCCACAGGGCTGAATTTGCATCTCTTTGGAGCTGCAAATGCAGGATTTGGAGCTGCAATTGCATCTCTTTGGAGCTGCAAATGCAGGATTTGGAGCTGCAATTGCATCTCTTTGGAGCTGCAAATGCAGGATTTTTCCAGAGCCGTGCACAGGCCTGGGTGGGGAGGAACCATCCCTAGAAAGCAGCTGAGGGCACCAATTCCACCAATTCCACCAATTCCACCCATTCCACCCGCTCTGGACCCTGGGTTTCTGCTCTTCCCTCTGTAATTCCACCCATCCATCCTCTCCTTTCCTGCTACTCCCTCTCCTCTCCTTTTCCTGGGGTCTGAGCCACTGCTGCACTCCGTGGTGGTTTGTCTTGGTGAGAATTGCACAGAAATGTTCATGGAATTGGACACCCAGATCACTGGCCTTATTTCTCCTGAGCTCCTTGAAAGCTCCAGGCCAGCTTGAGGCTGCAAATGTATGAAACTAATAAAAAACATTGCAGGCTTGATGATGAACTAGGCTGGAAAAAATTCCTATTAAAGCATTTTTCATTATTAAAATTGCAAGGCTTTTCTGAAACCTTTCGAATGCCCCAAGGAATTTTTTTTTGCCTGACCTTCCCCCTGCCTGGCATTTGCTGCTGGAACTGGGAGCCTGCAGAATTCCTTTTCCTCCGAGGGGGCAGAACTGGGGCTGAGTTCAGCCCACCTCAGGATGAGACAGAAAAGTGCAGCTGTCCCTGAAAACCTGAGAATTCCTGAGGGAGCTTTTTAGGCTGTCTCTGAAAACCTGAGAATTTCTGAGTGAGATTTTTCAGCTGAAATCCTGAGAATTTCTGAGTGAGATTTTAGGCTGTCTCTGAAAATCTGAGAATTTCTGAGCCAGCTTTTTCAGTTGTCTGAAAATCTGAGAATTTCTGAGTGAGCTTTTTCAGTTGTCTCTGAAAACCTGAGAATTTCTGAGTGAGCTTTTTCAGTTGTCTGAAAACCTGAGAATTTCTGAGCGAGCTTTTTCAAAAAGCCCTGAATGGATTCGTGCCTGGAGATGCCTCAAAGAACCTCCCAGGCAAACCCCTCCAAGCCTCTTTGGGAGCCAACCCCAGCGTGACACAAAAACACCCCAAGCACACCAGGAACTGCAGCTCCCTGCCCAAGTTTGGGGGAAAAGGGGCTGCTGGTTTTACTTTTGGGGGATTTTATCAGCTCCCTGAGCAGAGAGCCCAGCCTGCTCTCCCAGCATCTCATTTTTCACCCAGGACAGCCCGTGACAAATGAGTGGAGCATCCCCAGTGACACATTCCAAGGGGATGATCCCTTCTGGATTCCTCTTGCTGCCCTCTCCCCTGGTTTTTTTTTTTATTATTTTGAGTTTGTTTTTTTTCATTACATGAAGCTGACAACTGCAGATTTGCCCCGTGCTGCTCACACAGTTAAAAGAAGAGTTCATGTCCACCCCAGCTTGTTTCACTTTGCTGCTGCTCCTGGGCCAGCCCAAATTTCAGCTGCAGTAACACGATCCCACTTGGCAGAGCCTGAGAGAATCTTTGGCACATTGGAAAGAGGCTTAATGTAAAGTCTGCTTTTTTTTTTTTTTAAAAAAAGAAATATCTTTTTTTTTTTTTTAAGGGCTTTTTGAAACTGCCCTGCTTGTGCACAGCTCTGGCAGCAGCTGCAGGGCTGCTCACAAATGTGAGCTCAGGGATCACAAATGCGTGCTGGGCAGGGAATGTCTTGAGAGCCTGTCCCAAAAACCCCTCCAGAACCCCTCCAGGACGGCATGGATCGGGCGGAGCAGCTCTGTGCAGGCAGCAGAGGCTCCCTGGCCCCGGAGCAGAGGAAGAGCAGGGGCTGGAGGACCACGCTGGGGGTTCTGTGTCTGCTCCCTGCGCTGGCCGTGCTGGCAGCTCTGGAATCTCCAGCTGGAATTCAGGACATTCAGGTGAGGAGAAGGGATCTGAGCCTGGGAGGGGACTGGGGGGTCCAGGAGGGCTCTGCCTGGAGGCTGGGATCTAAATATCTTAATAAATGTCTAATTAGATAGATAAATATCTAATCCATGCATAAATATATCTAATAGGTCTAAATAGTTCTGAATAGATAAGCAGATCTTTACAGACCTAAATAGATACAAATAGATCTAAGATAAATACCTAAATAAATGTCTAATTATCTAATCTAAAAAAATAAATATATCTAATAGGTCTGCAGATAAATAGATCTGAATAGATAAATGGATCTAGGTCTGAATAGATAAATAGGTCTGCAGACAGATCTAAACAGACCTGAATAGATACAAATAGATCAAAATAGATCCAAATGGATAAATATCTAAATAGATAAATGTCTGAATATCTAATCTAAATGGAGAAATGGATCCCAATAGATCTAGAGACAAATAGATCTAAGTAGATAAGTATCTAAACAGATAAATATCTAAATAGATAAATGTCTGAATATCTAATCTAAATGGAGAAATGGATCCCAATAGATCTAGAGACAAATAGATCTAAGTAGATAAGTATCTAAACAGATAAATGTCTTCATGTCTAATCTAAATAGATCTGAACAGATCTGTGGACAGATGGATCTCAATAGATAAATGTCTAACTAGAAAAGTCTAATTATCTAATCTAAATATGTAAATAGATCTCAATGGGTCTATAGACAAATGGATCTAAACAGATCTGAATAAGCATCTAAACAGATGAATGTCTATCTAATCTAAATAGACAAATTAATCTCAATAGATCTATAGACAAGTAGATCTAAATAGGTCTAAATAGATAAATATCTAACTAGATTAAAGTCTACATATCTAACTGGATAAGGTTTAAATATCTAATCTGAATATGTAAATAGATCTCAATGGATCTATAGACAAATAGATTTAAACAGATAAATATCTAAACAGATAAATCTCTAAATTGCTCGTCTAAACAGATAAATAGATATAAATAAATCTATAAATAACTCTAAATCGAACAATGGATCTATAAATTAAAAATATCCAAACAGATGAACACCTGTGAGGGCAAGGGAGGAGTTCAGGGCTGCTGGAGCCCCTTTGCCAAGGATCCCAGAGGATAACTGTGCACTTGGGGATCCCAGAGTTGATCACTGTGCACCCCAGGATCCCAGAATTGATCACTGTGCACTTGGGGATCCCAGAGTTGATCACTGTGCACCCCAGGATCCCAGAATTGATCACTGTGCACTTGGGGATCCCAGGGTTGATCACTGTGCACTTGGGGATCCCAGAGTTGATCACTGTGCACCCCAGGATCCCAGAATTGATCACTGTGCACTTGGGGATCCCAGGGTTGATCACTGTGCACTTGGGGATCCCAGAGTTGATCACTGTGCACTTGGGGATCCCAGAGCTGATCACTGTGCACCCCAGGATCCCAGAATTGATCACTGTGCACTTGGGGATCCCAGAGTTGATCACTGTGCACCCCAGGATCCCAGAGTTGATCACTGTGCACTTGGGGATCCCAGAGTTGATCACTGTGCACTTGGGGATCCCAGGATTGATCACTGTGCACTTGGGGATCCCAGAGTTGATCACTGTGCACTTGGGGATCCCAGAGTTGATCACTGTGCACTTGGGGATCCCAGGGTTGATCACTGTGCACCCCAGGATCCCAGAATTGATCACTGTGCACTTGGGGATCCCAGGATTGATCACTGTGCACTTGGGGATCCCAGAGTTGATCACTGTGCACTTGGGGATCCCAGAGTTGATCACTGTGCACCCCAGGATCCCAGAGTTGATCACTGTGCACTTGGGGATCCCAGGGTTGATCACTGTGCACCCCAGGATCCCAGAGTTGATCACTGTGCACTTGGGGATCCCAGGGTTGATCACTGTGCACCCCAGGATCCCAGAGTTGATCACTGTGCACTTGGGGATCCCAGAGCTGATCACTGTGCACCCCAGGATCCCAGAGTTGATCACTGTGCACTTGGGGATCCCAGAGTTGATCACTGTGCACTTGGGGATCCCAGAGTTGATCACTGAGCACTTGGGGATCCCAGAGTTGATCACTGTGCACTTGGGGATCCCAGGGTTGATCACTGTGCACTTGGGGATCCCAGAGTTGATCACTGTGCACCCGGGATCAGGAGGGAGCAGAGCCCGGGGGTTCCCTCGGAGCTGTCCCTGCCCTGGGCTGAAAATCCCGGGGGATTTTCTGCTCTCCCAGCCCTGGATGAGGTGGCACAGCCTGGCCTGGCTGGGCTGGGCTTAGCTGAGCTGAGCTGGGCTGAGCTGATCTGAGCTTCCCTGCCCTCCCTGCCCCTGCTGTGGGGTCCAAGCTGGGCCCTGCAGCTCTCAGCTGCCTCTTTGGGGTCACCCCAAATCCAGGGGGATCCCCAGGAGCTGATCTTCCCTTTCTCCTTAACTTCATTTCAGCCTTTAATTCTATAAAAAAAGAATTTTTGGGGTTTTTGTGTATGTGAGCATCCTGGCCCTGCCCTCATTTGCATGACACGCTCAGGTTATTAATTAACCCTAATTCAGGTGTTGCTGTTTGGCTTGAGGGGAACCGGGAGGGAGAAGGGGGTTAATTACAACAATTACAGCTCAGTGAAGGTCTGAGTGAATCATTCAGGGCAGGGTTGGTGGCCAGTGTCTCACTCCATATATTTATATATATAAAATTTTATATATATGTGTGTGTATATATATATATATATGTATAGATATAGATACCTGTATAAAAATTAAAGATGCCTTTAATTTTTATCTGTGTAAAAATGAAAGATGCCTTTAATTTCTCTCTGTATAAGAATGAGAGGCATCATTTCTTCCACGAGGGAGCTGCAGCCAGCTCCTGCTGCCTCTGGAATGTCAGGCTGGGCCACTGGCCCCGGCTCTTGGCCACTGCCTTGGTGCCTCTGGAGCCCCATTTTCAGTGTTTTAGCCCCAAAAAGGGGGACACAGAGCTGGAATCCTTCCCAAAACCCCACTCTGGGTCCCATTCATTCCCCACCAGGTCCTTAAAGGCTTTTCCAGCTGGAGCCAGACGTGCCACACACAATTCCAGCTCTTGTGCTGGTCCAGGCTTTAAAGGCTCTCCAGGCTTTCCAGGGCTCCTGTTGGCTCTGGGGGCATTTCACAAACAAAGATTTGCCTGTTTTAGTCATTTCTGCAGATTTACATCTGGGGAGTGACAGCCCAGGGAGGAGGAAATGAGAATTTCCAGGCAGAGCTGCAGATCTGCCGTGGCCAGGAGCCTCCTCAGGGCTCTTGCTGCTCTCCAGGAAGGAGAGGGGCAGCTTTGGGATGTTTTGGGATGATGCAGGGCTGCTCTCATCCCTTGGGTACCCCTCAGGCAGAGCCAGAGGTGCCCCCCAGGTTTTTATTCTGGAGGTTTTTATTCTGCACTCTGAAGCCCCTTGGAGCAGAGAATAAAAAGAAAATAAATTGGGATTTATTAAAGAGAATCAATTGGGATTTATTAGAGGCCTTCAAGAGGTGCACCTTGGGCAGTGAAAAACCTCTGAGGGTTGTCAGAAAACTCTGGGTTTTCAGAAACCTCTGAGGGTTTTCAGAAACCTCTGAGGGTTTTCAGAAGCCTCTGGGTCTTCACAAACCTCTGGGTTTCCAGCCCAGGATGGTCACAGGTTTTTCACACAATTAAAGTTTGGTCCATTTACATATCAGGGGTTAATCCTCCAATTACAGCTTCAGGTGCTGAAGTCATTTACCTCAATTCTCCCCCTGAAATTTCATTTTATTTATGCTTTTCAGGGCCTGAGGCTGTGGGGTGTGCTTGGATCTCAGGCCTGGAGGGATTTTTGTGTGTGCCAAAATGTGAAAACACTGACCAACACTTTAATGTGGACTTCACAGTTATTCATTAATGCAGCATCTGAGAATACAGGCTAAATAAACACAAAAGCTCAACATAAAAGCTAAATGTCAAGGCACCAGCTGCCCTGGAGTGTCTCCATGTCCTGTTTTGTCTTGAAGGGAGCCGTGCCAGGCTCAGCTGTGCCCAGCCCTGCCCCTGCCCGGCCCAGGCGTTACACCATCACCCCCGGCCACCTCAAGTGGGACCACTTCAACCTCACCTACAAGTAAGGCCTGCAAGCAGCCCCAAAACTCCTCCTGGGGCTGCATTCTGCTGCTCTGTACACTGGTTTTTGGGTCTTGGCTTTTGGCAGGGCAGGGAGAGCTGCTGGTGCCACTGCAAAATAGGAATATTTTGGTAAATGCTGGAGTGAGACTGTTCAGGGCACAGCCAGGCTGCCCTCCTCAGGAGGTGCTGACTGAGGGTTAATTCTCTTTATTCTGGTGGGTTTTTAGGAGTTCTGTATGAGCCTCAGTCAGCACTGAGGGAAGTCACAGGGTAGTCACTGGTAAATTTGAATTTGCCCTCTCAGGTTTCCCTGTTGAAAGGTGGACTCAGGATTTCTGTGATTTCAGGGCTCTTAGCAAGGCACAATAACCCCTCTTAGTGGGAGCAGCTGAGCACTTGAGTCAAGCCCTAAACTTCTGAATATTGTTCCACAAGTCAATGGGAGCATTCCCAAATTTTTAATGCAGGAATTTTTCAAAGCTGAGCCCTCCCTTCAGCAAAAATACTGAGTTTGCTGATGTTGTGCTGCTTAGTGTGGGATTTTAGCCACCTCCCTTGATTTCTCCCTGACAAATAAACACTAAAAGCCCTTGCTGACAGCTCTGAGGGAGGCTCTGCTCCTTCCTTGCTGCTCACCCCAAACTGGCTCAGCCCTGTGAGAGCCTTCAGTGCCCAGGCTTGCCCTGAGCAAAGCCTGGCTTGACCCAAACCTTCTGCTCCCTTTAGGATGTGCTGGGACCAGGGGAGGACAGAATCAGCATAGCTAAAAAACAGCCCGAGGGGATAGAGAATGTCTGGTCCCAGTTTCTGCACTTGAGGCAATTCCCTGAGGGCAGATCTTCCCGTGGGAGCAGGTAAGTTCCTGGGAGCCTTCTGTGCAATTCCAGGCCCAAACAGGAGCAATCTGGGCATTTCCATCAGCTGCAGCCCCTGCAGTCCCATCCTTGTTTTCCTCTCTCCAGCCCACGGGGTTTGTGCTCCTGGGCTGAGATTTGGGTCATTTGTCCTTGGTGCCCAGCTGGAGCAGGAATTGTTTTGTCTCCCTGCTCTGTGCACAGAGCTCACCATCCCATAATATGAACCCAGACCCACACACTAAAGCAGCTCAGAATGTGAAAAACAGAAAAACTAATCCTGAGATATCAGCACAGAATCTGGAAAAGAGAAAAGCTAAAAACTGAGGTATCAGTACAGAACCTGAAAAGTAGAAAAGCTAAACCTGAGGCATCAGTACAGAATCTGGAAAATAGAAAAGCCAAAACCTGAGGTGTCAGTACAGAGTCTGAAAAATAGAAAAGTTAAACCTGAGGAATCAGTACAGAATCTGGAACATAGAAAAGCTAAAAACTGAAATATCAGCACAGAATCTGGAAAATAGAAAAGCCAAAACCTGAGGAATCAGTACAGAACCTGAAAAATAGAAAAGCTAAAACCTGAAATATCAGTACAGAATCTGGAAAATAGAAAAATTAAATCTGAGTAATCAGCACAGAATCTGGAAAATAGAAAAGCTAAAAACTGAGGTATCAGTCCAGAACCTGGAAAAAAAAAAAAGTTAAATCTGAGGCATCAGTACAGAATCTGGAAAATAGAAGAGTTAAACCTGAGGTGTCAGTACCAAATCTGAAAAGTAGAAAAGCCAAAACCTGAGATATCAGTACAGAATCTGGAAAATAGAAAAGCTAAACCTGAGCTATCAGCACAGAATCTGGAGAACAGAAAAGCCAAGGCCTGGTGGGTGAGGAGGACGTTGCTGACGCGCTGTGTCCCTGCAGGATCCTGTCCTTCCCCAGGAACCTGCTGAGCGCCAGGGCCACGCGCCGCGGGCTGGCGGCCGCGTTCCGCATGTGGAGCGAGGTGTCCCCGTTCAGCTTCAGGGAGGTGCCCAGGCACCTCCCCAGCGACCTCACCATCGGTGAGTGCCCCACAGGGCCAGGGAGCTGTGGGGAGGGGGTTCCAGCAATTCCAGGGTGTCATGGGGGATCTGGGGGGCAGGAGAGCTCTCCTGTGCTGGGCGGACTCCTGGATGGGGTTTGGCAAAGGAAAAGTGGTTTTGTCTGCTCAAGGAAACATTAATGTCACCATTAACACTTCCTGTGAAGCTTCAGGCATTTGGATAACCCTCAAAACTGCTGCTTTTGCCCCAGGTTTCTATTCCATCAACCACACAGACTGCCTGGAGTCCCTGACCCACCACTGCTTCGACGGCACCACGGGCGAGCTGGCCCACGCCTTCTTCCCACCCCACGGGGAAATCCACTTTGATGACCACGAGTACTGGATCCTGGGCAACACCAGGTTCAGCTGGAAGAAAGGTGAGCACGGGGAATGGCTGGGGTTAGGTTTCAGTCTGGGATTTGGCTGAGCTGGGAAAGGGACAACAGAAACGGTTGGGGTTTTGTTGTGGGGTTGGAAGTTGTTGTTCCACCCAGCTGTGTGGTGGCAGGGCCATTTCTTGCTGGAATTATTGGGATTATTGGATAGTTCAGCACATCCTTCAGTTGAAATCCACGTGCTGGATGCTGCCAAGAGGCTTGGGTTGGACTGCAGGCTGTGGAGGTCAAACAAGAGCCTCTTTCAGCCTGGAACCTTCCCAAGCCCCCTTCTTCAGCTCAGGGCTGTGGGAGCAGAGGGCAGGAGGCTGAGGAGGGTCAGGGTAGCTCTGGGTCAAACATTGCTGCTCTCCTGGAGCCTGGCACTGCTCTGGGTCCTGCTGCTGGGAAGTGGAAGCACATGGAAATTATTGGCTGGATTTGGGCCCAAGGAGACACAGAGATGAACCTGGGGCAGCTTTGCCTTATGGAGACTGAACTGGAACAGAGACTGGACAGAGCTACAGAATAAAGCAGGGATTTATGAAAAGGATCTCCTCCATGGATCCACCTTGGGCAGCACAAGAGCCCAGCCAGGGCTGCACCCAAGGTGAACCAGAATGGTCCCAAAATGAACCCAAGGTGAACCAAAATGGTCCCAAAATAAACCCAGGATGAACCAAAATGGTCCCAAAATGCTCACGGGGTCTCTCCCTGGGCTCAGCCCTGCTCCATTTGCAGGTTGCAGTTCATTGTCCAATTCCAGCTGCAGCCCTGCAGTCCCATCCTTGTTTTCCTCTCTCCAGCCCACGGGGTTTGTGCTCCTGGGCTGAGATTTGGGTCATTTGTCCTTGGTGCCCAGCTGGAGCAGGAATTGTTTTGTCTCCCTGCTCTGTGCACAGAGCTCACCATCCCCTGATTTGAACCCAGACCCACACACTAAAGCAGCACAGAATGTGGAAAATGTAAAAACTAAAACCTGAGGTGTCAGCACAGAATCTGGAAAATAGAAAAGCCAAAACCTGAGGCATCAGCACAGAATGTGAAAAATAGAAAAGCCAAAACCTGAGGTGTCAGTACAGAATCTGAAAAATAACAAAGTTAAAACTTGAGGAATCAGCGCGGAATCTGAAACATAGAAAATCCAACACCCGAGGCACCAAACCCCTTGCTGGGGTTTCACCCCAGGAGGAGTGCTGCTAAAGCAGAGCCGTGGGCCCAGTCCCAGCTGGTTTCTCTCCCCAGGAGTGTGGCTGACAGACCTGGTGCACGTGGCTGCCCACGAGATCGGGCACGCCCTGGGCCTCATGCACTCGCTGAACCCCAACGCGCTCATGCACATCAACGCCACCCTGACGGGCAAGAAGAGCATTTCCCAGGACGAGGTGTGGGGAATCCACAGGCTCTACGGTGAGAGGGGGCTCGGGCTCTGCAGGCTCTGCCTCAGCTGCAGGCTCTGGAGCAGTCGTGGGGTCCATCCTCACCTCTCCTGCTTTGGGGCGTTCCCCGTCCCAGCTCCACGCTCTTCCTTCTGACTTTTCCTGCCTCGGGCTGGTTGCTGAGTGTCCCCAGCCCCTCTAACAGCTCCTGTGTTGCAGGCTGCAAGGACAGGTTGTTGGTGTGCCCCTCGTGGGCCAGGAAAGGTTTCTGTGAGAAGCGCAGGAAGCTGATGAAGAAGCACTGCCCGTCCAGCTGCGACTTCTGCTACGGTACCGGGGCTCCTCTGGGGCTGGGGGCTGCTCTGGGAGGGGAAAGGAGCCTGGGACAGGCAGGGTCCTCATTTCACACCAGGGAGCAGAGACACAGCTGATCCAGCTCCCAGCAGAGGGGTGGTTTGTGCAGAGGGTGCAGATCCAGGCCTGGAACGAGGAATAATTCAGCATTACTTCAACATAGTTCAACATGAAATTGCTGTCTGGAATTTAATTCCTGTCTTTAGCTGAGCCAGGGAGTGTCAAGGCAGGGAGAGGGGCTGCAGAGCAAGGATGGGGCAGGAACAGAACACAAACATCTCCAGCACAGCTGGACTGGAGCTGCTCCCAGGACAGGACAGAAAGGTGATTAATCACGGGATGTTAATCACCTTCTCCAGCCTCAGGTGAGGCAGGGCAAGCTGCTGCAGCTGTGGCAGATAAACTGAGTTCAGATGAAAACTGCTGTCCTTGGAATGTCCTGGATAACCAGTGCCTCTTCAGCACAGAGGGGTTTTGGGTCACATTAATGAAATGTGTAATTAGATAATTACAAACCCAGACATTCCACAGGCTTTGCACACACTGGACTGGTCACGTCCTCTTCCACAGCTGTGAAAGGGACAAATTGATTTTTATCACCACAAAATTTTCACCTTTGCACATCAATCACGTTCTTTGTCCATCCAAGAATTGCTCAGGAAGAGGAGGCACTTTCTCACAAAATCATTATTTAAGGAGCCTTAAATGTATTAATTCAAGTGTTTTGGGGTGAAAAATCTCCTTCACTGCTGCCATTTCCTCCTCTCCCTGCACAGAATTCCCATTTCCAACGGTGCCCCCCACTCTGCCCCCACCAAGGACCAAAACCAAGACAGTTTCTGAGGGCAGGAACGTCACCTTCCGCTGCGGGCAGAAAATCATCCACAAAAAAGGCAAAGTGCAGTAAGTGCTCTGCTCATCCAGGCCTTGGGAACCCCCCGTGCCAAAATCCACCAGGAAGAATGACAAAAACAGGATAAAGAAGGATGGGGTTTATAATCTGGAGCTCAAAAAGGATGAAATCCAATTTTATATATAGCACAAAGCTAATTCCTATTATCAGGCCAAATGCCCTGGCTTGAATATTTATATTCTTTATATTCTTCAAAATAGTTATTAAATATTTCTATTTTTTAATATATTTTTATAATTTTTAATATTTTTATAATTTTCTATTTTAAAAAAAGTATTTATATTCTGAAAAAAACCCGTAAAATTTAAATTTACCCTTTCAGGTTTTAATGAATTGGCTGTTACTGAAGTATGAACAGGTTCTGGATGTATCTAAAATTTAGGTTGGCTCAAATCCATGAGTTGGTTTAGACTTGAGGACCCAAATTCCCCTCAACTTTCAAACTCCAAAATGATTCATGATTATGCCCTGATTATCCACCTGAAATAAAGAGTAAAACTCAAATTTGTTTGGCAAAGTCTCTGCTCAACACTTATTCAGCAAAATTTATTAGTAGAAATAACTAATATTGAGTTTAACTTCCATTCTTTTTCTTCTGGCAGCTGGTACAAAGACAAGGAACTTCTGGAATATTCCTATCCAGGGTATTTATCCCTAAATGAAGATCACATGAGCATCATTGCAAATGCAATTAATGAAGGAACTTACACTTGCATAGTGAAGAAAAAAGAAAGAATCCTGACTACTTATTCCTGGAGAATCAGACTGAAGCACTGAGCCAGCCTGGATTCAGCTCCTGCTCCTGTTTCCAGCTGTTTCTTTGGCATTTTAGATTTAATTTCCAGTAGTGCAACTGAATTCTCCAGCAGCTGCTTTGGTTCTTTGGGATAAAGACTCTGGGACTGCTTACTGGAATGTCAAGCTCCTCCAGATTCCTTTGAGTGATAAAGAATTGATCAACTATTTGCTGTACAGAGAATTAAAAACCTTTTTTTTTTGTAAGAAAAGTGTCATGTGGAGCTGTGTGAACTGCTGCAAAGCAGGAGCAGACTCTGCCCCAGCCCCTGGGCCAGAGGGGTGGCAGGAAAAGGACAAATTCAACACTCTGAGTGTTATTTTACATCATATTTACAGTCATATTTTACATCCTGCAATAGAAGAAATTCCACTGCTAGGCCTTAATTCACCTTTCTTTCACTTGTCAGGAGGATGAGGCTCACACAAACCCTGTTTTGCTCCTCACTCCAGCATGTTCAAGGAGCCACAGAACAGCTCTTCCCCCCAGGTTTCCTGTGGTTTGAGGGTTTTCCTCTTATCCCAGGAGGGATTTAGTGCTCAGAGCTGGTCCTTGAGGGGTCTGAGCTGCATAATTTGCTAATTAAGAGGTCTGCACTGCTCAGTTTGGCAATTAAGGGGTCTGAGCTGCTCAGAGTTTGGTCCTTGAGGGCTCTGAGCTGCTCTTTTTGGTAATTAAGGGGTCGAGATGCTCAGTTTGGTCCTGAAATGCTCAGTTTGGTTCTTGGGGGATCTGAGCTGCTCAGTTTGGTTCTTGGGGGATCTGAGCTGCTCAGTTTGGTAATTAAGGGGTCTGAGCTGCTCAGTTTGGTTCTTGAGGGCTCTGAGCTGCTCAGTTTGGTAATTAAGGGGTCTGAGCTGCTCAGTTTGGTTCTTGAGGGCTCTGAGCTGCTCAGTTTGGTAATTAAGGATTCTGCACTGCTCCATTTGGTCCTTCAGGGGTCTGCACTGCTCAGTTTTGTAATTAAGGATTCTGCACTGCTCAGTTTGGTAATTAAGGATTCTGCACTGCTCATTTTGGTAATTAAGGGTCTGCACTGCTCATTTTGGTAATCAAGGGTCTGCACTGCTCACAGTTTGGTCCATGAGGGCTCTGAGCCTTGCCCCTGCAGCAAGGAGGTGATTTCCCCCCCGAGGATGAGGTGGGAGTGCCCCATCCAGCTGCAGAGGAGTGGCTGGCAAAGCTGGAACAATTCCCTGTCCTGGCCCAACTCTGCACTGGGGTCATGCTGCAGTCCTGCACAGCTTCCCTCTGCCTTCCTGGGGAAGCTTCTGGAAGCAGGAATGTTCAGCTGTTTCTCCCTGAGGCTGAGGGGAACAGGGAGTTTTGTCTTCTCCACAGGAAAACACCCAGACTGCTTTCCCAGCTCACCACAACTGCAGCACAGCCACATTCCAGCCCCACAGCAAAACTCCCCAAAATGGACTGAAACTGAGAAAAATGTTTAGGGTTGGAGTTAATCCCTTACTGGCCTGGTGCCCAGCTGTGGTTGCAGGAAAATGTGGTGTTTTCCAGATCTCCCTGTTCCCAAAACAAAGTGACAGCTTCACAAATCAGGGGCTCCAGAGGATGAGATTCCAACATGATTCCTCCTCTCCTCTCTCCCCAGAAAGGACTGGAATGTGGCCTTGCACAACCACTAAAAGCTGAGTTCTTCTCTGCATGGAAAAAGGGCATATATGAAAAAAAACAAAACCAAACAACTTTGACAGAAAATAAAGTTTCAAGTCTCCATATTAAATCTTTTTGATTTATAAAACAATAGAGTAATTTGTTTTGCAGTGTAAATACATTTACAGAACAAAAGAAAAAATCTGGTCAGGGAGTATCAAACCCAGCCCAGCTCTCTCCAAGGTAACAGGATACAAATCTCATCATTGTCATTTTTCTTTTTGCCCCAAATATATTCAGACACAAACCATTTACTCACTTAAAATAAAAAATAAACTCTCTTTACTGTCACCAACATCCCACTGTGCTGCATGTGAAGCAATGAAATCCTTCACTCTATTAAACAATTGAAAATGTATTTTAATTCTACAAATTTACAAGAAAAAAAAAACAAACCAAAACAAACTCAACAACAAAAAAACCCTAAAAATAAACCAGAAACTGTTCCAGGACTTTATTTCAAGTTGTCCTTTGCCACAGTTTGTGATGATCCTGGGGTTTTCAGGTAACTCCAGTCCTCTAATGGAATGCAGCAGTTAAACTCCACATTGATTTATAAAACAAGAGCCTTGGAATCTGTGATCATCTTTGAGTTTTTTCACAGGGAAAAACATCTGGTGCCCCTGACAGAGAACAGAACTGGGGCACTCAAATCCACTCACATGAATGGTGCTTTTTTTTTTTTGCTTTTAGGGTTTTTTTCCACCCTCCTTTTCCATGTTGAGTTCAAAACTTGAGGCTGAAGCCAGGTCCTGCAGCTGATGCTCCTTGGTTTGTGGTGGTCAGATGGAAACCTGTGTCCTTCAGGTCATCATCACCCTGTGAAAACCAAGCACAGGGCACTGATCAGGGGCTGGGCAGCTGCATTTACCCCCCAAAAATCTCAACAACAAAAATAAATCATCTCAAGATGAGAAACAAATGTTTGATTTAGTGGCATCACAGTTAAGGTTATTAATAATTTTTACATATTGCTATTTCAAAATTTGCCATTGCTAAAAGCAGTTTGAGTGTTCCTAGTTCCTGTGTCCACTTTTGATGCATGAGAAAGAAAAAAATGAGAAAGAAAAACATGGGCTTTCCCTGACAGTCTGGGGGAATCTCAGGATCCCAAGCAAAGCCCAGCCCAGGGGAGGCTCTGGAGCTGTGCCACACTCACAGCACTGACTTTGGGAAGGGAAGCTGGACTTTCTTTGCCAGTGAGGATCCCAGCAAAGCCCAGCCCAGCTGAAGCTCTGGAGCTGTGCCACACTCACACTGATTTTGGGAAGGAAAGCTGGACTTTCTCTGGGCTTTGGGAAGGAAAACTGGACCTTCCCTGCCAGTCCAGGTGAAATCTCAGGATCCCAAGCAAAGCCCAGCCCAGAGGAGGCTCTGGAGCTGTGCCACACTCACACTGAGTTTGAGAAGGAAAGCTGGACTTTCCCTGCCAGTCTAAGGTGAATCTCAGGATTCCAACCAAATCCCAGCCCCAGGGGAGGCTCTGGAGCTGTGCCACACTCACCAGCACTGACTTTGGGAAGGAAAGCTGGACTCTGCCTGGGCTTTGGGAAGGAAAACTGGACCTTCCCTGCCAGTCTGGGGGAATCTCAGGATCCCTATCAAATCCCAGCCCCAGGGGAGGCTCTGGAGCTGTGCCACACTCACAGCACTGACTTTGGGAAGCAAAGCTGGACTCTGCCTGGGCTTTGGGAAGGGAAGCTGAGACTTTCCCTGCCAGTGAGGATCCCAACCAAATCCCAGCCCCAGGGGAGGCTCTGGACTGTGCCACACTCACAGCACTGAGTTTGGGAAGGAAAGCTGGACTCTCCCTGCCAGTCTAAGGTGAATCTCAGGATCCCAGCCCCACGGGAGGCTCTGGAGCTGTGCCCAACTCACACTGACTTTGGGAAGGGAAGCTGAATTCTCTTCTGGGCTTTGGGAAGAAAGCTGGACTCTGCCTGAGCTTTGGGAAGGAAGGCTGGACTCTCCCTGCCAGTCTAAGGTGACTCTCAGGATCCCAGCCCAGGGGAGGCTCTGGACTGTGCCACACTCACAGCACTGACTTTGGGAAGGGAAGCTGGACTCTCCCTGCCAGTCTAAGGTGAAATCTCAGGATCCCAACCAAAACCCAGCCCAGGGGAGGCTCTGGAGCTGTGCCACACTCACAGCACTGACTTTGTGAAGGAAAGCTGGACTCTGCCTGGGCTTTGGGAAGCAAAGCTGGACTCTCCCTGCCAGCCTAAGGTGAATCTCAGGATCCCTATCAAATCCCAGCCCCAGGGGAGGCTCTGGACTGTGCCACACTCACCAGCTGGCTGTAGCCCAGCCCTCCCTCGGGGGGCCGGGGGCTGGTGCCCCTCTTGACCCTCTGCTGCTCGCTCTTGGCTGGCCAGGTGGGGAACATGGAGGGGTCGATGGGCAGCGGGGTCTCCCGGAAGTACTCGTGCTTCAGCCCGTCCTCGGCCGTGATCCGCCGCGCCGGGTAGTACGTCAGGAAGCTGCCAAGAGCAGGGAAAAAAGGGAGATTTTAGCCCCCAAAATGGTGAATTGTTCAGGAACGAGGCTGAGGGGTTTGTGGTGCTTAACAGAATTCTGGCACTGGGTATTGGGGGTGATTCTGGTACCGGTGTTGGGTGGAATTCTTTAATTTGGTGAAATTACGTGAGTAGGATTGGGTATAATTCTGTTACTTTGGAGTAATTTTATTGCTGGGTATTGGGTATAATTCTATTCATTTGGTATTATTTTATTACTGAACATTTTGTATTAATTTGGTTTAATTTTATTACAGAGTATTTGGTATAATTCTATTACTTTTGTATAATTTTATTAGTGGGTATTGGGCACAATTCTATGCACTTGGTATCATTTTATTATTGGACATTTTGTACTAATTTGGTATAATTTTATTACTGGGTATTGGGCACAATTCTATTCATTTGGTACAATTTTATTATTGGATATTTTGTATTCATTTGGCACCATTTTATTACAGGGTATTGGGTATAATTCTATTCATTTGGTATAATTTTATTAATGGACATTCTACATTAATTTGGTATACTTTTATTACTGGGTATTGGGTATAATTCTATTACTGGCTATTGGTATAATTCTATTCATTTGGTATAATTTTATTACTGGATATTGGGTATAATTCTATTACTTTGGTGTAATTTTATTACTGGGTATTGGGTGGAATTCTATTCATTTGGTATCATTTTATTATTGGACATTTTGTACTAATTTGGTATAATTTTATTTCTGGGTACTGGATATAGTTCTATTACTCTGGTATCATTTTTTTAATTGGGTATTGGCTGTAATTCCATTAATTTGGTACATTTTATTACTGGACATTGGGTATTAATTTGGTTTAATTTTATCACAGAGCATTTGGTATAATAATTACTTTGGTCTCATTTTATCACATGACATTGGGCATAATTCTACTACTTTGGTATAATTTCATTACTGGACGTTTGATATAATCCTATTTCTTTGGTATAATTTTATTTTTGGGTCTAATGACACAATTTGGATCCCCTGGAACGTGGCACCCACTTGTTCATGAGGTCGAAGCCCTGGTCGGAGAGCAGAGCCCCGAATCTCTTGCGCAGGTTGTTGTAGGGATATTCTGTGAAGGTCATTTTCTTCACTGCTGGCAGCTCGTTGTAACCAGGCCAGATCTTTTCACTGGGAGTACCCAGATCCTGCAAATCAAAATATCTCTTTAATAAACTCAGAGTGCAAGCTTTGATTTATTCATGAGGAGTTGGGAAGTACCCAGAGAAAACAGAGATAATAAATGGTGGTCTCAGCCTACTCAAAGTGTGGTGAAGCAGATTAAATAACTTTTTATTGAGGCTGAATCTCTGTTAAAGAGCAACACCAATGCTCCTGTTTCTAAAACCAGTCAAAATCCCCAAATCGTTTTTAAATTACCTTAAAAACTTTGTTAATCTGGTCGATTTCTGACTTCCCTGGGAACAGCGGCTTCTGTGTCAGCAGCTCCCCAAAAATACACCCCACTGACCACATGTCTATGGCTGTGGAATACTCCTGGAAAGAGGGGAAATAAAGTTACACCTCAGAAAAATCAGGAAGATATTTTCACTGAGTTGTTTGGATGGATTTTGTGGCTTCTGGGGGTTTATTTGTGGTTTTTTTGAGCAGAACACACACAATCAGTCCCATACCCAAGGGCCAGGTCTCAACTGTAATTATTTCAAATTTCTAATTACTGTGAATTATGAGCAACGCCCATGACACAAACATTCAGGATGAAAGGTGAAGTCTCCACACTGAAGCCTCTCTTTTCCACTCACAAACAAAGCAGCACAGCTGACAAACCAGTATTTTATTCTGGCAGGGCTCTTGCCACTGCAGCCCTACAGAACCCTGACTTCACCCAGATTTCAGTCACCAGCAGGGAACATTCTAGAATAGTGCCACTACCTTGTTCTGCTCTCAGATGTCACAGGTTTTAGACTAATTTTAAAAGAAATTTAAAATCTAGCTGCCAAAGGTGACATTTTGCCACAATCCATGAGAAGTCCATCAGCATTCCAAGGGACAAAACCCATCTGTCACCCACCCTGTGTGTGGGGAGGATGGTTTTAGATGTCATTAGGAGTAAAAATACTGAATAGTCAAGATTTTCAGCTATGAATCAATATAAATACCCAAGGATGCTCTCACTTTGATCATGATTTATAAAATCAGGTATTTTGTAACTGCAGTCACTGCTCCAGCAGCCAGAGGAACAAGGAGGAACTCACCTTTGCTCCAAGCAGCAGCTCTGGAGCTCTGTACCACAGGGTCACAACCACAGGGGTGTAGGGCTTCAGGGGAGACCCATATTCCCTGGCTAATCCAAAATCCCCAACCTGAAAGGAAAAAAAGCAACATTTCCAGCACTGCTCGTTCACCATCTGCCACTGCACAGAGCTTTGGGCACACTGTAACTCTGTGTAATTCTGCAGCATAGAAATTGTCCTGATTTCTTATTTTTTTTTTCCAAATTCTTACTTTTAAAATGCCTGAATGACTGAGCAGCAGGTTGGAAGTTTTCAAGTCTCTGTGAAGGATCCAGTTGTCGTGGAGGTGTTTGACCCCTCGTAGTAACTGAATCATCAAAGTCTTCACTTCCCCTGGAATGACAGAAAATGCACTGAAGAAAAGAAATCTACCTTTAATTTGTGGTTTGTTTGGGAAGAGGGCAGGAAGGAGTGGCTAGTTAAAGCACAGTAGAAAATGTGTCACAGAAGAGCAAAATTCATTTGGGCAAGTGGAATTCATCCAAGTTATGCTCAGAAATTATTGTCTCTCATAGGAAGCAGCCAAAATTAAAGCCCAGTGTTCTTTTCCAGTTCAAACTCCCCCAGTTTCACCTCTGAACAGCTCCACCCCAGACACACAAACTGCATTCAGCACCAGCTATCACCACGAGGATCAGCCAACACCTTAAATTGGGTCAGGTTTTGGAGAACAAGCAGAAAAAGCCAGGAAATCTCAGTTCCAAGGAACACAGGACATTCCACAGCAGCACATGGCACTGCCAAGGCCAGCAGGGCCATTTGTGTTGGCCACTTCTCCAGCTCTGAGAATTCCAGGGCACTGTGCAAGCAGTACCTGGCAGGAAAGGCTGTTTCATTGTTTCCATCAGGCTCTTGAGGTCGTGTTCCACATAATTCATCACGATGTAGATTTTATCCATGTTACTGCCCACAACGATCTCCTGCAACACAGAACCACAGGGGCAAAACCTACACATGGTGTTTAAAAAGCATCCAAAATCAATGTTAGAAATGTAATGGGAAGAGGATGGAGGCTGCCATTGGTAAAATCCTTAGAAAATGTGGTTTTTGTTAAAAACCAGCTCATTTTTTGTGGAACAGCAGATTGTGCAGTGATGTCTGTACAGCCTTATGAGCAGCACACAACTGCTCACAGAAGCAAGATCTCACAGGGTTGCTGATAGTTTAATATTTAAAAACCAAGAACAAATGACTTCAGACACAAAAGATTGCAGCCTTACTCTGACAGTGACAATGTTCAGGTGCTGTGCTTTCAGAATTGTATTTATTTCTCTCAGAGAAGTAATGGGAAAACCTTCCTTCTCCTTTTCCATTTTCAGCCGCTTCAGAGCCACAATTTCATCTGCAAAGGAAACACATTTCACACAGTTAATAATTCACATTACCAGGTGATCTCTCACTGATTAAATATTTAATTATCTGTGCTGTTCTGCCTTGAAAACGAGCAGCTTGCTGGTAATGAAATATTTAAAAATAATATTAAATTTTTTTAAAAATAGATTTTGTTCATCACTGAAAAATGCAGAATGATAATTGGCAGCCCTAAGTCCCCTGAGGAAAAAGGAGGGCTCTGATACCCACCAGTCTTTTTGTCCTTTGCCCTGTACACCACACCATAGGTTCCTTCTTCAATCCTGTTCAGACACTGGAATTCCTCCACGCTGCGACATCCCTGAAAAACACAGGGACAGCATTTACTCCTCCAGCACCTGGGGAAGGTTTTGCTTTTTTAAAAGCTTCAGCAACTCCACAGTTAAAATTTACCAGAAGAATTCAGCTATAAACCATATGAGAAAGGTAACTTTGGGGTTTGTTTTTCAGAGTTTCTAAAGGAATTCTGGACAGAGCCTGTGTTTCAGCAGATTGATTAAATTATTCCATTCACTTTTGCACAGAATAATCTGAAACACAAAGGCAGCAGCTCAGCACCTTTCACATAATTAATTAGTAAAAATCTGATTTTTATTAGTATTTCTGCACTTTGCTGATGGGTATATAAATAACACCAGTTTGTTTATGAAAACAGAGCTCTCCTCTCACAAGGATCAATTTTCAGACAGCAATACCAAGAGAACAGACACCAATAATACCAAAAATATTGAAGAGGGTGATCCCCTACCTGGAGGGCAGGAAGATACTTGGGCAGCTCCTGTTTCAGCTCGATGGGGGAGGAAGCTGGAGAATCAGGAATGTATTCCCCTTCTGTCATGGCATTGGAATGAGGGGATCCCTCGCCCACCTCCTCCTCCTCCACCTCACTCCCTGCAGAATCCCGGTCAAACCTCGACTCTGGAACTGCAAAAGTCAGAATCAGTCGTGGAAAGAGGAGCTGTGTGGATTAATTAAACTCAGCTTTAGGGAAATAAAGGGTGACATGGAGCACTGCATGGCAGAGGATGGTGGAGAAGCCAAATTTCTCCTCTGCTCTTTCAAGAATTCACCTACAGTTTCCAGTGTAGGTCAGAAAAATAAATCTTGACACCAGAATGGAAGAGAAAAGTGACCCAGGATGTCTCACTCTCATTCTGGGTCTCATTCTCTGATTTTGATGAGAGGACAGGACAAAAGAACACAAAATGAAAGAGAAGGAAACATCAGCTCATCAGACTCATTCCCTCTAAACATAAAGTTTGGAGCAGACTTCAAGGAATTTCTGAGTTTGACATGAGAATTGCATTTCAATCTTTTAAATATTTGTAGAAATAGATTTATCTAGCTGCAAAAACTCAGTTAAACACTTCTTTAAAACATGATTTGCATTGTACCAACTGGGATGTGGTTTCCATTCTCCCGTTCCTCCTCTTCGCTCATCTCCTCTTCGCTCACCTCCTCTGCAAAACAGAACCAAGTTTGATTGGAAAAAATCCACATTTCTGCAGCTCCTGGGGAGGCAAATCCCTGCTGGAATCCTCTCCTATCTCACCAGGCTTCTGCACTCCCAGTGCCCAAGAACTTCTGGTTCATTTCCAACAGGGAACACAACTCTGATCAATTCTCTGGGAATTGGGATATGGGCAGGTAAATAAAGGATGAATATTTCCTTATTAACTGTATTAATTGATTTTAAAGAAAAACACCCAGCCATCAGAGCCTGCTCTTGTGCCTTTTCTTTACTAATTAATGACAAGAACAGCTGCACTCAGACTTCTTTACTGAACTTGGTGTTATTACGTTCATTCATTTGAAAAAAAACTTCTGAATTTTGCAACAGAAAATAACTCAAAATGACAAAGACATTTGGACTTCACCACCCCCCAAAGAAGAGCAGACTGTGCTCTGCAGAGTATTTGATGTGTTACTGAGCTGCTGACCAGTTAGGGACACAAAACTGGCTCTCAGTTTTCTGATCTGGCTTCTTAGAAGAAGAATTGGTATTACCTCTACACAAAAGGATAAAATGGGACTTGTACTTGGGTGTTTTCTTTTTAGTTATCTTGACCTGTGAGGTCTCAGTCTAGCCTAGACTAAGAGAAAAGGAAAATGTTCAATTAAAATAACACAGGATGAGGAAAAAAAAAAAGAAAATCACACACCCCTGTACCCTGCTTGGTGAAATGCTCACCTGCTGATTGCTCAGACACTTCCTCAGAATTGCTTCCTGTCTCTTCCTCCTCCTCCTCTTCCTCTCCCTCTTCCTCAGAGCCTTCACTGCTGGACTCTTCCTCCTCCTCTTCTGAGCCTGATCCAGATTCTGCCCAGGAATAATCAGGCAGTTAACACTCACAGTGTTTGCTCAGCAGAGAAATTAATTACATCTGTGCAATTAATTACAGCTCCTAAATTGCATTTAGTCACCTGAGGAAGACTCTGCTGAGCTGGTTTTTCTCTCACTGTCACTGATGTCTTGCAAGTCTGACAGAGGATCCCTCTCTTCTGGTTTCTCTTCTTTCACTGCTGAAACCACAAAAATTAAAACCACAGTGCTAATTGAGTATCATTTCCCAGCCTCTGAATTCCCAGGTAACTGCTTCAGTTTCTGCTGGCATTAAATCAGTGCTGAATATTCACTATTGGAAATTCAGAGCACTAAAATAAAAATAATAATAATAATTTCACACTCTGCTCAATGACAAACAGCTTTTCTGAATCGCAGTGGTGCAGGACCAACAGCCAAAAATATGGAATATTGACCTGATTTTTAAACATGGTGTGTTCCTAAGGTCTTCTAAGATGAATTAAAACAGGGGAAAAAAGGGGAAAAAGCACCATGGTGACAAGAATCACCAGGACAGGGTCCCTACACACTGCTTACTGCTCATTGCAGTGATCACCATGAGAAATCCCTGGTGGTTGATGGGGCAGGAGCTTCCCAGGCCTTGCTGCCTCCACCTGGAATTGCAGCAGATTCCATCCTGCTGAGTGCCTACACTGCTTTTCACAGCTGCACACGTTAGCAAGGCAGACACAGAGCTTTCCTCCTTCAAACAAAGGCATTTGTGTGTCACTTGTGCAAGTTCCCTACACCCAAAACCTTCAGGTGGGACCATTTTCTGCCTTGGGAAACAAAATTCACCATCTAAGCAGAGTTCTGCCTTCAGAATTAATTTCTTCTACAAGATGACAGAATCAGTGATGCTTACACTGATCCCTGTGAGGTCACTTTTTAAGGTAGTTCAGCTCCTAACCCCAAATCCAACTGGAGCTGGAATAACCAACCCCTTTCTAACCTGCAAGGCAATTCAACTGCAGGATTTTAAAAATTCAGTCAGCTGCTTCTTTCACCACTGAAACAGGGGTAACTCAATTTGAAATGATGCTAATTTTCCAATTGCTACTCCTACCCCTAAATCCACTCCATTTATCACCTGTGCATCTCCTGCAGAACCAGCTTTAGGAAAGAGATATTGCTGAAGATTCCAGAGTTACACCACTGGGGCTGAGCTGGACAAGACTTTAACTGAGCACCTGGCATGTTTGTTTGAGACTAAAAATGAGTGGAATTCGATTGAATTTGATTTTTACCCCAGCCCAGCTCCTGCTGCCCCCCAAGACAGTGTAGAGTGGCAGATGCTACCTGGTTTCCTGCTCTCTCCTTGCTCAAGCTTGTCTCTCTGCTGGCGCAAAGGGCTGCGACTCCAGGGTCTCATTTTTACTTTGTCTCCATATTCTTCCCTCACTGTTCTATGGTGTGCAGAAACTAGGGAAAACAAAACCACAAGAAATTGTTACATCTGCCTAATT
Source organism: Passer domesticus (assembly GCF_036417665.1). Taxonomy (NCBI): domain Eukaryota; kingdom Metazoa; phylum Chordata; class Aves; order Passeriformes; family Passeridae; genus Passer; species Passer domesticus. Next base: position 5,982,995 of record NC_087495.1, on the reverse strand, counting down.
AGAGTTGTCCTGTCTGCCACAGCCACCTGATTTAAATGCTTTTTTTTTTAACAGGTTAATAGGGAAGAGTGGGAGAGGAACCTACTTAAATCTGGGAGAATGAAGGGCTTTGATTTATCTCAAATAAAAGATGGATTTGTACTGCTTAGAGAAAGCTGCTGCCACACTTAGAAGCAAGCTGCCCTGTATGTTACACAGTGAACCCCCTGATTCTAAAGCATTAATGCCAGAGAAAGAAGTGGAAAATATGTAAAAGAATAAAACCAGCTGAGGTTTAGAAGGAGCTGACAGAACATTCAGAACAATAAAACCAATTAAATGAAAGGTTACACAGATTGAGCACTATCAGCATAAAGCCAAGCACAAAAAGGAGCTGTTTGGTATGAGCTGAGCAAGAAAGAGAAAGCAAAAAACATGGTTTGTTGTGCTATTCTTGAATAATCTCCATCACCTGATCACAGGAATGGGCTCTGATCTTTACCTCTGAAAGCTGGGACAGAGATCCTTGAACCAGAAGGATCTGAGCTGAGATTGCAAACACCCACCACGCTGTGCAAAGAGCTCAGGTGCAGAACTTAAACACTTCAGGCACCAGGCGATCCCACCTGACCCCCAGTACAGCATTCTCCATGCCTGCAGTACTTACATGACCTCTCCCTCTTTGCAATTTATTCCCCCAAATCCTTAAAACATGGAATTTTGAGGTTTCAACCTCTATCACACTGAGTTAGACTCAGCCAAAGAGCTCAGAACCGCTGGGGTTGTGCTGGGTGCACCTCCAGAAATCCTGGTTTTATAGGAAATCTCCCTGACAGGGAGAGGCAAACGCAGACTGACCAAGCTCTCAGGACATTTAAGGCACATAACAGCATCACATTATTTTATCTCCCCAGGTAAAACTTAAATTTCATTTTCCCTCAGATTTCAAAGGCCCTCCCCACTAATATTTTTTAAATTCTGGTGTTGCTTTAATAAAAACCACTTTCTATCCCTCCATTCCACCCCGTGTCAGCAGGCAGGAAAGTGACAGTAAATATGAAGAATGTTTATGCAGAGGGGGTCACCTTCTCTCCTGGCTTCCCTCTCCTTCCTCCTCTCCTCAGCTCTCCTCTCTCTCTCCTTTTGCTCCCGCTGCTCCTTCTGCTGCTCCCGGATTTTTCTTTCCCTTTCTCTCTCCAGTTGCTCCAGACGATCTCTGGAAAATAATTTTTGTTTGTTACAAATTCAGCTGGTGAAGAGAAGGAAAACTGGATTGCAGCAGCAAACCACTGAACTCAGCTTCCTTCTCGACACCCCCAGCTGTGCATCAGTCAGAATCAGGTGGAGTTTTTCAGCTGATCCTTTAAAAAACAGGTTTAAAAGACTCAGACCAGGAGCTCTCCACCCTATCAGGATTTAAGCAGAAATTAAGCCAGTCCAGTTAATTAATCCCCAGATAATCCAGGTAATTAATCCCCTGTGCAAAACTGGTTTGTACTTATTTTTTTAGGTTGGAAAAAAACCTCTAAGACCACCCAATCTTTTTATTCCAGCCAGGTGAATTCACCTGGAATACCCACGGTAATGAAGCACTTAAAAACAATTAAAGTGAAGAACACATTCCCAGGAGCACAGACAATTTCTACAGTGGATTTTTTTGGAGATGTCACAACAAGAACTGCTCAGAGGAGGCAGGTAGGGGTGTACCTCTCCCTCCTGGAATGCTCCCTTGCCATCTCTCTCCGTTTCTGTCTCTCCCATTCACGCCGGGCTTTGTCCTGCTCTTCTCTATGTCTCTTCCTACGCTCATGCTCCCGTTCTTTCTCTTTCACTCTGGCATGTTTCCCTTGAACAGACACAAATCAATTGCTGAGTGTTACTGCTCAAAATAATCACTGAAAGCAAAGCTCAGGGGGTGAAACTGATGGGAAATGTTGCCATGATCTCTGTTGTTTTCTTAAAGGGAAAATCCTGTTCTGAAAGGGGGTTGGAAAGCCCAAAGTCTCTAAGATTTTGCATGAATACTTGTATGAAAGTAAAAAATGGTTGTTACTGACAGGAAAACAACAGGAATATCTCTGGAAAGGATTTTTTTTTTTTCCTTGGCAGGTACAAAGATCAGAGGTGAAGCCAGAGAGAATCTTATCAGGCTTCAAGGAGTAAAAGTGACCTCAGTGTCCTTATCTCAGAGTGATTTCTGTCCTCACACCCCTGGCATTCCCCTAAGGACACTGAACAGCCAGAGAAACAATAACAGCTGGAATTCCTCTGCCTGTTCTTTACTGCAGTCCCAGCAAGCAGAAGCTCCCAGAGTGGCACCTTCTGCAGAGTGACTCCTGTGCCTGCGTTTCTCTTTCCTCTTCTCATCTTTCCTGTGGTGGGTTTTTTCTTTCCGGGACATTTGCTGGGGTGGTTTGATAGCCAAGGAATCATCTTCTTCTCCCCTGAAAGGCAGGACAGGAATAAACTCAGGGAGGTGACAGGGGAAATTCACAGACTGCCTTGTTTGGAAAAGATTCACATTTTATTTTGAGTTTCCATAATAAATCAAAACTGGAACACTTAAATCTTAACCAGTGCTCCAAAGGTGTGTTCTATATAAAGGATTTCCACATCTAAAATTTGATTTTCCCTTCAGATATTTGAAACCAAATTCTCAGGATGTTGAAAGGTTAATTTCAGGAGCTTTTTTCTCTTTTTATCTCCTGACTCCTACCTGTCTTCCATGGAGTCTTCCCTCCTGTAGGGCGAGTTCCTGATGGTGATTTCCATGCGGTGGTCTCTCAGCTCCCCCTCTTCCAGAGAGTCCCTCTTGGAGTCCCTGTCATCGGACTGAGGGAGCAAGCACAGCCCAGCCCAGCCCAGCCCTTTAGTGCACGGCCAGCACCAAGGCAATCAAACAGCCCCCAGGGCTTTCGCTGCTGCCCCAACACCGCGGCTGCCCAGCCCTGGGACATCCGCTGAGCTGTGACAGCAGCACTTCTCTGCAGCTCAAGTGCATTCATTGGACGTAATCAGGCAAAACGAAACCCCGAGGAGGGGGCGGCAATTACTGTGTGGTATTTTCTGCAATAATTGTTTTGCACACAGCTGTGCAAAACCAAACAACAACGTAAAAGCGATCCCAAAATTAAGATTTCAACCCATGCCTCTATAAAAGCTTTAAAAGTTGTTCCTGGAACTGCAAGCTCCAGTTCATTATTTATTTCTATTTATTTAAAATTAAATTATTTAATATCTTATCATATTATTATTAATATATTATTAATATATAATATATATTATAAATATATATAATATATTTATATTTATTATTTATTTATATTATTTATTTATTATTTATATTTATTTATATTATTATCAATATATTTATAATATTTATTATAAATATATTATTAATATATAATAGATATAATATATAATATATTATTATTAATATATTATTATATTATTATATAGTATTATATACCATTACAGTATATAATTATATATAATTATCTAAATTTAAATTATTAATTAGATTAGTTTATTTATCTTTGCTGACCAATAACCAAACAACAACATAAAAGCGATCCCAAAATTAAGATTTCAACCCATGCTTCTATAAAACCTTTAAAAGTTGTTCCCAGAACTGCAGGCTCCAGTTCATTATTTATTTCTATTTATTTAAAATTAAATTATTTAATATATTATTATATTATTATTATTAATATATTATTATTAATATATAATATATATTATAAATATATATAATATATTTATATTTATTATTTATTTACATTATTTATTATTTATATTTATTTATATTATTATCAATATATTTATAATATTTCTTATAAATATATTATTAATATATAATAGATATAATATATATTATTATTAATATATTATTATTATTATATTATATAGTATTATATACCATTACAGTATATAATTATATATATTTATCTAAATTTAAATTATTAATTATATTAGTTTATTTATCTTTGCTGACCAATAACCAAACAACAACGTAAAAGTGATTCCAAAATTAAGATTTCAACCCATGCTTCTATAAAACCTTTAAAAGTTGTTCCTGGAACTGCAAGCTCCAGTTCATTATTTATTTAAAATTAAATTACTGAATATATTTAAACCATTAGAGTATATAATTATATATAGTTATCTAAATTTAAATTATTAGTTATATTAGTTTATTTATCTTTTCTGACCAATAACCAAACAACAACATAAAAGTGATTCCAAACCCATGATTTCAACCCATTCTTCTATAAAACCTTTAAAAGTTGTTCCTTGAACTACAAGCCCCAGTTGATTATTTATTTATATTTATTCATATTTTTATTTATTTAAAAATAATTTAATATATCTAAACCATTATTGTATATAATTATCTACATTTAAATTATTAATTCTATTACTTTATTTATCTTTTCTCACCAATATCCAAACAGAACAGCAAGACAAAATTGATTCCAAACCCATTTTTACCCATTCTTCTATAAAATCTTTAAAAAATTGTTCCTTGAACTGCAAGCCCCAGTTGATTACTTTATTTTTATATATTTATATATTTTATTTTAAATTAATTTAATTTATATAAAATTAATTAGCATATATAATTCTATATCATTTAAATTAGATAGAATATATAATTTAAATTGTATAGAATATATAATTCTATGTAATTTAAATTATATAGAATATATAATTTTATATAATTTAAATTATACAGAACACATCATTCCATGTAATTTAAATGATACAGAATATATAATTTTTTATAATTTAAATTATATAGAATATATAATTCTACATAATCTGAATTTTAATTTAAATTATTAACTCCATTAATTTATTTCTCTTTTCTGACCAATAACTACAACAAAGCACAGCATACCTTGCAAGACCAACAAAATCTTGACAAAACATCACATTTTTGTTAAACTTTGGAATTAGAGACCACAGAAAAAAAAACTTCAGCTGACAGAGCATCAAAAAAACCACCAGAAAATCAGGATACAGGCACTGCTCCCCATTAAAACGCAGTTTTCTATTAACAAAGCAAATAATTAATTAAAATGAGTCCCAAGGGCAGCTTACATTTTTCATACGTTTGATCTCTGCCTTCTCCTCTTGCTCCTTCCTTCGCTTCTTCTCCTGGAGAATCTCATCTAAAGTCTTCACCTTCCAAGAATCCTTTTCATCACCCATTGGAGTTCAACAGAACACCCTCTGCAGAAGGAGACACTGACACACCCCACAAAGAAATAAAAATAAATCTATTTACACCTGTATTTTCACTCAGTGTTTATTTTTGAGTAAAGCCACGCTGGAGCTGGTTTTGAACCAAAAATGTTGGTTTTAAACCCAAAGGAAAGATTCTGCTAAGAGCTCAGGGAGCTGCTGGAGGGCACAAAAAAAAAATTATGGCCAAGGTTTGGTGCTATGTATTTAAAAATAAGCTGAGACCTTGGGGGAGGTGGAAAAGCTTGGGGAAAAGGACACAGATAAATAGTAAGGACAAAAATAATTTATGGGATATCTGGCAGAACTACTGAAATAAGGAAGAAAATTATGAAGGTAACTGTGCTGAAATCAGCTGTCACTGAGGGAAAGGCACTGAGAGGAGAAACCATAATTAACCCACAGAAGCCAGAATATTAATTAACAAGCCAACTACGCCCCTTCCAACCAACGAGCGCTAATTCCTCGATTCACCAAAACGCACAAACAGCAGAAACTTGCCCAGCGGGGTGCGGAACACCCCGAGCCCCCCGCCCATGGCTGCCCCCTCTCCTGAGGCACCCCGGGCCTGCCTCACGGAGCGCCGCCCGCGGGGCCGCCCTCCCTCTCTCCCTCCCTCAGCCTGCCCTCCGAGCCCGCGGAGGCCTCCCGGTGTCCCCTCGGATGTGTTGCCGTCCCCTCGGAGCCCCGGTGTCCCCTCAGAGCCCCGGTGTCCCCTCGGAGCCCCGGTGTCCCCTCAGAGCCCCGGTGTCCCCTCAGAGCCCCGCTCACCGCCACCGCGCCCGGCCAGCAGCAGCGCGCGCCTCACGCGTCACTTCCGCCCGCCGCCGCGCGCCGATGGCGTCAGCGCCGCCTCACGGCCCCCCTCATTAATTTTAGGCGTTAATGAGGCGTTAATTGAGGGAGATTCTCGGCGCGGCCACGCGGAGGGGCGTTAATGGAGCTGGAGGGTGTGTGCCTGGGTAGTGATAAACCCAGAGAGTTTGGGTTTATCGAATGTTTAGCGAATGGAGGTGTTGTCAGCACAGGGCCGCGTTTAATTCCACCTCAGTCCAAGTGTTTGATTGAATAAATTAAATTTGGATGAATAAATTGGAGTGGATAAATGTGATTACTACAAAAAGATGTAATTCCTACGTGGAAATGAGTGAGAGTGTGAGGGAGGAGGTGACAGAGGTGACACAGGGATGGGACACGGCCCGGAACAGCAAAGAGCCCTAATTATGATTCCTAAAATCACTAATTATCCATCCCCCATTGGAAATATGAGAATATAATAGGAAATAATGATAAATAATGGGAAATAACGGGGTATAATGGGAAATAATGACAATTTAGAAGCACAGGGAGTGCTGTTACCCCTCCCACCTGCCCCTCAGTGCATCAGGAATTCAGATTTAAGGAAAACACGCTTTGAGTGAATTAAAAATGTCAAATAAATTAAAATGCACGGCTCCAGCTCACAGAGATCCTCTTTGTCATGGGGATCTGAGTGTGGCCACGAGAAATTCAGGGACAGAAATTCTAAAATGTTCCCAAAAAAATCAATTTTCTGTCATAGGAAGAGCTGGGGTGGGACAGCCTCAAGAATTCTTAACAAAGAGCAAAAAGCTCCTTGTTTACACAAGAGAAAATAAGATTTACTGGTCTGACCAAGGAATAAAAAGGTTTTTGGTTTGTTTAATTGAAGGAAAGTAAAAGGTAAAAATATGGCAAAGGAAAATACAGCAAAGCCCAGCAGAGCAGGAGGGGTTAAAATCCCAATCCCAAATCCTCCCAGGGTCACAGGAAAACAAAAACCTGCTGGGTTTTAAAATGTTGGGATTTATCTGAGAGCAGAGCCACCTAAAGCAGAAATGAGACAAAAAACACACCTTTTTTTTTTTTTTAATAGTTATACTTTCAAAAGTCTCAGTGTATTTGGCAGAAAACAAATTTAAAAAAAACCAAAAAACAAAACCAAACACAGAGCTCCACAGTCCACAGCTTTTATAAAAGTGACAGGAGTACAAAAGAAAACAAAATACCACAGACTTCTCACATACACAAGGATGAAAAAATTGGCATTTTTCTCCCTCAGATCTTTGGGGAATCTGCCCCAGGCAGCCACTGAGGTGTGGAAATGTAATTTTACAGGAATTCCAATTGTAATTTCCTGTTAACTGTTATTTTTACCATAAAGACCACTACATATCCATGCTCCAACCTTCCAGAAGAGTGGCAATCATTAAAATCCACTCATTTTCATTTAAATTTTGTTCCCAAAAAGTCCATGTGAATGTTTTTGTAGCTACACGTGTGCTTTATTTTTGTCAAAACTGACTGTTTTTCAGAATTTTGAAAAGGAAAGTTAACTTTTAATCTTTGATCCACCACAAAAAACACATTTCCTTTAAAAAAAAGGAAACTTAAAAGCAGCAGAAATAAAGATTTGCCTCAGTTTATGGTTAATATTCCTCCCATCTGTCACAGATGCCTCTGAGATTTCTTTATATATAATCAGAAATTAGATATTTTACACACAGGTCAGACTCATAACCCTGAGTTTCTAAAAGGCAGCTTTTTGTTGCACTCTTAGAAATAATATAAAAAAAAAACAACATCAATTTCTTTCCTCATGCATAATAAAATGAAATTAAAACAACAAAATCTTTTTTTTTACAGAAATACAGAGATCCTGCTTCCTTTGTCACCACAATTTTCAGTGGTTTTTTTTTTCCTCTAAACAACCACAAGTATTGAATTCAACGCTCCATTTACACAGGGTAATTCACGTGGGTGAATATTTGCATTTCAGTCCTGTCCATAAATGATCAGAATGCAATCTTCCCACCTTAAATTTGTACATTTTGAACCACTACAAATCCTGGATTTGTAGCCAGCAGCAGGTGCTCACCACAGCTCATTTCCCACAGTTTGCTTCAAGCAAACCCTTGAAATTTGGGGTTTTTTTGGATGGAAGGGCGGGAATTCCAACCCTTCTTAGAATTATGGAATCTCCTGAGCGGGAGGGGACCCACAAGGACCATCCAGTCCAACTCCTGCCCTGCACAGAAATCAAAATCCACCCCAAAACCCCTTCTTGTGCTGTCCAAACGCTCCTGGAGCTCTTGGGGGCTTGAGGAGTAGTAGGACAATCCCCTCCTTGGACTTCTCCATCTCTGCAGCACACGGGAATGATGGAGGGTGCAGGAAATGCAGAGCAACAACCAGAAACCTCCAGGAGGCACCAACTCCATCCCTCTGCCAGCAGAATTCAGTGGTGGGGCCCCATTTTCACATTGTTTGGATGGGGACGGAGACAGGAATTGTTTTCCCACAGGACACCGAAGTTCTTCCACCAGCACAGGCCTGGATGTGATTTGGAGTCAAGGAAACACAACAAAGCCCACGTTTGCCACGTTCCACGTCCTCTCTTTGGGGCATCAGCTTCCCAAGGTTTTCCTGGATCCTTCCCGGCTCCTCCCTGCTTCAAATCCTGGGTGAGACCTGCCAGGAACTCAAAGGAACCAGAGGAACAGCCACAGCCAGGAGGGTTTGAGGAACAGCCACAGCCAGGAGGGTTTGAGGAACAACCACAGCCAGGAGGGTTTGAGGAACTGCCACAGCCAGGAGGGTGTGAGGAACTGCCACAGCCAGGAGGGTTTGAGGAACTGCCACAGCCAGGAGGGTTTGAGGAACTGCCACAGCCAGGAGGATGTGAGGAACAACCACAGCCAGGAGGATGTGAGGAACTCAAAGGAACAGGCACATCCAGGAGGATATGAGGAACTCACAGGAACAACCACAACCAGAAGGATTTGAGGAACTCAGAGGAACAGCCACATCCAGGAGGATTTCAGGAATTCAAAGGAACAGCCCCATCCAGGAGGATTTCAGGAACTCAAAGGAACAGCCCCATCCAGGAGGATTTCAGGAACCTGAGGAACAGCCCCATCCAGGAGGATTTGAGGAACAGCCCCATCCAGGAGGATTTCAGGAACTCAAAGGAACAGCCCCATCCAGGAGGAGCTGAGGAACAGCCCCATCCAGGAGGATTTGAGGAACTCAAAGGAACAGCCCCATCCAGGAGGATTTGCAGAACAGCCCCATCCAGGAGGATTTGAAGAACAGCCCCATCCAGGAGGATTTGAAGAACAGCCCCATCCAGGAGGATTTCAGGAACTCAAAGGAACAGCCCCATCCAGGGGGATCCCCGTGGAACCGCGCTCGCCTGGCAGGCTGCAGAGCCCCATGAGTCAGTCATAGGGCTCCAGATCCTTGGGGATCAGGGGCTCGGTGTCCTCGGTGGGCCCCGGGGGCTGTGGTGGGGCCGTGGCCAGGCTGTGCAGGGTCTCCTGCTGGTGCTGCTTGGCCTTGTTGTAGAGCAGGACCCCCACGGTGACCAGCACAGTGCCCACGGCTGACAGGCTGGTGATCTTGTTCCCAAAGACAATGATGCTGAGCCAGATGGACAGGGCGTGCTTGACAGTGCTGGCAACGCTGCGGGGACACGAGAGGGACGTGAGGGGGACACGAGAGGGACGTGAGGGGACACGAGAGGGACGTGAGGGGACAGCGGGGACGTGAGGGGGACAGCGGGGACGTGAGGGGGACAGCGGGGACGTGAGGGGGACAGCGGGGACGTGAGGGGGACAGCGGGGACGTGAGGGGGACAGCGGGGACGTGAGGGGACACTGGGAGCGTGAGGGGACAACAGGGAATGTGAGGGGGACACTGGGGACGTGAGGGGGACACTGGGGACGTGAGGGGGACACTGGGGACGTGAGGGGACACTGGGGACGTGAGGGGGACAGTGGGCATGTGAGGGGACAGTGGGGACGTGAGGGGGACAGCGGGGACGTGAGGGGGACAGCGGGGACGTGAGGGGGACAGCGGGGACGTGAGGGGGACAGTGGGCATGTGAGGGGACAGTGGGGACGTGAGGGGGACAGCGGGGACGTGAGGGGGACAGCGGGGACGTGAGGGGGACACTGGGCATGTGAGGGGACAGTGGGGACGTGAGGGGACACTGGGGGCGTGAGGGGGACACTGGGAGCGTGAGGGGGACAGCGGGGACGTGAGGGGGACAGCGGGGACGTGAGGGGGACAGCGGGGACGTGAGGGGACAGCGGGGACGTGAGGGGACAGCGGGGACGTGAGGGGACAGCGGGGACGTGAGGGGGACAGCGGGGACGTGAGGGGGACAGCGGGGACGTGAGGGGGACAGCGGGGACGTGAGGGGGACAGCGGGGACGCGAGGGGACAGCGGGGGACGTGAGGGGACAGCAGCTCTGCCACATCCCACAGCCAGGTTTAATGTCAACCTTGCCCCTGAACACCACCTGAAATTCCACTTCCAACCCCATCCATCCTATGATTTACCTCATTCATTTCTTTGCTACAACTCTAATTTTCCTTTTTCTTAGCACCACCTGAAATTCCACTTCCAGCTCCAACCATCCTGGAATTCCCCTCATTCATTTCTTCACAAAATACTTTTAGTTTTTCCTGTTTTTTTAAACACCACCTCAGACTTCATTTCTAACCCCAACCATCCTATGATTTACCTCATTCATTTCTTTGCAAAAACCTTACCTTTGCTTTTTTTTTAGCACCATCTGAAATTCCACTTCCAGCCCCAGCCATTCTGGGATTTCCCTCATTCATCTCTTTGCAAAAACCTTAATTTTCCTTTTTTTTTTTTTAATACCACCTCAGATTCCACTTCTAGCCCCAACCATCCTATGATTTACCTCAATTTCTTTGCAAAATACCTTTAGTTTTCCACTTTTTTTTTTTTAAACACCACCTGAAATTTCACTTCCTGAAAAGGAATATAAAATAATGTTCCTGACCAAAAAATAGAAAATAATGTTCCTGACAAAAAATACAAGATAGTGTTGACCAAAAAAATAGAAAATCATGTTTCTGACCAAAAAAAATTAGAAAATATTGTTTCCTGATCAAAAAATACAAAACAGTGCTCCTGATCAGAGAAAATTAAATCATGTTCCTGATGAAAAAACAGAAAATAAACTGCTGATAATTTGAAATTTTACCTGAAGGTGACAGGGGAAATCTTGCCCATCAGGGCATAGGCAGTGACACTCTGCAGGTGGAACAGGACTCCGTCAATCAGGAGGAGAACCACAATGTCCTGGTTGTAGCTGAAGCTCCTCCCACTCTTCCCAATCACAGGCACGTCCTAAAATGTCAAAAAAACAACAAAAAAAATTGAATTTAAGGGTTTAGTTAATGAGAAAAACCCAGAGGTGATTTTTCACCCAACTGTTAGGAGCAGAGAGAGTTTTATATTTAAATTTTAGCCCAAAAACATACAAGACATTCAGATGCTGCAATTTTTCTCCAAAAAAAATTTGCATATTCTAAAATAAAAATGGAATTTATGTGTTCAATTCATGAGAAAAACCCAGAGGTGATTTTTCACCCAACTGTTAGGAGCAGAGAGAGTTTTATATTTAAATTTTAGCCCAAAAATATACAAGACATTCAGATCCTGCAATTTTTCTCCAAAAAAAATTTGCATATTCTAAAATAAAAATGGAATTTATGTGTTCAATTCACGAGAAAAACCCAGAGGTGATTTTTCACCCAACTGTTAGGAGCAGAGAGAGTTTTATATTTAAATTTTAGCCCAAAAATATACAAAACATTCAGATCCTGCAATTTTTCTCCAAAAAAAATTTGTATATTCTAAAATAAAAATGGAATTTATGTGTTCAATTCATGAGAAAAACCCAGAGGTGATTTTTCACCCAACTGTTAGGAGCAGAGAGAGTTTTATATTTAAATTTTAGCCCAAAAATATACAAGACATTCAGATGCTGCAATTTTTATCCAAAAAAAATTTGCACATTCTAAAATAAAAATGGAATTTATGTGTTCAATTCATGAGAAAAACCCAGAGGTGATTTTTCACCCAACTGTTAGGAGCAGAGAGAATTTTATATTTAAATTTTAGCCCAAAAATATACAAGACATTCATATCCTGCAATTTTCATCCAAAAAAATTTTGCACATTATAAAATAAAAATGGAATTTAAGTGTTTAGTTCATGAGAAAAATCTAAAAATTATTTTCACCCAACTCTTAGGAGCAGAGAGAGTTTTATATTTAAATTTCAGCCCAAAAATACACAAGACATTAAAATCCTGCAATTTTTATCAAAAAAATGTGCACATTCTAAAATAAAAATGGAATTTATGTGTTCAATTCATGAGAAAAATCTAGAAGTGATTTTTCACCCAACTCTTAAGAGCAGAGAGAATTTTATATTTAAATTTTAGCCCAAAAATATATAAGACATTCAGATCCTGCAATGAAAAAAAAAAATGTTGCACATCCTAAAATGAGAAAAAAAGGAATTTAATAATGAGAAAAATCTAGAAGTGATTTTCCACCCAACTCTTAGGAGCAGAGAGAGTTTTATATTTAAATTTTAGCCCAATGAAACCTACAACATACAGAAAATTGAGATCCTGTAGTTTTTTCTCCAAAATAATTTGCTTTCAGAGTGAATATTCCTGTACACCACATGAAAGGCAACAAAAAAAATCAACAAATATTCCAGATTTTCTTTGCAAGTTTTTATCTCAAAGCTCAAATGCACTGAGGCAGAATCATGATTTGAACTCAAAAATCCTGGGATAAATTCAGGATTTTGGGATTAACTCATGTCCATATTAAATGATTTATTTTAAAATTTTCTATTTTTTACCTTCCCAATCTCTTGCAAACATTGGATAAATTGTATTTCAGGCTGATTTTTTAAAATCAAAAATTAATTTTTCAAATAACTTTTTTTTTAAATGGGAAGGATAAAAGGTAAAATTTAAGATTAAATTTTGTTGCACATTCTACTCACAATTAAAAAAAAAAAACCCAAACCTAAATTAATTTTTAAAAATCCCTATAAATTCATTAAAATAATGAATTCAAACTACCATGAAAAATATCCAGGCTGGAATGAGCATAACCACAGCAGCAGCACTTGTGTAGAACTGAAGCTCTGGGGCTCTACAAAGGAGAAAAAAAAATTACAATTATTTAAAACTTCATTTTTCAAAGCAAAGACAGAGGTTTGCTCTCAGGGACTGAAGCTGAAAGGCACAAAAACCCATTTTTATCTCATTATAAAATACAAATATATTATTAGAGGTGGTTTTTAGTACAGAACTTGACTCTTGGTTTAAGTTTCAGAGTTAAAAAGTTGCTTTCTGCACACCCAACAATGCCAAAGATAGTTTAATTTATATTAATATTTCTATTTATAAATATTATATTTTAATATATTTATAAAAAGTTTCTATTATATATTAATATTACTATTAAATAAATATTTTAGAAATACCTGTAATTATATATAACATAGTTATATAAATATGTAGATATTTATATAAATATTTCTATTTTATTTATATTTTTATTTCCAAATCTTTCTTTCTGGGAGTTGTAGTTGATTATGAAATTTGCAGTGGGAGCTCAGGGGAGTTTTCTTACCCTGATAAAATATTAGAAATGATCAGATTTACACCTTGGTGCAATACAATGATAAATATTTAATTTCTTTATGCAAATAAACAGAACCAAACCTGTAATATTTTGAATACTTACGAAAATCTGTATTTATCTCCACTGAGTAGTTTTTTGGAAAAGACGTTTTGCAAACTAGAGAGGAAAAAATAAATTTAAAATTAACAAAAATTAATTTTTTAAATTATAACCCACCATTTCTCTGTATTTTAATTAGGACAAATCAATGAATTCACCAATCCTCAGGTGGGTAAATGTTTCCTCCAAGCACAGAAAGGAGTTTGCTCTAATGAACTTTATTATTTAATTTCAATAACGCTGTTAGATACGAGCGAGCAAATGAATAATTTATTAAAAATCCATTTTCCATACCACCATTTCAGTGCCCTGTACAGAATGAATCACGTTAAAACATTTCCTTTCATCTCCCAATTTAACAAATTAATTTAATTAATTGTTTCCCCCCCCAGAGGTGCCCTGTGCTCACCAGTCCATGATGTTGGTGGACAGGGCAGCAGAGAAGCCCAGGATGTTGAAGCTGAGTTCGGTGGCTGCCCCCCCATCACAGACACCAGTAATTAATTTAATTAATTGTTTCCCCCCCAGAGGTGCTCACCAGTCCATGATGTTGGTGGACAGGGCAGCAGAGAAGCCCAGGATGTTGAAGCTGATTTCAGTGGCTGTGCACAGAGCCAGCCCCCATCACAGACACCAGTAATTAATTTAATTAATTGTTCCCCCCAGAGGTGCTCACCAGTCCATGATGTTGGTGGACAGGGCAGCAGAGAAGCCCAGGATGTTGAAGCTGATTTCAGTGGCTGTGCACAGAGCCAGCCCCCCCATCACGGGCACCAGGGACAGGTTCACCAGCAGCCCTGCAGGGAAAGGCAGCCCCACTCGTTTGTTTATTTTTTATTGGAGACAATTCCAAAGTCTCAACAGCAAGAAATAAAAAAAAAACACACTGAAATTCAGTTTTTAAAGCCACGAGAATTTTTTGACAGAAAAATTCTTGCAGCAAACCCTTTTAATTCTACTTGTTGTAGATTCTTCTAGCTGCATTTATTATATTATATATAATATATATTAAATATTATGTATATAATATAAAATATATTGCATATATAATAGATATCTAGATATAATATATAATATAGTATTATATAATATAGTAGAAAACACAGAAAATAGAAAACACAGAAATAATTAGAAAACACAGAAATAATTAGAAAATATATAACATAATACATGAAATACATACTATATAACACAAAATACATAATGTATAATACAAAATACATAATACACTATATTATATTATGATGTTCTATTTATTTTATTTTAGTGGCCAGATTTTCACCACAGCCAATTAAAAAGAGAGTAATTAAATCTCATTTCAGGACTCACCAGTGTATTCCCCCAGAATCATCTGGGACATGATTATATTATATATAGAATAAATATATAATATGTAATATATATCACATATTATATATAAAAAATAAAATATATAATACATAATATACTATGCTATAATATCTATATTCTATATTATATTATGATGTTATATTTATTATATTTTATTATATTTTAATGGCCAGACTCTCACCACAGCCAATTACAAAGAGCAATTAAATCTCATTTCAGGACTCACCAGTGTACTCCCCCAGAATCATGCGGGACATGACTATATTATATATATAATAAATAAATAATATATATAATATGTAATATATGCCATGCTATAATATCTATATTATATATTATATTATGATGTTATATTTTATTATATTTTAGTGGCCACACTTTCAGCACAGCCAATTACAAAGAGCAATTAAATCTCATTTCAGGACTCACCAGTGTACTCCCCCAGAATCATGCGGGACATGATGACAGTGAAAATTGGGGCAGAGCTTTTCACAGTTTCTGCAAATGAAACTGCCACGTTCTTCAGGCTCACCAGCCCCAGGACCACTGTTGCAAATCTGCAGCAGGAGAAAATCACAAGAAATTCATGTAAAAAAACAAAAAAAAGAATTAAAATAATTATTCAAGAGCCACTGTGGGACACGCAGCATGAAAAGAATTGCTCTGTGATTTCTCCTGCACCTGCAGGGTCAATCTTTCTTTCAGCTCTGGCTTAAACATTATTTATTTAAAGCAAATAAAGGCACCCTTGGGCAATGTGGAATGGCTCTGGCTGCAGAGTGCATTTCCAGAAAACAAATTTACTTTTTAGCACACTCCAAGGTTCAAGGGGCCATTTTTTAAGGCAAAGTTTTCAACAGGCTCAGTTAGAAAAGTGCAAATCTTCTGAGAAACAGAAATTCACCAAGGAAACTGCATCTGCAGTTATCCATCTTTAGTGTAAATTAGATATGCTACACAATTACCACAGTTTAAACTCTGAAATTAATTGAATTTATCACTTATTTGATTTGCTTTATCAGTTTTGCAGGGCAGAGGAAACACAACCAGGCATTTTTATTCCCTCCTCGACCACAAACTAATACAACCCCAGCACCCAGCAAATATTTACTTTACAAAAGATAAATTTTAATAGCCTGCATGACTTTTGAGGCAAAAGGCTGATAAATATTAATGCACTAAACAAACATCAGCCTCAAAAGAGAGCAGGAAAAAGAAAATGGAAAGAGAAGTGAGCTCTGAAAAAATATAAATGTGATGGGAAGGCCAAAAAATTGATGTCTGGGCAAAGGAAAAACAGAAAATAAAAATAAAGTTATCCTGGCAATACCAACAAATAAAAATAAGATTATCCTGGGATATTTCTTGGGTGGAGAAGGACACGAGAACAGAATTTTGGTATGGAAAAATACAAATATTAGCAAAGCTGGAGCAGGGAATGTTTCCTTTTTACCTCATTAACCCAACAAAGAGCATGATCATGATGAAGTTGGGGGGGTAGGAGATCCTGGTCTTGTGCTGGTACAGGCAGCAAGGGACAAACATCTTGATGCAGCCAATGAAGGTGGTGGAAAGCATCTGAACAGCACCTGAATTTGGATCAGAGAGGGGAAATGAAGTCAGAACACAACAAATTAATTGTGGTGAGAAGATCTCTTACATGAACACGTCCGTGGTGGTTTTGGCAGTTGTGTTTTATGTATTCTCACAAAAGCTCTTTACTTCTGCATCTGAGCAAGGCAGCACAAGAAACCAAATGTTTGTAGACCTGGCTCACAGATGAACTGCCTGGTTTTTGCTCCTTAAGAAGAAAAAAAGAACTAAAATGGCCATGGATAACAGAGATCACCAAAGGCAACTCCTGTGCAGCACAGCTCTGGGGAGCATCAACAATTTACTCAAAACCTGAATTTTTGTTAAACCCTCCAGCACAGAAAACTAAAAAATTACTTTTTTTTCCCCTCTATGAGGAAAATTTCATCTTTCAGCAAGAGGAAGAAAGGACAGTGTCAGGAACCACTTTAAAGGCCAAAATCCCAAGTTCCCAGCTCCAAAATCCCTCCCCACACCTTCCACAGCAAGCAGTTTTCACTTCAATTCAACCACTCTCTCCCTCAGCTTTATATGGGATGATGGGAATTATCAATCAATTATTGGGAATTATCAATCACAGGATGATGGAACACCCTGAGCTGGAAGGGATCATCCAGCAATACCAACAAATAAAAATAAGATTATCCTGGGCTATTTCTTGGGAGGGGAAGGACACGAGAACAGAACTTTGGTTTGGAAAAATACAAATATTTTGTATATATGCACAGACACCCCAACAACCCCACCAGCATTATCCAAATTTCTGGCAGTCCTGGCAGCTTTTGGGGCTCCCATTCCACTAAATAAACCAATTTCCCCCTGGAATTCAGAAAAAAGCAGGGTACCAAGCATGCTGGGCTCCCCCTCCAGCAAGGACAGGATGTATTTGTTAAGGAAGAGAGTGCAAAAGCTGAAGAAAAACCACAAGGTGAGGTAGATGAGGGCGTGGGAGCTCCAGATGCCCAGGTCGGACTCGATGACCGTGGTCTCTGTGATGGTGATTTTCAGGACATTCTCCTCT
Organism: Passer domesticus; assembly: GCF_036417665.1. Classification (NCBI taxonomy): domain Eukaryota; kingdom Metazoa; phylum Chordata; class Aves; order Passeriformes; family Passeridae; genus Passer; species Passer domesticus. The sequence goes on along the minus strand of NC_087495.1, from coordinate 5,965,192 downwards.
GGCAAACTGTCACTGCGAGCAATCACAAATTTCTCACTCCTGTTGGCAAAGAGGGAGCCCAGCTGGAAGAGGGATTTTCCTTTTGGCTTCTCCTCCAGCTGGGGAGGGCTCGGGGCCTCGGGGGTCAGGGCACTCGACACGGCCGACATGGTGAGGTGAAGAAAGATTTATATTCCAAATATTTCCAAGTATTCTTTGTCTTTCACACAAAGCAACACTGACGAAGCACTTGTTGAAAGAAAAATGTCATGTGGTCAATGTTTCATCTCCCAGGGGCCTGGAAAACTGGGTTTGGTCCTTCCAAGGACATCTTGCAGGAATATAAACTCCACAGGATTCTTCATGTGGGCTGCTCCATGTTTTCTGCCTAAGGGGAAAAAAAAAAAGGGGAAATAAGGAAAAAAGATGTGTGATTTTATATCCCTAATGCAGCAAAGATAGCACATTTCACCTGCACTTTAGAAAAGATAAAGAGACTTCTGTAATCCCTCAGGCTGGATTTTGAACTCCTTGTCTTCATGCCAAGATTAAGCAACAAGAACTAATCTTAGGGAGGTTTTTGATTCTAAAATAACACCCACCCACCCACCAGACTTTGTGTTTTCATGTCCTTTTCCCTCTGGAGCACCTCAACACAGCCTTTCCAATTAAAACTAACTCCTCTTCCACATTCTACAGTGACTTTGATCTCCCTCTGTCTTTAAACACTCCCCAGAAAAATCTTCCCAACCCAGCAAATCCAAGCAGGAACCTCTGCCCTTCAGATTAATTAACCTGTTATCAATCTGAGTCAAAGAGAACAACAAGCAAGGGCTGCAACTCCCAGTAACCCCAGAGCTACCCTGGTAAATGTATCCAAGTGAAAAAAGCAGGGAAATATGTCCAAGAGCTTTCCATTTTTTACATCTATTTAATTACATGGGAACAACACAACATTCCTCATTTTGCTGTACCTTCCAATCCCATATTAGCACTTGCAACTAATTCTTAAAGCCTTTTTAACAGATTTGGCAGCAAAAGGCATTAAATTATTTGCAACCAGAGCTTTTTCTTTTACAAATTACACAAAATTTAGCAAGTTACAGTAGCAGAGTAAACAACAAAACCACCCTGTGAAAGAGAAATACAAGAGTTCCAACAAGAGCTACTGCACCTGCCCTGATTTTGTGAGCAGGTCACTCTATTTTCTTTAAGATTTTATTTTTAACGCTTTTTAAATGTCCTCAAATAAACCACAAGGAGGTACTGAGGAGTTCAGTACCTGGTGTCAGCCTCAGGACCCCACACAGCAGCTGCTCCACAGTGAAATTTTCCATTCCTCACATTCCCCAGTTGCTACAGCCATACACTGCAGATTTCCATCCCCCTTATCTCTCCCCATTTTTCCAGGAATTCCTGCCAGCAGCACACTGAGGTATGGGACCCTCTGACACGATCACATTAAATCACAAACTGGTGGTTAACCCAGTTTAACACAAAACTCTGAAGAAAGATACACGTTCTCCAAGAGAATTTGTTCAGGAAAAAATGGATTCTTGACTCCTCCTCCTTTCCCAGGTCATTAAAAAAATCCCTCTACATTCAAAACAGTAAATTATCACAGCTTTTTCAATAGCTTTTCTGTTTATACAACTTAATTAAACCCAAGACCAATTAAGCACAACCAAAGCCTCACCCTCAGCAGATTTCAGATTTGATATCAGATTTGATATCACTGATTCCACACACGGCAGGCAGCAGAACAGCAAATAACAACCAAATTACTCCCCTAAATTACTGACCTGCTGGCTCCAATCAACTGGAAAGTCTAGATGGGCTGAAAGAGTTCTCCATCTGGAACTAATTCAGTCTTCCTCCCTCAAGGCCAAGCGGCAGCTGATGTTTACCAACAGATGAAAACGTGGCAGTGGTTGGCAGTTGTTTCTCTTGGATTACTCACAAAGAAGCGGCAGCGTGAGTGCCTCTCACTCTCCTTGTATCTTCTCCAGCCCTTAACTGCACTCCTAGTAACAATTATGGTGGAAAAAATACCCACAGAGAACTTTAGAAAGCCGGCCTTCCACAAGCAGAAACTAAAGCTCAAATACGTTGCAAGGGCTGGGGAAGCTAAGGCTGATCTGACAGTGACAAACCAAAGCTTTGTGTCCATGACCCTCTACGTGTTATGCAAAAGGTCACTCAAACATTGCTCCCAACGCAGCAAACGCACAAAACCCAGCACCCTGAGCAAGCCCCGCTCATTAACGAGGGCATCCAACACCACAGACACAACAGCAGAAAACGCTGAAAGGCTGAGAAAGCTCAGCACTTTGTGTTTCTGCTCACCCGCTGCCGGAGCCCTCCCAGCCGCATTCCCATTCCCGCAGCCCCCGGAGCATCCCCCGCACAGCGGAGCGGGCTCGGAGCCCTCCCGGGAGCCCCGCGGCCGCTCCGACCCAGCCAGGGGCTTCCAGCAGCGCCATGCCCCTGCCCGGGCCCGGCTGGGATCCTGCTCCGCGGCTCGCCCTCCCTTCCCTCCCTCAGGCCATGCCCGGAGCCCTCAGCGCATCCCGGCCGGCACCTGCGCTCCCACAGCGCCGGGCTGCGGCGGAACCGGGCTGCGGTGAAACTGCGCTCCCACAGCGCCGGGCTGCGGCGGAATTGGGCTCCGGTAGCACCGGGCTGTGGTGGAATTGGGCTCCGGTAACACCGGGCTGGGCAGCACCGGGCTGTGGCGGAACCGGGCCGCCCATCCCCGGAGCCCCGCGCTGAGGAGGCGGCTCCGGCCGCGCCTCCGCCGGGCCCCGGCGGCTGGCCGGGCACGCCGTACCCGAGCAGGGGGCTCGCCCCTTTGTCACCGCGGCGGCGGGGAGGCCATTTTACCAAAAGCACGAGGAAACCCAGCAAAGCGGCGCGGCGTCACGGGGCGCGCGGAGCCGGCCGGGCCCGCGCCGAGCCGCCCCTCCATCGAGCCGGGCGCGCTGCCCAGCGCCGAGGGGACCCCCGCGGCGGAGGGGCGGGAGCGCGGCGGCCCCGCCGCCCGGGAGGAGCCCGGCTGCGCTTCCCGCCCGTGCCGGGGAAGTGACGCGGGGCGGGCCGGCCCCGGAAGCGCCGCCGGGACCCCTCCGCAGCCATGTAGGACCCGCGGCGGGAGGCGAGGCGCGGCCGCCGCCATGGACGGCAGGTACGGGCGGGCCGGGCCGCACCACGCGCGGCGCGGGGGTGCCTCCCCGCGCTCCCCCCGCACCTCGCCTGGAGCGCCCGTTCTGGGGATGGGGGCCGCGGGCGGGTCCCCCCCGCGGCGGGGGTGGTGCGGCCCGCTGACGGCCCCGCTCTCTCTCCCACAGCGGCGCCGTGGCTGCGGCGGGGCCGGGCGTGCCCAACCTCACCCCGCGGCACCGGCAGCTCATCCCCACGCCCTGCGGCCCCGTGAGTACATCACCCGCTGTCCTCCGCCTTTCTCTGCCCCCGGGGGGTGTGGGTAAACATGGATTAAATCCGCGTGAGCATCAGGTGGAGCTGTGGGGTCAGCTCGCCGGGGCTCGGCGCGGCTGTGCTGACAGCGCTGTGGAGTGTCCTGAGCTGGAAGGGACCCTCAGGGTCACGGATCAGCTCCTGGTCTGCTCAGATACCCCAAAATCCCACCCTGGGACCCTCAGGGTCATTGGTCAGCTCCTGGCCTTGCTCTCACACCCCAAAATCCTGTCCTGGGCACCCCTGACAGCTCCTGGGACCCTCAGGATCATTGATCAGCTCCTGGCCCTGCTCACACACCCCAAAATCCCACCCTGGGACCCTCAGGATCATTGATCAGCTCCAGGTCCTGCACACACACCCCAAAATCCCACCCTGGGCACCCCTGGAGCTCCTGGGACTCTCAGGATCATTGATCAGCTCCTGGCTCTGTCAGGGACACCCCAAAATCCCACCCTGGGACCCTCAGGATCATTGATCAGCTCCAGGCTCTGTCAGGGACACCCCAAAATCCCACCCTGGGACCCTCAGGATCATTGATCAGCTCCAGGCTCTGTCAGGGACACCCCAAAATCCCACCCTGGGCACCCCTGGCAGCCCCTGGAGCTCTGGCAGCCTCGGGGCCGTGCCCGTTCCTGGGCAGCCTGGGCAGTGCCAGCACCCTCTGGGGGATGAACCTTTCCCAAAATCCAGCCCGACCCCCCTGGCCCAGCTCCAGGGGTTCCTGGGTGTGTCCCTGTCCCGGAGCAGGGAGCAGAGCTGTCCCTGCAGCCCCTGGGGTCCCCCTGTCTCCTCCAGCTGAACACACCAAGTGTGAAATTCCTGCTCCACCTGAAGTATTTTAATAAAAGAAGGACTTTGCCCTCCTGAGAAAGCTGGCCCTGTCTTTACAGTTTTCCAAAACGTTATTAAATGTTAATATGTTAAATGGGAAAGTGTTATTTGCATGCTCTGTGGGCGGTGTCCCTGTGGTGGGTTATAACACCATGCCCTTGTGGGGCACAAAGACAGGCTGTGGGTATAAACCAGGACTGTCTAGGCTGAGATTAACTATGAAATAAAGCCAAACTTCTCCCTTCCTCAGCAGTTTGGGAGTTTCAGTCCAATGGTGAAGTTTCTCTTTTCCCAAAGGAAACCCTGCCCTGTCCATTACTGGCCTGAATGTGATTTTTAGGAACAACAACAAATTTATTCTGTGCGATGTGATGAAGAATGTTCTCCCTTCACAGATAAAGCCATGCTCAGAGCTCTCGTTCCCCGTGAAGATCTACTTCTGTGTCACTGTCCTGTCCCTGCTGAGTGTCATTGGGCTGACCATCGAGACGCTGCTGCGCCAGGCTGAGCAGGACTTCACCATCTCCTTCATCCAGCTGCTGGGAGCTGGTAGGAAACACGGTTTGGGTGGAGCAAAGAATGGAAATAATAAAAAAAATAATAAAATAATAATGAAAATGGTGAAAATAGTAATGAAAACGGTGAAAATAATAATGAAAACAGTGAAAATAATAATGAAAATAATAATGAAAACAGTGAAAATAATAATGAAAATAATAATGAAAACAGTGAAAATAATAATGAAAACAATAATAAAATAAAAACAAAATAATAATGAAAACAGTGAAAATAATAATGAAAACAGTGAAAATAATAATGAAAATAATGAAGATAGTAATGAAAACAATGAAAATAATAATGAAAACTGTGAAAATAATAATTAAAATAATAATAATTATTATGACAACAACAAGAATTAATAATAATGTTATACTATAAAATAACAACAACAACAATAATAATAATAATAATAATAATAGTAGTAACTATTGTGATTAAGCAGCAACTCCAGTTTTGTATATAACAGATACTGGATGTTCAGCTATTCCAGAAAATAGAATAATAAATTAATTAAAATATGTAATAAAATATATAATAAAATCTATAATAAAATATAACCAGGTCCTATTTTAATGTCTAAGCCATAATATGCTGGGAGTTCAGGCGTCCACATGCCAAACTTCCTCAGACCTGTCCTGACCCAGTTCTTTTTGGATTATAGTTTAAATAAATAATAATAATAATAATAATAATAATAATAGTAGTAGTAGTAGTAGTAATGTGATTAAGCAGCAACTCCAGTTTCATATATAACAGATACTGGATGTTCAGCTATTCTAGAAGATATAATACTAAATAAAATAAAATATATAATAATATAAAACAAAATATATAATAAAATATAACCAGTTCCTATTTTAATATCTGAGCCATAATATGCTGGGAGTTCAGGTGTCCACAGGCTAAGCTTCCTCAGACCTGTCCTGGCCCATTTTTTTCAAAATTTCCACAATTAAATAAACTGAATCCAGACCACAGGCAGCACTTGTGTGAGTAATAAACTGCTTTTCAGTCACCTGGATTACTCTGGGAAGACAATTTTATTTCATTTCTTTATTAAAAAACGGTGCTGTTTCCTTGAATTCAAATAAACAGCTGGACATGAGATTCAGTGAGGTATTCACAGAATGACTGGTGAGTTTTTGTGGAATAGCTGAACATCCAGTATCTGTCATATAAGAAACTTGAGTTGCAGCTTAATCACAAAAAAAAAAGAAAAAAAGTCATCGTAGTAGTAATTTCTTTATTATTATTATTATCATCCAGTATCTCTTATATAAGAAACTTGAGTTGCAGCTTAATCACAAAAAAAGTAATAGTAGTAGTAGTAATTTATTATTATTATTATTATTATTACTATTATTATTATTATCCAGTATCTCTTATATAAGAAACTTGAGTTGCAGATCATCACAAAAAAAGTAATAGTAGTAGTAGTAATTTTTTATTACTATTATTATTACTATTATTATTATCCAGTATCTCTTATATACGAAACTTGAGTTGCAGCTTAATCACAAAATCATTATTATTATTATTATTGTTATTATTGTTATTACTACTACTGCTTAATCACAGCATCATCATTACTATTATTATTATTACTACTACTATACTAATAATGCCAGTTTGGATAATTCACTGCCATTTTCACAGTGATAATTTCACAAATCATTTAAACATTTTCACATTTCATTGAAAAATTTTCACAAATCATTTAAAAATCTATCTAAACATTTAACTTCCTGTGTGCTGAACACAGCAGGGAGTGTTTCACCCACCTGATCCAAGCCCCTGGTGAGAACCAGGGCTCGGAGCCTCGGGGACCCCTGCCGTGTCCCTGTGGCTGCAGGACTGGGAATTCTGTCCCCCTGAGTGGCACTGCCCCCCTGTCCCCGCAGTGTTCTGTGTGTACTACGTGAGCCGGGGCATCCTGCAGGAGAACCGCCAGGAGCTCGTGGTGTTCGTGCTCTCCGTGCTGCTGCTGATGCTGCGCTCCGCCGTCAACTTCAGCCTGCTCCCTGCAGGCCAGCAGCCCCAGCTCCTGGTCAGTGCTGCCTGCCTCAGCCCTGCCTTCCCCAGCTCCTGGTCAGTGCTGCCTGCCTCAGCCCTGCCTTCCCCAGCTCCTGGTCAGTGCTGCCTGCCTCAGCCCAGCCTGGCCTTCCCCAGCTCCTGGTCAGTGCTGCCCTGCCTCAGCCTGGCCTTCCCCAGCTCCTGGTCAGTGCTGCCTGCCTCAGCCCTGCCTTCCCCAGCTCCTGGTCAGTGCTGCCTGCCTCAGCCCAGCCTGGCCTTCCCCAGCTCCTGGTCAGTGCTGCCCTGCCTCAGCCTGGCCTTCCCCAGCTCCTGGTCAGTGCTGCCTGCCTCAGCCCAGCCTAGCCTTCCCCAGCTCCTGGTCAGTGCTGCCCTGCCTCAGCCTTGCCTTCCCCAGCTCCTGGTCAGTGCTGCCCTGCCTCAGCCTGGCCTTCCCCAGCTCCTGGTCAGTGCTGCCTGCCTCAGCCCAGCCTGGCCTTCCCCAGCTCCTGGTCAGTGCTGCTCCTCCTCAGCCCAGCCTAGCCTTCCCCAGCCCCTGGTCAGTGCTGCTCCTCCTCAGCCCAGCCTAGCCTTCCCCAGCCCCTGGTCAGTGCTGCTCCTCCTCAGCCCAGCCTAGCCTTCCCCAGCTCCTGGTCAGTGCTGCCTGCCTCAGCCTTGCCTTGCCTTCCCCAGCTCCTGGTCAGTGCTGCCTGCCTCAGCCTGGCCTGGCTTTCCCCAGCTCCTGGTCAGTGCTGCCTGCCTCAGCCCAGCCTGGCCTTCCCCAGCTCCTGGTCAGTGCTGCCTGCCTCAGCCCAGCCTTGCCTTCCCCAGCTCCTGGTCAGTGCTGCTGCCCTGCCTCAGCCTGGCCTTCCCCAGCCCCTGGTCAGTGCTGCTCCTCCTCAGCCCAGCCTGGCCTTCCCCAGCTCCTGGTCAGTGCTGCCCTGCCTCAGCCCAGCCTGGCCTTCCCCAGCTCCTGGTCAGTGCTGCCCTGCCTCAGCCTGGCCTTCCCCAGCTCCTGGTCAGTGCTGCTGCTCCTGGTCAGTGCTGCTCCTGGTCAGTGCTGCTGCTCCTGGTCAGTGCTGCTCCTGGTCAGTGCTGCTGCTCCTGGTCAGTGCTGCTCCTGGTCAGTGCTGCTGCTCCTGGTCAGTGCTGCTCCTGGTCAGTGCTGCTGCTCCTGGTCAGTGCTGCTCCTGGTCAGTGCTGCTGCTCCTGGTCAGTCCTGCTCCTCCCGGTCAGTGCTGCTGCTCCCCAGCCTGGCCTCCCCACTGCCTGGCCTGAAAATGCAGCCTTGGGAGGGCAGCGTGGCTGTGCTAACACGGATTAGATTTTATATATTTTTTAAATTTTTGATATATTTTTTAAAAATATATATATATGTATATATATGTATATATGTGTATGTTTATATCTTTACATATTTTTTCTAGATTTATATTTTTATATTTATATATATTTGTATTTTTATATTTTATATACGTTTATATTTTTATATATTTATATTCTGTATATATATTTATGTACATATTTATCTATAAAATATTTTAATGTATTTATATATTAATATTTATATATAAAATATATATAAATATATCTTTTAAATACATAAATATTTATATAAAATATAAATAAATATATACATGTATATATATAAAATATATAAATAATTTCTAAATAAAATAATTATTCTATAGTAATTATTAATACACATTACTATATATTATTTTATTGTATATACTATTATATATACTATATATACATTTTTGAATATAATTATGATATTTATCATATCTATGCATTATATTCATACATGATCTGAGAAATATAATGTTATATTAATATAATACAATATATTTTTTATATATCTGGTTTATTATAGACATGGTATATTATTTTCTATTATATTTATATATATGGCATTTCTAGGATTTTATTTGTTATACATTATTTATTAATTCTTTATGTATTATTTATATCTATATTATATCTCATATATAATATACAGAAATATATATTCATGTATTTTTGTACTTATTTGTATTTTTGTATTTAATTTTTTTAATACAAAATTTTTATTTTTTCATTTTTTTGGGGTATTTTTTGGTATTTATTTTTGTATTTTTGTCTTTCTTATATCTTGCTGTATTTTTGTTCCTGACAGCAGAGAATCAGGCTGAGTTATCCCTACTGCACAACAAAACATGCACACCCCCAACTGCAAACCTTCCCTGAGCTGCTCTCTGAGTTTCCTTATGGCAGCACCCAGAAATAACAGAAATATCAGAGAACTGCACAAAATTCCTGTAGAATTCATCCTTTCCCTGTGGAATGTCTGCCTGGAGTCACTTAAATCCTTTATGGAGGAGCCCCCAGTCCGTGGGCTCAGCCATTACCAGAGCTCCTAAATGAGATTTATGAGATTTATGGGAGCCTGCAAGCAAACAAAAGATGCAGCGATGCCACTCCAGCTTTTCTTATTTGCATTTCATAGCAGTAAATGTTTTAAAAGGATTTTTTTCTTTGCCTTACTAAGGTTTGTAGTTAAATTCCCACTTGCTGTGCTTCCAGGAAGTGCTTTCTTTTTATCACCTATTTCTCAAAAAGCTGTGAAATCACCCAAAAATTGCTCTTGAGCAGGAGGTGGCAGCCAGGCAGGGCAGCGGGAGCAGAGCAGCTCTGCCAATTCAGTTTCTTTATCAGTTAACTCAGTTTATTATCAGTTAACTCAGTTTCTTTATCAGTTAACTCAGTTTCTTTATCAGTTAACCACCCCTCACCTGCAGCAGGCTGCCTTGGTGGGGCCAGGAAGGAAAAGGCATCAAGGAAATCAGGTTACTTTTAAGATGCACAGCCAAGCCATCAGTTTAAATATTAAACAAGAACTTCAAAGTAAAGCCTGCTATAAATGTGAAAAGTAATTTTAAGGGTTTTTTTACTGCTCTAACTGTAACTTGGATTACTGTAACTCTGCTTCCTGAGCCAGAATAATAAATATTTTCATATCATTGTAACTCTGAAGGATGTTTTGCCACTTGAGCCATCCTTAAAGCAGGAAAAACTGAGTGTTAATTCCAGCAGAGTGGACACAAAGAGACACAAACCTGTGCTCCTTGGAATCCTACAAGAATTCTATCCATTCCAGCAGTGATAATTCTACAAGCCCAGCATTTCCCCTGTCCCCAGAGGGAAGGTTTTGCTCCAGAGGAGCTCAGAACCAGCCTCTGTGAAGGTTTTGCTGTGGCTGCGTGTGTCCAGCTGGGCTCCAGGTGCCAGCCTGGTGCCAGCCTGGTGCCAGCCTGTCCAGTGCTGTCCGTTTGTCCTCCCCAGGCCCGTTTTGTGCTGATCCTGCTGGTGGGCTCCTTCGATGTGGTCTGTGCCCTGATCCTCCTCCAGAGCCAGTCCATGATGGCATTCCGGGTGGGGGGAGCCCTGGAGAGCCTCCAGGCCCAGTACTTCATGCTCAACCTCTGCTTTTCCATGCTCACTTTTGATCTGCAGGCACAGGTACAGAGATTTTTTTCTTTTTTCCCCTCTTCCTGATCATATCTTGGACTGGCTGAGTTGAATTATTCCTTTCCAAGAGCAACCCTCTCTTTTATCTTTTTTATATTAACTTTATAATTGTAGTAGCTCCATGTGTTTGTCATAGCTTCATTAAAATCCATCAAAATATATTTCATTGCTGTCCTGCCCAAAAGGAGAACTGAAGCTTATTTTTGGGAAGTTTATCCATAAAAACAATTGCATCCAGGAGCTCCACCCCACCATGGCCTCCTGGAATAAGCAAGGCTATTCCTGCCCCTCTCAGCCTCCACTCTCCTGCACTGAGGAAATGGTTCTGGAGTGGGAGAGGGGAACTCGACCAGCAGGGCAGTGAGGCAGAAAATGAAATTGCAGCTGGGGGAAGTGAGCCCAAGACCTGTTACTTCTGTGAGCACCCTCATCCTTATTTACTGCTGCTTTTCTTTGCTCTGTCTGCTCTCCCTGGTTGCTTCACACAGGGGAGCACCTCTGTCCTTGCTTGAGGAATAATTCAGCTTTTACACCCAAGCTGCTGTTGCAGGGAGTTTGTGGCAGACATTTTTTGGTGGGGCTGATATTTTTTGGGATCTCCAGGAATGATTTCATGCAACGTTTGCCTCCCCCAGCTGAGCCTGTGCATCCTCCTGATCAGCCTGCACGAGGTCACGCTGCTGCACAACATCATCTCAGCCACGGGAGTCATCTGGGGCTGCCTCAAGGTCACCGTGGGCATCACTGCAGTGAGTGTGCAGCTGCAGGGGCCACCAGGGCACACAGCCCTGGCACTGCCCTGCTCACCCCCACAGCCTCAGGGAAGGGAGCCAGCATGGAGGAAAGCAGAGCAGCAACAATACTGAAGCCAGGTTTTGTCCAAATCTGTGTCTGAGCTGAGCACACGGAGTGCAACAAAGTCACCTTGTCATTGTGGCACTCAGGGATGTTGTTTTAGTCTCAGTCCTTGATGACTTCAATGAAATCTGGAGGATCAAACTGTCTTCAATATTTCTGCCTCTCTGCCAGGGCTGGGTGAACTGGGAGCAGTTCTCCAGGTCTTAAATCCTTAGGAAACCACACCAAAAATATAAAGGTGCTTTGTTGGGGCATCTCCTTCAAAGCCCAGGGACAGATTAACCTAAAGATTTGTGAACTTGAAAGGGCATTTTTCATGTCAGACTGAATGAACCTCCTCTGAAATCTTGAGCCTCTGTTCCAAGAATGATTGCAGAATCAGGGCCAAAGTACATCAGATAAGTGAGTTTTTTATTACCAGGAAGGAGTTGAGGGGTTTTTGGGGGTGGATGTTGGTTTAGGCTCCTGGAGTGTTTGCTTTAGTCATTCACACAAATTTCTGACAGCTGAAATACAGCTCCCTGTGTGTTTTGATGGCTTTCTTGCTGAATTTGTGCTTTTCAGACAGATCAGTTTTGGGTTTGGGGGGAACCTGGTGCTGATCAGATGCATCAAATCCAACCCTAACACTGGCACAGTCACTGCTCTCTCCCCCAGTGGCTCAGCTTTTCCTTCCTTTGCTCAGACCTGCCCTCAGCCCAGGGCTGCTGCAGTCCCTTTCTGCTTTCCCAAGCCCCTGGGTGAATTGTGAAATGAAATTCTCCTGGCACTTCAATCCTCTTGCTTCTCCCACGTTTCACTCCTCAGTGACTGCTCTTCTGGGCAGTAAAAAGAAAGGTGGAGAAGAAGCCACAGGGAGCTTTCAGTTACCTAAGAAAACATTCAACTTCTAGAGAAAATCTGAGTGTGCCCAGGGAGAAAGGTCATCATCACTGCTGGCCCAGCTCAGGGGAAACAGAGCCTGAATTTCCTGCTAAAAAACAGCTGGAGAGGGGAAGGGGAGAGCAAAGCTAAAACTGAGAACTCAGCTTAGCCAACACTTGGAATACTATGAAAAATCAACTCTGAAGCTTTTTTAGAAGATATAGCACCTTTAAAGAGCTGTTTCTCATCTTCTTTTGCAGATTTTAAAAGAGCTGAAACCTCTGGTGTGGCTTTTCCTGGTTCAGAATGTGCCTGAGGTGGTTTATCTCATCTACCTGCTCTACACGGTAAGGGCAGCAGGGCTGGGGGTCTCACCCTCATCCTCCTCAGGTGTTGCTTTACCCTTCCCTGCAGCTCCTGCTGGATTTAAGGAGAGCAGAGCACATCCTGCCTCTGCAGGGTCAACTTCTCAGGACAGGGACAAAGTCAAGCTGCTCTTGAACTGACCAGAGGGAGAGGCTCTGGAAGTCCCTGCAAAGAGTGAGGAGGGAGAGATGAAACAAAATCTTTTTCACGATACATCAGAAATGCCTCCCCTCCTTCACCCAAGCCCCAAGTGGTGCCAGAGCATTTGACCAGGGCTCAGTAGTTGTAATTTAAAGAATTTCTTAGGCAGCACCCACAGCTGTGGATCCTGTTGTAGCCAAAACAAGGCAGTGCGAGCCCAACAAACTCCAGTTTGGGGCAGTTTTTTGGCTCTGTAACACTGATAAAACCTTTATCAATGAGCACCTACCCCAAGATATGTGAGAGGAGGACAAGGGGAAGGCAGGCTGTTGAAGCTGGGCAGGGCTGGAATGCTGAGAGTGCTTCTCATCCCTCCCACCCACAGCTCCAGACACCAGCACCACCCAGGGGCTGCAGGCACCCCCAGCCTCAGGGATCCATTCAGCAAATGCAGCTCCCCATTACTCCAGGCCTGTTTGAGCACAGCAGGACTCCACACTCTGTGCATCATGAAATCAGAAAACTGAGATGTTTCAAAGTGACCTGTTGGGTTTTTCTTTTTTCTTTCCCCCCAGTTCCCAGCGGGTGACTCCTCTCAGAAATGCAGTGCTTGGTTGCATGCTGTGGGTGATGGTTTCGTGTCTCCCCTTTCCTGCAGGTGATAAGGGAGTGGGGCAAAGGCAATTCTTACACCCTGGAAGCTGCTTTCATCACTGGCTCCTGCATTTCTGTCACAATAAAATCTGTTCTGTTCTGGGCTCTGGTGCACGTCTACCGCAGCTTCGGGCAGGGGCTCAGGGAGAGAAGTAAGTACCCCAAAATCTCACTGGGGAGGGTGGAGCCTGTCCCAGGCACAGGGAAAATCCTTAGGGATAATCAAAGGAAAAGGCAGATCCCCAACCAAGCAGCTCTGCAGCCTCAGAATTGCCAGCTAAAGCTCAGGAGCCGGGTGGGAGATGTGGCTTTTCCCTGGGGAAAGCTGATGCCAACCTGAGCAAGAACTGCTCCTGTCCAAAAAAACCACACCAAAACCACACCTGTGTGAGCAAATCTCTGCTTGCAATATTTCTATCACACAGACAGTGAAGGGACAGTGGTGTGACACAACCCACAGCTGCAGTGTGGCTGACTGGGCTCCCTCCCTCTCTTGCAGTGTTTTCCTCCTATGGAAGGATCGACTCCTGAGCAGGGCCCTGCACCCAGGGTGGCAATCCAAGGTCACTTCAGGATGGAGAGAGTCAGGAAGGTGGCATAAATGTGCAGGTGGGACAGAGCTTAAAAAGCAGAATGTGTTGGGAAATTCCCAGCTGATCCTGCTGACAGGACCAAGCACCTTTTTTCACCCCTTTTCCTGCTGCTTTGGAAGCACAGGGGGTCACACCTGCATGGGAGTGGGGAATGTTGCTCCTTTCAAAGCTTTCTGCCTGCACAGACACAAACTCGTGAAGGAAATTTGCACGCCCAGCCTCTGCTCCTGTCTGCAAGGGGATTGTGCTGCCCTCAGCTCCCAGCTTGGATCTGCTGCAGAGCAACCCTGATGGCTTGGTGACAGTGGTGTCCCTGTCCAAGGCTCCTTTTCCTCCTCTGGCTTCCATATTTCCATTATTTTTAACCCCAGCTGCACATCAGAAATACTCCCTGTAACCTCAGCCCTCCCTCAGTGTAGCCAAGGTGCCATTTCACACCGGGGGACTGTTACAATTAAGCCTTTAATATTGTAATTTCAAAGTTTGGTACTTTATTGAGTGGAACCTTTAACTACTGGCTATTTTTTAATAAAGTATAAGCACAGATTGTGTATGGATAATTATTTCACGTGGAACAGCACCAATTCAGTGGGAAATCCCTTATAAAACTGAACAGGGAAGAGGGTGGGACTGGAATTCATTGCCATGACACTTCCCTTCAGACAGAGCTTTATTTGCAGGCAGCTGGACACTGCAAGAAGCAATTAAAATTAAAAAATTATTACAGCTTATTAGGGAGATTTACAGGGATTGTATTAAAAGTGCTGTAATTTTTTTCCCTCATCCTAGCCATCAGAATATCTGTTACAAATAGGAATTTTTTTCATCTTGATCTCCTAAACCTGACTCAAACCCATTTTATCTGTAGCCCCAGGGAGGCATGAAGGGGTTAATGTGTGCAGGGGCTGCCAGAGCAGCTTCTGTGACTTCACCCCCAGGAGTGGCAGCAGGGATTGCTGCTGGAAGAATGAAACGTTGAAACACCCCAACAAAACCTCTTCAGTCCTTCCCTCAGCCAGGGCAAGGCTGTGCTCTCACACCCGGCTGGGCTGGGGCAGGAGGAGGGCAAGGAAAAGTTTTGTGGCCAGGTCACAGTGTCAGTGTCACTGTGTCACTGTCAGTGTCACTGTCCCTGTCACAGTGTCACTGTCACAGTGTCACTGTCCCTGTCACAGTGTCAGTGTCACTGCTCTGGCCAGCAGAGTTCGGCACCAGCCAGGCATGGAAAGATGGAAAACCTTTTCCAAGGTGTCTTGTAAAACAAAAACTTCACTTAAAATCAGCTCCTTTACCTGCAAAAGGCACCTCCTCACACCCCTGTCAGCTGCTGGGCCGAGTTACAGATGAATTATGAAATTAGAGACTCTTGAGCACCATCATGAATCTCAGGTTCCATGGGAGAAGGGTCCAGAGCTTCACCAGAAGAGAAGAAGCACCTGGGGCAGTCAAACCTCATGTGCAAGTGTGCCACAGGCATTTACATCCCCGTTTGAATCTGAACTTCCTGGATATAAATTTTCAGATTATTCAGCCAGCTGATCTGACCCTTATCTCTTTAACCCTTACCTATTCTTCCTCATATTTCTATCACTGGGCCTTTCAAACATTATTTAATGCAGCCCAGCTGGTTCTACACAAGATTTGTTTCAAGCTGCACAGCAAATGCAGCAATTATTTTGGGACTTTTGAGGAAAATCTGATATCAAACGCTCAAAAAAGCCTTGGGTGTGTTCCCAGGAAAGAGATGCCACTGCCCCATGAGAAGTGTCAAACCCCCCAAAATTCCAAGCAACTGATTGGGAATTCACTGTTTTATATTCTCCCCAGTCAAAGGGCAAATGAACCAATCCAACTTTACAAAAAAGTTTTATTGAAAGGATTGAAAAATATTTTGTTTCTCAACAATATTTAAAACCAAGTTTTCAATGTGTTAACAATATGTAACAGGATTTTTTAGCTTTTAAAAATTCAGTACACTGCTTTATTCCCTACTACAGTTGGTAACAACTTCTTCCATTTCTACCAGAGGATAACTTCTTTTTTTTTCTTAAAAAAAAACCAAATTAATTTCCCAGCTTCCATTTTGGCCCTTTGTAGATGAAAGGATTTGCAAGTGCCAGTGACTTACAAACCCTTTTATTAAAAACTCTTAATCAGCAAACCCCCATTTTTAGCACAGTTTAACCAAGTTATTCAGAATAAGCTACATTAGCAAAACGAGGTTTTATTGCCAATAAAGTGAGGTGCATTCCAGCTTTTTCCTGCCTCAGCTCCCCCACTCCTGGAGCAGCTCAGAGCAGAACTCCAGGGCTGCTGCAGCCTCCCTGCCCTGCAGTTTGCAGATTAAAAACTTTACCACAGCCCAGGCTGGGCCAGGGAGAATCAAGGCAGCTTTTGGAGGAAAAGCCAGGGCTGAAGTCGCTCAGCAGCCACCCAGAAAATGCCTTTTCTCAGCACAACTCTGCACAAGCAAAGCTGCAGCAGCCTCAGAGGCAGCAATGCAATTGCAGCAGGTGAGAAATTGAAAGAAGAAATTTCAAGCCAACCCCTAACGTAGATCTAAAGTAGTTCAGTACACTTTGATTACAGATTTAATTGCCTGTGCACTCTGAAAATTAAAAGTTCGGCAATTTAGCTTTAAGAATAGCTTTACTATTATAAAAAGCATAAATAAAAAGTGCTGAATATAGTTTTATCTTTAAAAAAATACTAGATAAGGCTCATCAATCATTTCACCTCTGCAAAATGATCTTCCACTCCCCAGTGTGCCTAGAACTGCTCACTCTCCACTCATCCACACGTTTCTCTAGACACCATACCCTGCTCCTTCTCTCAATTATTGCATGTTTAAATAAAAGAGTTCCAAAGCAAAACAGCCTGACACTTCTCTAGTTCCAAAAGTAACCAGTTATGAAATAACTGAATACTCCGCTTAGGAAACCCGTAAGCAGCTTCAAAACAGTGATAAAACAATTACTGCAGACTCAAGTGAAAGAGAAATCCCAAAAGCTCTCTGGAGATTCTCCAAGATATCCCAAAATCCATCTGGTTTTGACCCAATCAAACCAATATTCTATGTTACAAAATGTACAGACCAAGTGTTCATTTATCCCAACACGCTTTCGTTGTGATCTGAATCTTCACCCAAGAGTTTGCTTCTCTTTTCTGGAAAATGCTCTCACCTGCACTTGATGAGCTCAGCCCAGGGCAGCATCCAAAAGGGATGAGACATTATTGAAACCACCAGAGGACAACAGGTTTGGAAATGAAGCCATTCCCATTTCCACTTTGGACCACAGACACAACGTAAGACAATCATGGAAAAGGTTCAGCAGAGATCCTGCCCCATGTCCAAGGAAATCCCTCCTCAGCCAGGAATCCACTCCTTGGCCAGGTTCTGCCCCTGTTCCCAAGGAAATCCCTCCTCAGCCAGGAATCCACTCCCTGGCCAGGTTCTGCCCCCTTCCCAAGGAAATCCCTCCTCAGCCAGGAATCCATTCCTTGGCCAGGTCCTGCCCCCTTCCCAAGGAAATCCCTCCTCAGCCAGGAATCCATTCCTTGGCCAGGTTCTGCCCCCTTCCCAAGGAAATCCCTCCTCAGCCAGGAATCCATTCCTTGGCCAGGTTCTGCCCCTGTTCCCAAGGAAATCCCTCCTCAGCCAGGAATCCACTCCCTGGCCAGGTTCTGCCCAGGACTGAGCAGCTCCTGTCCCTCCCTCCCTCAGTGAGCGATGCAGCAAGACTTGAAAATGCTGAAGTTTGGGTAAGATGATAAGAGACTGCACCACAGAGAACATAAATGTAAACATTATCCTTGGGTTTGCTGTTTTGCAGGTAAAGTACAGTACAAACCCTCTCCCCCCATCCCAACCAGTTCTTTTGTTGGGTTTTTTGTTGTTGTTGTTCTTTCATAAAAGCACATACAATAAAATATGTACAGAGAGAAGTTAGAAACATTTGAAAGCATCTTAAAAAAAGTAAATGTGAGACTTAGAATATCTTGAGTGTGCTGAAGGCACCGTTGCTACTCCCCTGGGAATGTGTCCTCATTTCTCCAGCCCACCACTGCAGAATCCCACCCTGGATTACTCAGCACCAAGAGCTGGAAGGTTTCATGGAAGTTGAGGGCATTCAGGATCTTAGAAAAGGATATTTTCTTCAGGACAACAGTGAATTCAGTAGCAATTGAAGTCCAGATTCTTCTTGAACACTTGGAGAATTATTATTATTATTTTTTAAACATGATAGTCTCTAATGCTACCATTTATCCCAGGGAATCAAACAAAAATAATAAGAAAAAACAACACGTGGATGATTCCCACCAAGAGGAAGTGCAGAGCTGTGAATCAGCTCAGCTACAAACCCAGAATAATGAATGTTCATCCCTGCTGTTTGTGGGTATTTCCACAGTGCTGACAGCCAAGGGTCAACCACTGCTCAAATGGGCACAAGAGAAAAAAATGTATATATAAAAAATATATACTTTTAATTACTAATTCCATCTATTAATAAAAAACATCCTTTGTGGATGTTTCTTCAGCGTGTCACACTTGCAAGTAAGAAAGTATTTTCTGGGCAAGGTGTATTTAAGATAACAAAGAGGAGCTTTGTTTTTAAAATAAGAAAACTTCTCAGAGCCTTTCTGTTCCTAGCAGTGTTAAATGGAGTTACAAACCTATCAAAGAAAAGATTTTAATGCCACTTTTCTGCTGCCACTTTTCCCTGGTGGAGCTACATTCAGCCTACCATGGAACTGGTAAGTCGGAGGTTACAATCAAATCTGCAGATGTGGTTTTGGACAGCAGTCAGGAATGATCCACTCTCAGACTGCTCGCTTGGAAGGAAATTCCCACTGGATCAGAACCTTCCACTCCCACTCCTGATGGCCAGGAAGGAGCTCAACCCTTCCCAGCCCCAGCACCTCAGGGATATCAACACAACCACCAGGCAGCTCCGGGGCGGCGCCTGCACCGAGAGCTCCGAGATCCAAGTGGGGAGGGATTCTGCCACGTTCCACTGCTCCAAATCCCAGCAGAGGGGAGGGATTCTGCCACATTGCACTGCCACGAGCCCTGCTGGGTGTGGACACTCAGAATTCTTCCTCCTCCACGGCAAAGTTGTTCTGCTTCTTGCGGACGTTCCAGTGCAGGCACTCGGCCAGGCTCTCGAACCAGTCGCTCACGGGGTCCCGGAAGCAGATGGAGGGGAGGGGGTAACAAGAGGTAGTGATGCTGATACTGCAACAGCACAGGGCAAGTCAGGCAGGGGCAGCAACAATCTGAGCAACCCCCAGCCTGTCCCACCCAGCACTGAGCTGATTCACTGCCAAACAACAGCTTTCCATGCTCAGGGACCAGAACTACAGCTGCTCTCGAAATAGCCAGCGGAGCTCTGGGGACACTTTGTGTGACACAGCTGTGAACCCTCCATGGCATCCTGCAGCCTCTGGCATCACCCACACAGGGCAAAGGAAACCCAAGGCACCACCCTGGCCTTTGGGTTTCAAGTTTTAAGTGATAAGCCCAAGGATTCCAGAGTGTAGCCACGGGTCAAACCTTGTGTTTGAGTTTTTACTGGGCACCTTTCAGTTTCAGATTTTAAGCAATAAGCCCAAGGATTCCAGAGTGTAGCCAAGGGCCAAACCCTGCATTTGAATCTACTGGGCACCTTTCAGTTTCAAGTTTTAAGTGATAAGCCCAAGGATTCCAGAGTGTAGCCACAGGCCAAACCTTGTGTTTGAATCTTTACTGATTTCCTGAACTCCTTTATGGATGACCCAAGCCCAGAGGAAAAAAAACCTGTTCAGGATGGAGGGTTGCACCTGTACATTTTCCTCCATGGCAACTTGTGTGGGCCAAGAGGAAAAAGGGCATCCTGAAGAACCAATCTGCCCATCTCCTCCCCAGAGCTGCCTTTGAACACCTCCACCACCACATCCTGAACACAAAACTGAGGGACTTCACTCCCTTCTGCTCACTCAAGGCCAGAGCAAGTGACCACAAGCACTCCCAGTTAACCCAGTTTAATCCACGTGGAGTATTCCACAGGCAGCCCCTGTTGGTTTGTATCCTCCAGAATTCCTAAGATTTATCCTGAAGTTAAAATTTACAGAGTTTCCTAAAGATATGCCCATCTTCCTTGCCAAGCATGCAATGTTTACAGAGTCTGAACATTTCACTTGCTTTGGTGGGAAGATCTAAAGAACTCAAGTTAGAAATGAAATCCTTTTAGTGCAGTCTGTGCTCTAGGAGGTGTTAGGGTTTATAAAAGCCTCTTTCTTCACTGCCAAAAACCCTTTTGGCAGATGTTAGAGAATGAAGGAGCTGCATGAATCAGGATTTTCTATACTTAGAGATAATACAATCAGAAAAAAGGACTGACCTGTCTCCATGGCATATCTCCTGCCTCTTCCTTCCATCAAACGAAACCCACGCCGTGTTCCTGGCATCTGGGGAGAGCATGATCTGAAAACCAGAATGGTCCAAAACTCAAGAGCAAGGAACAAACACCTCCTCATCCTCCCTCGAGTGCACAACTGAGTCCTTGGAACTCCACACCTGCACTGGAAGTGCTCAGCTGTCCATGGCAGCAGTGCAGTAACACCACCCAAGCTCCAAACCTTTATTTGCTGTTTATAAACATCTTTTTCTATATGCAGTAATTCCCTTTTCTATAAGTACAAGACCTTCCAGTTCAGTTCCTGTAACTTTAATTCAGCTACAGGAACTGACTTAGCTTTTCTTTCAGGAAAAATAATGAAGTCAATCCAGAAAAACAGATTTTAATACATAATGAATCCAAAGCTGTCAAATTTAGGAACTTTGGCTCCTATTTAAATTACATTCCTATTGGAAGAATTAACTACCACTGGCCAGTAACACCCACTGACATGAAAGTGTGGGCTGAGAGCTGTGCCATGAATAAACATTGAATTTATGTTGTAAAACAAGAACAAAAAGTCCAGAACACACTCATTTCTCAATGCTAATCCTCTAACATCCCCAGGACAAAAGGAGAAAGAGATTCTTCCTTGCACAAGAGTATTTGCCCAAAATACCTATTAATCAAGTCTATCTTATATTCAACTATTAAATGTCTATTTTCTGCAAGACAACATTAAAAAAAACTAAATACTGAATTGCAGATAGAGCTACCAGTATATACATAAGATCTGAAATATTTCTGCATGAAAGGAGAATTTCTGATTCCCTTCACTGATCATTTACAGGCACTTTAGCCGAGATTATGGAACATTTTTCAGAAAGCAAATGTAGGAATTCCCATTTTGTAGAATGTTACAGAGCTACAGTTCAGTAAGAAAAGTGCAAAGTATTCCACTTCAATCAATTTAAGTGGGCAAATTGTTCTAAAGAAAGGCACATTGTTGATCCAGACTTGGTGTGATGCTGCCCCAGGGGACAGGAGCCACCGACACTTCCCACCCTCCTCTCATTCCTGTGGCCACTCCAGAAGTTTTTAACCCACAAAGAGAAATGAAACGACAGAATCCCACCTTGAGCTCCACTCCAGCAGGAACCACGATGGGTCTGAAGGACAGGGAGTGGGGGCAGATGGGGGTGATCATGATGGCAGGGACGTTGGGGTGGATCATGGACGCTCCGGCCGCGGCGGCGTACGCGGTGCTGCCGGTCGGCGTGGACACGATCACCCCTGGGGAACAACAGCAAGGGACAGCAGCTCTGAGCCAGGGACTGCTCTGGGGGACAGCAACAACCCCAGTGCCACCCCTGGGGACAGCAGCAGGACACAGCACTGAGCCAGGGACTGCTCTGGGGGACAGCAACAACCCCAGTGCCACCCCTGGGGACAGCAGCAGGACAGGGACAGCAGCTCTGAGCCAGGGACTGCTCTGGGGGACACCCACAAACCCCACTGCCACCCCTGGGGACACAACAGCAAGGGACAGCAGCTCTAAAAGCCATGGGTTGCTCTGGGACACCACCAAATCCCACCCTCACCCCTGGGGACAGCAACAGGACAGCACTGAGCCAGGGACTGCTCTGGAGGACACCCACAAACCCCACTGCCACTCCTGGGGACACAACAGGACAGGGACAGCAGCACTGAGCCAGGGACTGCAGCACTGAGCCAGGGACTGCTCTGAGGGACACCCACAAACCCCACTGCCACCCCTGGGGACAGCAACAGGACAAGGACATCAGCATTAACAACCAGGGACTGCTCTGGGGGTCACCAACACACCCATGTAGGAAAGGGAAGCTCTCCCCTTGGATTCCCCAGCTCAGCTGCAGCCCAGCACACACAGAGAGAAACTCCCCCCTGACCCTGCCACGTGGTCTCAGGAGTTGCACAAACTCAGGTTACATGATTTTGTAATAGTGACTTTCATTTTTTTTCTCTAAGGGTAAGAGCTTTAAAGATTAACTCCTGTTGCTCAGGAGTTGAGATTGTTTGCCCTCAGCAAATCCAAGCCAATCTTTTCTGAGCTATTTCTTACCTTTACCCTGAAATATAATACCCCCAAAAAGATCTACTTGCCCTCACATGCCCATAAACAAAATCTTTCAGCACCTAAAGCTTCGCTGTGTGGGAACACACCCATCCTTGGCACACTCCTGTTTGCTGCCAGCAGTGAACTGCAGCTCTGTTTCCAGGAGAGAAGTTCCTCCAGGGAAAGGCAGCAGGCTGAGCTGGGCAGAGAGCAGCACTCACCATCTCCTTGCACTGTGGTTATCAGGTGCCCATCCAGGAACACATCCACGTTGGACAGGTAGGAGGAAGGGCCACGATCCACCACAACTTCATTGAGGACCTGCCACGACACCAAAGATCACTCCAGCCTGCTGCTGCTGCCTTGGCAGTGAAATCAGTGTCAAAAACTGAACATGCTTTCCAGATCTCCTAAAAGTTCAAGCTTATTTAGTACCTGCAAATTAAAGTCTCTCTCCATTTCTGTCCTATCGGGTGCCAGCTGAAGTTTAAGAATTCAGTTTTGAAGATTAAATTAGATTTAATTCTTCATTTTAAGAATTAAGTTTTGAAGTTTAAGAATTAGTCTCCAAGAGCTGGTCACTAATAACGTGCAGGGTTTTTCTTCTCATTTATAAAAATGTCTGGTGTGTCTGACTTTAGAGTTACTACTTTGTTCTCAAATAGAAGGAAGGTTGGACTCAAGCTTGGAGAGATTTCCCAGCCTAAACAATTCTGTGAAATTATTTCTACAGCAAAGTGTGAGATGAGCACTTGTGACAGCAAAAGGAAAAGTGTGCAGCAGCTCCTCAGCACTCAGAGCACTTTGGGAGCTGGAGCAGCAGGGCCCAGCCCCACGCTGCTGGGGCAGAGCTTTAATGAAACAAATACAAATTACAAGCATTATATTGGTTTTTTGGGCTTGTTCTGCCCTCTGACCTGATATTGCATAATTTGTTTGCCCACTTCTTTCTCCAGGCTTGCAGACACGACTCCATTCTCCTCGATGCCATTCTGCACTGTGCTTTTCTCCCTGTGCTCCTTGACCACCTTCACCTTGAGCCTGCTCCGGAGAACCAGAGCAGCATTGCCTGCAGGGAAAACACAGGGAAAAAACACACAAAAAGGAGCTGCTGGCACAGGAAATCACCCCAGCCATGACCAACACACTCTATCAAATGCCACCCAGCCTTTCCTGAGCTTTCAACATTCCCAGTTTCATTCACAATGTAATTGGCTGCACTTGGCTGAAGCTCAAAACTGATTTTTAGTAGCAATGAGCAAAAATCAAAGCCAAGTTTCAAGCCAGTCCCTTCCCACTTTTCTTATTATGTAAAAAGAAAATTTAAATTTAAATTTTATATAGACATGATTAAAATGGGAAAACACTGTTGGGTTCATGTGATCTTCAGAAAGACAAAAGTAAAGATTAAGGAAAATTAAAGCATTAGAAACATGTATTAAAAGAGAACATTCTAGTGAGAGTTTTAGACATCTTTTCAGGATCTACTCTGGATGCAACTCAAATAACCTCATATTGAAGAAACAAAGAATTTATTTCCTCAAATATTTTATTTGCCTGACTTCTCAGCATTTAAACACTGCACTTCTATGTTTAGTTGCCATTTAACATAAATTCTACATTATCTTACACTTATTTACTCCATAAAGTTATTTCTTAGCCCTTTTTCTTTACAGAGCAGTACAGAGAGCAGCACTGGATGTGTCAATGCAATGTAAAACTTTGTTAATTTAAGATACATTTCTGCTAATTTAAGATTTGTCTCAATTTTAGATAGATTTCTCAAATTTCAGATCTTAAGGGCCAGCCTAAAAGAGTTAATTAAGAAAAGGTAACAAACAAACACCACACCTTGTCCCCTTAAATTTACCTTCTATAACCTGAGTGACTTGGGACTGAAAATTCTCAAAATTAAATGGAGTAAGAAATCCAAGGGATCCCAGATGAAAAGCCATGACTGGAGGTACACTACCCTATCAACAAAGAAAAGAGTTTTAAAGCCACTCAGTCAAAGCAATCCACACTTCAACTATTTGCCTGTAAATATTGATGAAACTTTAACTGTGCTAAATAAAAAACAACACATTTCACATTCTTTTCAAAAGGTAAAAAAGAGGGAATGAAGAACAAAAGACAAATTCTGAACTCAGCAACAAAGAGGGGGGAAAAGCACTTTTAAATACTTCCAAAAGAAAAGGTTTATGGGTTTGTTTCCCATAAGAACCAACCTGGAAAAGTGAAGAAGCATAAAGTAAGGTCCCATCTCCTCCCAGGCATATGATGAAGTCTATCTGATTGGAGATATCATCATAGTCTAGGAGAAACATTGAAATAAAAAGTTTTGAATTAAACTGTATCCACAATCTTCATTTCCCAACAAAGATTAGGAAGAAAAGTTACAATTTGGAGCATGCAAACATTCCCTCACAAATATATCAAAAGCACAATTAAAATGTAACAACTGTCTGCAAAAGACATAAAAGTTTAAGAATTTTGACCCAACAACTAAGAAAACACCAAGACAAATAAAAAATTACACTCCAACTGTCCTTTCAAGAAATCATTTCCATACCTTCTCTAAAGGTGCAAAATTTCTTCTTCACTGGTCCAAAATTCTCATCATTAGCTATAGCAGGGTCTTCCAACACTTTTTTCTCTACATACACTATCATATTGTTCTCCTGAAGAGAGAAAACAAGCTGTGAGGGACCTCCCAACAACACACTTGACTCTCTCCATAACCTCCATTAATTTAAGACATATAAATAATATTTACAGTAGTGTAAATATTACATTACTGTGCTTTTAATGTGTGGTCTGATCCTGATGAGAATTCTGCAGCATGCACAGAACATTTAATAAATTAAAGCCTGGAATATACATTACATGATACAGCAATAATGCTGTGTTTGCTCAAGGCTTAAAGTTGTCAGCTTTTTATATCCCATTCCTGTAATTCAGAATGTAAACAGAATGGAAGTTTTTACTTTAATAATTTTAGTTTTAAGCTTCATACTGATCTTAACTTCTGCAACAAATTTTAGTACACCCCGTGGCAGTGGGTATGAGGATTTGATGCACAAATTCTGCCCAGAATCAGCAGCTGGAGAGAGCTGGGGTGTAATTTCTATTTTCTCACCTCAGTGAGGTACACACAGAGCTCTTTGAAGGGCTGCAGCAGACTGGCATCACGGATCTTCTTGATCACAAGGACACTCTTGGGAGGTTTGTTCCATGTCAACCGCTGGCTTGCTGGATCCTGAATGTGCCTGGGGGACACAAAAACCCCAAACATCAGCACATTTGGGTCTGACACCTTTCTGACCTGGAAAAAATACATCCTTCTGTGTGGGAACACACAGCCCTGCACACCAGGCAGGGAAAAACAATAATTCCCATTGCAGGGATGTGAATTTATGTATTAATGGATGGAGAACACACAGCCCTGCACACCAGGCAGGGAAAGGCAATAATTCCCATTGCAGGGATGTGAATTTATGTATTAATGGATGGAGAACACACAGCCCTGCACACCAGGCAGGGCAAAACAATAATTCCCATTGCAGGGATGTGAATTCATGTATTAATGGATGGAGAACACACAGCCCTGCACACCAGGCAGGGAAAGGCAATAATTCCCATTGCAGGGATGTTCCTGAGGGAAAGGCACTAATTCCAATTGCAGTGATATTTCTGAAGGAAATGCAATAATTCCAATTGCAGGGATGTAAATTTATGTATTAATGGATGGAGAACACACAGCCCTGCACACCAGGCAGGGAAAGGCAATAATTCCCACTGCAATGATGTTCCTCAGGGAAAAGTAATAATTCCCATTGCAGGGATGCTCCTCAGGGAAAGGTAATAATTCCCATTGCAGTGATGTTTCTGAAGGAAAGACAATAATTCCCACTGCAGGGATGTTTCTGTGCTTTCCTACAAGCAGAATTAATAATTCTGGTCCCTGCTGCCCTGTGAATGACCTGTGCCAGCAGGGACCTGAACAGAAGCACCACAAAAGCTCTCAGAAAAGGTTCCTCAACTGGCTGACACCACTGCTTCCTCTTGGTTTAGTGCAGACTCAAAGAGAAACAGTCAATTAGAGGATCTGAAAAAGTCACAGCATCATTTTTTCCCCCATCCAATACTCTGAGTCAAACAGCTTAATGCAAATTTAAAATCCATTTCATTTCAGTGCTCGCATTTGAGCTACAAACACAGCAGAAACTACAGGTTAATGCAGGGCTCCAATATCAATAATGCTGACAAAAGTGGGGATTGCAGCACTGAACAAAGGCAGAGCCAGCACCAACTTCATTCAAACAACAGCCAGTCTGCCTGTTTCAGCTGTACTCACCCAGTCCATGCACTCCCACTGAATGAAAAGTTATTCATAACTTGCTTTAATATCTTCATGTTTCTTTCCAGGGCTCAGGCAAAAGCAACAGCTCCAAATAAAATAAAAGGCTGAGGCTTTTATCGCTTATTAATAACTGCAACCTCAGAAGAATATATTTTTCCCTGAAAAATGTTTTTTTCTTCTACTGAAGATTTCCATCAGTTCCAATAAAAAGTTGTGAGGCTTTACAAAAAATCCTGTGTAAAACTTGTATTCCAGATCCTCGAGGCAAGGCTTCACAAAGAAAATCCCATTTCAAGAAAAATAAACAGGTATTTGATTTCCTTTTCTCTCAAGAGCACAAGTCCCTCATCCTTTCTTCACTGAGTATTCATTCTGCTCATCAAAAAGCAGATTTGCAGTTCTAGAGCTGCTGGTTGTATTGAAGGAGACACCCAACCTTCCCTAACTTAAGCCTGCACATAAAAACTATGATTTTCTGTTAAAAATCATCCCTCCAGCGAGGAGAGTTTAACAAAATTACCCACAGCAGAGGTGAAAAAAACACCAACAAGGTTTTGCTTGTTTTTAAAACCCACAAAACCTCGCGTGCAGCAGAAGTAATTTACAATTTGCTTTTCAAACAAGTCCTTGCCTTCAGCAGCCTGGGGGCAGCTCTGCTCCCAGCCCTGCCTGCCCAAGGTTTCCCTGGCACAATCCTGTCACTGGCCTTATATCCCAGACGTGGCCAGCCCCTGGGAGGAGCAATGGCCCAGGTCAGGTGGGTAAACACAACCTGGGCTGGCACTGCAGCACCCCAGGGCTCCTTACAGCACCAGGGGAGAATGAGGAAGCTCTGGGTTGCCAAAGGGAGGGATCTGGGTTGGACTTTCCCAGGAAAGGGTTGGATATCACCAGGAAGGTTACAGTCTACAGAGGCAGAGATTTGGGCAAATAAATATTGACTGCAATGTCTTGCAGTTAACTGGAAGAGCAATTAAGTAAAAGTTTTTTTTTAAAGGGGCAGAAAGCACAGAATGGTTTGGGTTGAAAGGGCCTTAAAGCTCATCCTTCCACCATCCCAGGTGGCTCCAAGCCATGTCCAACCTGGTCCTGGACACCTCCAAGTGAGGCAGCCAGCTCCTCTGTGCCAGGGCCCCCCAAAACCAGGAACCACTGCCTTGGTTAAACCCAGAAATTCCTCACCTGGCCAAGTCAGGGCTCCATTTATTAAGTATGTAACACCTGTAGAGAAAGCAACACTTTATGCCACCCAACCTACAAAATTAAAATGTTTATCTGCCCACTAAGCAGAAAGCAGACCTTTATTTCCATATCTATCAACAGTCTAAAAGGAAACTTGTTTTAACTGAAAGTACCAGAGACCAAACAGAAAAATTCAAAGTCCAAATTCAAACATCATCAGCAAGGCAGGGAGAAGGCTTCCCTCGGATTTCACAGCACACAGAACAGTTCCTCTTCCTCCCCTTTTTTAACAGAGTTGGAAATATGAGAGTTGCCCTTTCAGACACCAAACTATGGACTGCAGACCATGGCAACTTGGGAAAGCTGATGGCAATCAAGCAACATGAAAACCTCTAAATGCCAGGTAAAATCCAAACAGTGCTGAGGGAGCTGGGGCTGTTTAGCCTGGAGAAAAGGAGACTCAGGGGTGATCTCATCACTCTCTGCAGTTCCTGAAAGGTGGCTCTGCTCAGCTGGGGCTGGGCTCTTTCTCCAGGAACTGACAGAACCAGAGCACACAGCCTTAAGCTGCACTAGGGGAAATACGGGTTGGATATTAGGAAGAAGTTTTTTACAGAAAAGGTGATAAAGATTTTCCAGAAAGGTGATAAAGTTCTGGCATGGCTGCCCAGGGAGGTGCTGCAGTCACCATCCCTGGGTGTGTTTAACACAGCCTGGATGTGGCACTGGGGGCCAGGGTTGAGGTGAGGTGTTGGGGCTGGGAAGGTCTTGATGATCTTTAAGGTCTCTTCCAAGCTGGGGATTCTGTGAATTTGGGGGAATTTTGGGAATTCCCTGGAGTCCCCATCCCTGGATGTGGCACTGGGTGCCAGGGTTTAGCTGAGGTGTTGGGGCTGGGTTGGACTCCGTGGTCTTGAAGGTCTCTCCCAACCTGGGGATTCTGTGAATTCTGATTAGGGGGTGAACAAAGTGGAGTCAGTGGAAATGCAAAGTGGTTTTCCTTGCCACAGAAGGAGCAGAGTGGCACTGATGCAGGGTACTCACATAATCGTTTTGGGATTCTGCAGCATGCAGGCCTTTGGTCCAAACGTGGTCACTGGGCATGGTCCATGCAAGGAGCGTGTTCTCCTGAAGGCACAGAAAACAATCAGTGAGTAACAGAGCTGTGCTGGCAAACTGGGGCTGCCTGGCTGCTCAAACACCAAACCTCCTTAGAAGCAGCTGCACACAAGCAAGAGAGGGCAAAGTGCATTTCTCAAACCTACGTGTGCTTCCCAGGCTGGGTGGTTTTACAGGTTATTCACATTTCCAATGGCTGCAGCACAACACTTTTATTCTGTGCTTCTCAAAGCACTACATCTTATTTAAAAGCACATTTTTTAGAATGGCTGAATCTGGTATGAATACAGCTAAAACAGCTCAGTGAGGCTCTTCCCCTCACTGAGGGCTCTGGGTCTCCCAGTGTGTGACCTGACAAGGAGCTCTCCAACACCTCCAGGTGTTTTTAAGTCACATTGTCTTGGTCATTTAAACACCCTTAATAAATTAATCAAATTCTTCAACTCTAAGGCACATGGAGATTTGCATCTGCAGTATCAGGCTGCAATTTTGAACAGGCTGAAAAAGAATTGCTGTTTTTCCCCCCATTTATTTCTCTGATAAAATATTTGTCTTCAAATAAACAGGGGCTCTGAGGTGTCATTTATCCTCAAAATTGAATCCCACCAGGACACAGGGTTATTCCTGGCTCTAGGATGAGATCAGCTGGAGAAAGTCAGAACTCTTCTGCCTCACCTCCCTCCCAAAGCTGGAACTGGGAGCAAAACTTGCTCAAGCCATGGAACTGTTGAAGCATTATGTGACTGCTATTAGAATTATTCCATTATAAAGAAGGGGGAAACATTTATTTCCTGGGCTTAATTCAATCCCATCTTGCTTGTAACAACCATCACTGCAGGGCCTTCTATTGTGTGTTACAAAGTAGCTCAGACCAGCCTGATGACTCACTCCTAGAGATAAAAAAACCCTCAGAAATTTAATAAAAATCAAAACCAGAGCACAGGTTAAACATATAATTAAGGAACAACAGCAACATCTTATTTGTTCCTTGCCTAATAAAATAGGCCAGTCTAAGATCTGAATTCCAATAACAAAACCAGAATAATTTCTTTTCCATCTGCAAGTCCAGGTATGACTGACCAAGTTAGATAAGAGCATTACTAAGTGTTTTATAAACTTTACCCTACTGATATTAAAACAGAAAAATGAGCAAGGACTGACATAACACGAGATTAACGTGTCTCTCACCATGGGCAAAGGGATGATAAGTCTTTATCTGCTTGTGAACAATTACCCTTGGCATTAGGATGGTTAAATAACACCCTGGCAGCTTCACCTCCCACTGCTTGCTCCACTCCAGCTTCTCCCAGATAACTGTAATTTTTGCCCTCTCCCAACACAGGTCATTATTTGATGCCACTCCCAGTAATTGACCAAATTTTGTTCCCATGTGAGGCTTTAAATATCCATGTGTGACCTTCATGACATTCCAAGAGTTTTCTTTGCAATCCCTAATTAATAAGTGGTGTAAGTTCTCCCTGAGATTCCACATGGGTTTATTAGTCCTTGAGTGAACAGAATTTCAAGTTATTCCTAGTCAGGCTGCCTTTGCTCAGAATGAGCAGCAATGCCCTGGAAATTGTACATCTTTTAGGAAAATCTATTTATCAGCTCCCAGCAGCTGGGCAGCTACCTGGAGCTGAGCAGCACAGAGGAAGCCTGAGAGCAGCATTTCCTGCCAGCCTGCAAAATGCCCTGAGACAATTTAGCTCTGCAGTGGAGACAGCCAGAGAATGACTGCAGAGCATCCTAATGAAGGAAAATCTCAGAAGCAATTACCCTGATTCAAGCCCACAAAAGACACAGCACTTCTGGCTGAAAAAGCAGCTGTTCAGCTAGAAAATAACACACAAAAATTTCGACCTTCTATGCAGGCTGACTGAAAGGTTTGAGTAGAGAAGGGAAAACCACAAGGTTTTACAGCACAATTTAAATATCAAGCCTTACACATTGACCATACACACATCACCAGAGCTCCCACAGAGCCCAGCCCTCAGAAGACACTTCCCAGAAGCATCAAATACACCGAACTACAAACACAGAGCAGTTATTTTCCTAACCTTTCAAGGCTTTTAGCTTGCCTCCCTTCACCACCAAGCCACCCCCTGTGCCCTTCAGCCTCACCCGTTGGCTCTCTTGCCTCCCAAGAGCATTCCTACCAGCAAAGCAGGAGCTCTGAACAGGAATTCCATCTGCTGAGCAGCTCCCTGGTGCCTCTGCCCATGCTCTGGGGACAGTCAGAGCACAAGGGAGGTGAAGCCTGTGCCTCCCACAAGATCAAGACATGGCGCTGCCCCTGCCCGCCGTTCAATATTTACAGCAGGTCCAAAGATCACCAGATCAGAAGTTCTACCCACCCCGTCCACATGACAGGAGCCTTGCAATGAGATCAGAAAGTTGGCTTCAAAAAAAGAATGGGTGTTTTTCACTGCTCTGAAACCATCTGCAAACACCAAGCCACTTTCTGCTGCCCCACACGCAGGTTTTTAACACACAGCACTAAAACTCAGGCTTGAGCTTTTGTAAAAGCCTGAAGAATTGTCTCTTACTGTTGACTGATTATTTTTTGGAGTCTGTGAGCTCTGCAGACACCAGTTTTGACAAGCCATGAAACTTTGATTCTGCTCTTCAACTTTGATTCTCACCTTCAACTTTGATTCTTTGATTCTCACCTTCAACTCCCCACTTTTGTTTTGAACCTTCTGAGACACATCTTAAGAACCCCTCATGGCCATATGAAAAAACCACTAAAATCTAGTTAATTACACATATTTTAGCACCGAGGGGAAGAAGCAGGGGCCTCACCTGAATTCTTTGGTGCTCCCAAGGGCAGGTGAAGCTGACAAACTGCGTGACTTGGCCCGGCCCCGGCTGGTGCTGCCCCACTCCTCGTCACCGTGGCACGCCGAGCAGTGGTAGGCAGAGTCTGAGCTGCCATCAGCCTTGCTGGCACACAGCTTCTCCCGACTCATCTCCATGCTGCAGCTGCAGGAACCTCAGCCAGAGAGAGAGAAATTCAATCCCTGCGGTGGAGAGGGACAGGCAAAACCTCAGCGCTGGCAACGGAGCTTTCCTTTAAATTCCAATTATGGGATCAGCTGGCTCAAGGAAAAACAGTGCATTTGCTATCACAATCCCTCTTCTCTCAGTAGATAACATGCTGAACATCAAAAAAAAAATCACAGGAGTTGTGCTTCACATCCATAAACTCCTGGAGTTGTCCAGGAGATGAGGAGCTGGTGCTTTGAGCCATTCCCTGCTTTCTGCAACCCCTGCTCTGTGGTCAGCACTGCTGACCAAGGTGGAGTTTTGCCAGGGCCCCCACAGTGGTTTTTATAATTGCTTCTCAGCAATTAAAGTGTTTTTAAAGTCCCTGCAAGAAAATCTGGAGGAGCATGTTACACTAAACCTAGTTTGCACACACTAATAAAGATCTCTCCTAACAATCTGGGAAGTTCTTCAAGGTAATGAGAAGTTCCTGGAATTAAAAATGACCAGTGTGTTCCCAGACTGAGAAGAGGCCCGGCACAGATTTGTGTCTTCAGTTACACAAGAGATAAAACTAATTTCTTTTAGCTATTTAAAAGAAAGAAAAGCTTTAAATATGTGCCAAGGGATCAAGGCACAGGAAAACTATAAAGTCAGGAAAAACTATAAAGTCTCCTATGAGGTGATGCATATATTAAACAGATAAAATAAAATACTCAGAAAAAAAAATCACCCCTGTCAGATAATGCCACAGAAATAACCTTAATAAGCCTCAGGTTTTGAAATAAAAGAGTTTAATACCAAGCTGAGGAGAGACAAAAACAAGCTGGAGGACAATACCGAAGTCCTTAACTCATTTCTGACAAACTGGGGAGATGATCCAAACCAAACAGGACAAAAGAAGGACAAATGTGCAGTATTTCAGTTCCACGAACAACCAGCACAAATGAGAGATAAACAGCTGGGTAGAGCACAGCTTTGCAAAAGTAAAAAAAACACAAAAACAAACCACAAAACCAAAACAAAACCCAAACTTGAAATAAGTTGTAGAGATCTTGTGAGCAAGTTGTCATCATTACTTGAAGGAAGTAGAGGAGAAATCTTATCAGAATAAAAATAGAAACCAACTTTCAGTGTATGAACAAACACTAAACCATAAACAAAGAGTATCCATGTGAGTGAGCACATTCCTCAAGTCAGTTGATTCCAAGACAGGGGGAAAAATTTGGTTCAGTAAAAATGTGCAGATTTTTTCCCAATGGTTTCATCACTTTGGATGAAGCTCCCACCTCATCCTGCAGAGAGGGGAACTGAACATGGGTGCCACCATGAAAATGGAATGTGGCTCTGGGAAACCATCACCCAACGAGGGTATCTGGGGGAAAGTCCCAGAGAATGGCAAACCCATCATTTCACCAGAGCCCCAAGCTGCAGACAACACCACCAACAAAGCACAGCTGTAATTTCAGACTCATTACTAAACCAGACAGCACCACCACCTAATCAAATTAAAAAGTGCTTTTGCTTGGTAAGCTTGGGCTAACCCGAGGAGAGCATCGCTACAAAGAGGTGCAATTAATGCCAGCCATTAATGATTTATAGCACCCTGCCCTTGGAAGGTATCAATGTTTAACTGGGGGTTACTCATTGCTGTGATGACCACTGCTTGGGAACAGATATTGCAACAGACCTGCAGTTTTGTCCAGCTAAGATTAGCCAAATGTACCTCTAGTTTTAGACAATTTGAGCTGATATATAAATTTTGTGTCCATTCGTTGAGCAAAAGAGGCAGAGAACAATAATTTATGTAATAAGCAAGATGTGTTTCCATGTGACTTTGACTGAAGAATGTTCATCCGACAGATGCTGACAGTAAAGAAAATCAGATTAGTTCAAAACTGGAAGTAAGAAGTGCACAGACATACTAAATACAGCCTAAGAACTTGATATTCCCTCCATGTAATACTTTCCAACTCAGGATGTTTTAACTACAGCTTACACCATGTACTGTTTAATTAACATTCCCTCACAAGACCTTTATTGAATAAGCAGACTTGACATAAGACAAAACTGCCACTGAACAGCTTCCAGGATGGGATCCAAAAAAACCTTTAAGCACATGGTAACAAACTAATGAAAAGGCTGCTCTGTTTTAAATCATGTCCAAAATGAAAACAACACGAGAAAAGCAAGTATTTAAATGTCCAGCAGAATGAAGGATAACTGAGGAAGTGTCAACATTTAACAACAAATATCTGTGATGGTGACACAGCAGCCAGGTGAATCACCTCTCACACGCATCCAACTCCAGTTTTATTGTAGTTTCCCATTTTTAATTTCACTCCACGTTCCCCTGAACAACAACTTCCCAAAGGTTTCACCAAACCACCTTTATACAGCCCCACGACATCCCCCAAAGGAGCTGCAAGGCTGCAAATCACCAAGGGATTTAATTTCATTTTATAACGACCATGCTCGTAAGCTGTTCTTTCGTAACAAACTTTTCCTGTCAAATGCCCTGCCCTAAATCATCCTGGTTAAAGGATTACTGTAGGGTCCATCCTGACAAAATCTTCGCAGTGCTTTAACCACCCACCAAGCGATTTCTTAGAAATTATATCATTTTGTACTTTATTATTGGCTTTCTCCTGGGGCATAAGAGGACAGTGTTCTATCCAAAACTGCACCTCTTGTCCCACTGCTAGAGAGCACTGTGTGCTTGATCACTCTGCTCTGTGGAGCTTTCTTTTGTTGCATTTTGCTGAATAAAGCACTCCAGCAGAGGTTACGTGCCCATGACTCCATCCCGAAGGCACTAAACCCCCTCTCACACACACAAAAACGAAGGAACAACTCCATCAGACAGACAAAGCTTGGTTTAGTCAGAATTTCGTATTCCAGCGAGCCTGCAGAGAAGCAAAACCCCTGTTAAAACCCAGGCAGTCTGGCAGCAGACACAGTTTTAGGTTCCGATTACACACCCAAATGCTATTTCCACCAAAACCCAGGCAGTTTGAGCATCACGTGTGCAAGCAAAACAAGTCCATTTGTTAACCCTGCATCTGCTGAGCCCCAGCACCCAAACACAGGGCACCCAAACCCAGGGCTGGGCCCTGGGGGGCAAACAGCGGGGCTGGCCCGTGCCTGTAATGACAACACAGAAAAGGGTTTGTTTGGGGTTTTTTGTGCTTTTTTTTTTTTTTCTGTCCTGTAACCTCCACTCTCTAACAGCTCTACTGATAGAAAATGGGAGAAAAGCAGCATTCCAGGGTGGAAACAGGATCCACACACTGTCCCGGCCGGCACAAACCGCCCCAGGCTGAGCTTGTTCCACCTCCCGAGGTGAGCAGGGTCTTCCCTGAAAAGCCGGAATTCACCCCAAAATTCAGCCCCTAAAAACCTGGAAGTCACCCCACAATTCAGCCCCTTAAAACCTGGAATCCACCCCAAGATTCAGCCCCTTAAAACCTGGAATTCACCCCAAGATTCAATCCCTAAAAACCTGGAAGTCACCTCAAAATTCAGTCCCTAAAAACCTGGAATTCACCCCAGTATCCAGCCCCTAAAAACCTGGAAGTCACCCCAACATTCAGCCCCTTAAAACCTGGAAGTCACCCCAAAATTCAGCCCCTTAAAACCTGGAATCCACCCCAAGATTCAGCCCCTTAAAACCTGGAATTCACCCCAAGATTCAATCCCTAAAAACCTGGAAGTCACCTCAAAATTCAGTCCCTAAAAACCTGGAATTCACCCCAACATTCAGCCCATAAAAACCTGGAATTCACCCCAAAATTCAGCCCCTAAAAACCTGGAATTCACCCCAAGATTCAGTCCCTAAAAACCTGGAATTCACCCCAACATTCAGCCCATAAAAACCTGGAATTCACCCCAAAATTCAGCCCCTAAAAACCTGGAATTCACCCCAAAATTCAGCCCATAAAAACCTGGAACTCACCCCAAGATTCAGCCCATAAAAACCTGGAAGTCACCCCAAAATTCAGCCCCTAAAAATCTGGAAGTCACCAACACAATTCAGTCCCTAAAAACCTGGAATTCACCCCCAAAGTCCAGCCGGCAAGCGTTACCCGGCCTCGGGGGGCAAACAGCGGCGCTGGCCCGCGATCCATCCCTGCGGGAAGGGCTATCCGGCCTCGGGGCTGCCCGGGAGGGATGAGGGAACGCGGGCACTTGGGACACGCGCCGGGGCGACAGGCACCGGGCAGGGGACACAGGGACGCGCACCGGGGACACACGCGCACCGCGGACACCCCCCTCAGGGCCCCGCGGAGCTCCCCGACTCACGGCGTGGCTCAGGGCCGGGCCCCGCGGCGCTGCTGGCGGCGCTGGGCGCTGTGAGGGGCGCGGGGCCGCCGGGCCCTGCGCGCCTCCATCGTCCCCTCCCCGCCGCCCCCGCGCAGGCGCGGCCCGGCCGCGGGCCCGGCGCGCAGGCGCGGGCGGTGCGGCTGCGCGGGGTGATTAGCGCTAATTAGCGCTCATTAGCCGCGGGTGCGGCGCGGGGTGGGCTGGGGGTGTGTAGAGGCTGTCTGAGTGGGGGGGTCGCATCGAGTTGTACCCGCGTTGGAGGTGCCAGAGGGGGATATGGGCAGAGGACACGTTGAGGCAGCCCACAGCCCTCACACCGCCCCACAGCCCCCGAGCCCTCACACCTCCAATTTCCGGCCATCCCACAGCCCTCACACCTCCAAACTGAGGTTATCCCAAACCCCTCACGCCACCCGAGCCCTCACACCTCCAAATTCCGGCCATCGCACACCTTCACCTCCAGCCTTCCCCACCCCTCACATCACCTCACAGCCCTTGAGCCCTCACAACCCCGAGTTCCGGCCATCCCACATCTCCAAATTCCAGCCATCCCAAACCCCTCACACCACCCGAGCCGTCACAGCTCCAAATTCCAGCCATCCCAAACCCCTCACACCTCCAAATTCTGGCCATCCCATCCCTCCAGCCATGCCCACCCCTCACACCACCCCACAGCCCCCGAACCCTCACAGCTCCGAGTTCTGGCCATCCCACACCCCTCATACCTCCAAATTCCAGCCATCCCCACCCCTCACATCACCCGAGCCCTCACACCTCCAAATTCCGGCCATCCCAAACCCTCTCACACCATCCAAGCCCTCACAGCTCCGAGTTCTGGCCATCCCACACCCCTCATACCTCCAAATTCCAGCCATCCCCACCCCTCACATCACCTGAGCCCTCACACCTCCAAATTCCGGCCATCCCAAACCCTCTCACACCATCCAAGCCCTCACAGCTCCGAGTTCTGGCCATCCCCACCCCTCACACCACCTGAGCCCTCACACCTCCAAATTCCGGCCATCCCACACCCTCATCTCCTGCCATCCCATCCCTCCAGCCATCCCACACCCCTCACCCCCACAATCTCACCCACCACCCCACACCCACCGAACACCTCCAATTTCCAATCTCACACCTATCTAGCTATCCCTCCTCTCCAGCCATCCCACCATCCCACCCCTGTGGCAATCCCGCACTTCCTACCTCCAAGCATTTCAACACTCCAAACATCCCATCTCCCACCATCCCGCCCCTCCACGTGTCCTGCCTCTCACCATCCCATCTTCCACCCTCCGACCATCCCATCTCCCCACCTTGCATGGTCCCGTCCCTCATCTCCCACCATCCAACACCTCCCACCTCCAGCCATCCCACCTCCAACCATCCCATTCCTCAAGCCATTTCACCTCTCACCATCCCATCTCCCACCTCCACCATCCCATCCCTCCAAGCATTTCACCTCCCATCCCATCCCATCCCATCCCATCCCATCCCATCCCATCCCATCCCATCCCATCCCATCCCATCCCTCAAGCCATTTCACCTCAAACCATCCCATCCCTCCAAGCATTTCACCTCCCACCTCCAACCATCCCATCCCTCCAGCCATCCCACCTCCAACCATCCCACTCCTCCAGCCATTTCACTTACAACCATCCCATCTCCCACCTCCACCATCCCATCCCATCCCATCCCATCCCATCCCATCCCATCCCATCCCATCCCATCCCATCCCATCCCATCCCATCCCATCCCTCAAGCCATTTCACATCCAACCATCCCATCCCTCCAAGCATTTCACCTCCCACCTCCAACCATCCCATCCCTCCAAGCATTTCACCTCCCATCCCATCCCATCCCACCCCTCAAGCCATTTCACCTCCCATCTCCCACTCTCCAACCATCCCATCCCTCACCCAGCCATCTCACCTCCTCCGTGCCCTCTCAGCTGGGGCACAGACTGCTCCATCCCCTGCTCTCCTCCTTGCCTTTTGCCTTGCAGCTCTCACCACGCCCTGGGCCAACACCCCTCACACCCTGCTCACATCTCCTTACAACAGCTGTCACGAACTTTTACCTTAATCTGGCCTTTCACCACCCGGTAAATGCCCTTTGTGACACAAAACTGCTTGGCAGCCCACACCGCTTTGTGAGGATCACTCCTCTCAAATGCAGACATTAAGTGGTGAAATGTAAAAAGAACATTCTACAGTCTGTACTTGAACTGAAAGAAAAAAATAAAATAAAAGGCTTTGGTACCTCAAAGTCATCAGGAGCTTTGTCACAACTTCAGCAGAGGGAGGATCAAGCCCATGGGTGGATGCCAGCAAGAAAACAATTCTTCAGTTACCAAACCGATCAGGTTTCGTAATTTCAAAATTGCATCTTCTGCTTTAAAGAGGCCACACTCATGGGATAAATCACACCAGGACAAACCCACACAGTAAGAGCAAGTTACACCATAACAGAATGTGGCACTTGGGGATTTCTTTTTTTTCTTCTTCCTTTATGTAGTAATTTGTTTTTGGGGAACCAGGGAGCTGTAAATAACTGATGGTCAGTAAAGGCTGAAACAAACTTGAAAAAGAGGAAGCAGTTGCTAGATGTGGGAAAATACCATTGGCCATGTTACACCACTCTTGAAAGCACAGGATT
This sequence comes from Passer domesticus, assembly GCF_036417665.1. Lineage (NCBI taxonomy): Eukaryota > Metazoa > Chordata > Aves > Passeriformes > Passeridae > Passer > Passer domesticus. The sequence goes on along the minus strand of NC_087495.1, from coordinate 5,926,243 downwards.
TTGAGGCAAAATTTCTCTCTAGTCCTTTATTCCAGAGGCCACTGTGCAAGGAATTGAGGCAACAATTCACAGCTCTGTGGGTTAATGACATCTCAGAACCCCAAATGTCTTTAATGTGCTGGAAGGGATTCTCAAAGTGTAAACTTTGAGACTGAACATGACACTGGGCAGGAATTCAGCTTTAGGGAGTCAAAGCATCGCCCTGAAACCCGAAGTGAAAAACCATCCCAGGGGAGAGGCTCGGACACAGCAGCTCTGCCAGCCACCTCTCCCTGCCCAGGGCTGCCTCTTGGGCTGGACCTTCCCAAACTCACCGGGGTGAAAGTGATGAATCCCCACGACAATTTACATTGCCTGCTCAAAAAGAAACCCTTCAAGTGGCAGCTTGTTCTTCCCGCAGCGCTGCCACTGCCCTGCTGTTGCTCAGTATTTTGTAAGAGGCCTGAACTCTGCAGCAGGAGCAGCTCTTATCCCTGGTAATTGGTGCAGATAAGACTGCTAAGCAGCTGAGCCTGGCCTATTTATAAAAGGGTAAAACAGCAGCTCTGAGCTGGGCAAGTTCAGCAGCGACCTTGGGAGCTCTGCTTGGCTCTTGGGATGAGTGTCCCAGGCTGTGGCAGCTCCTCCCTGCAGTGACAGGACAGACAGAAGGGTTTTAGGTCCTTTCAAACATCTCCTCCCTGACACCATGAGCAGAACGCTCATCACTCCGAGCCAGGTTGTGCTTCCTTTCTCTCAGGGAAGAAAACAAAGAGAAATGTTGGCAGGAACTTGAGAAATGAGCATAAAAACATTCTGCTTTTTTTTTTTTTTTTTTTTTCCTACCGAGGTTCTCAGTTCCTAGAAATAACAGAAAAGATAATTTCACCAAAAAATGCTGCTGTTTGACAACTTGCACAGATGTGCCTGGTACAGAAGCTCTGTTCAGCCTCCACCTACACCCCAAACCTACCTCCAGCAAGGAGGCATTTCCACTGAGCAGGAAGCAATTAGCAAATTGTTTCTATTAACATCTAGCAAGGTGGAAGAACATAGTTCTTACCTCTCAACCTTAATTTCAAACAGCCTCGGATGACTCAGAATTCCTGAGGGATCACGAGAAGTAAAAAAGTGCCACCAAGCCTGAATTCTGCTGGGGATGGTGGCACGTGAACGTGACAAATAAATTATTTCTCAATGGTCACACACTGACACAAAGTCAGGGAAATGCTTTTCATTATTCAGGCTGATTACCAACACCTCCAATCGTTATGTAAATGTCATTGTCCCAGTTTTGAGGCTGAGCTACATTAACTGACTTGCATAAGGGTTAATAAATCTGAGTGATGGGGAATGTTGGCCTGATACCCAAACTCCATCCCCAGATCATCTCTGGCAGTGTCAGGGTAGGTCTGAGAGCAGCCAGGAAAGGAAAGTTAGGTGAGAGAAGTGGAGAGATTTTGAAAAAGTCTGACATGAGGAGGAATATCAAAATATGCAGCCAGGAAAGGAAAGTTAGGTGAGAAAAGTGGAGGGATATTTAAAAAGTCTAACATGAAGAAGAATATAAAAATCTGCAGCCAGGGCTTACCTCTTGTCTCTAAGCAGGATGTGGAGGAGAGAAAGATTTGAGATTCAGCTTGGGGTGTTTGGGAGGTGCTCTATGTCTCTCCTGGAGTGTGCTTTTCTGCCTTTAAAACAGATAAAATCAGCTGCTCTCCTCTTTATCAATCTTATCAAGACTGCAATCTCCCTGACACAGGAAATGCATCATTGCATGTGCCCCAGAAGTGTTCAGAAACGGATAGGTTTTCACTTGTATATAAAAATAACTTTTAAAAACTGGTTTACTTCTCACACCATTTCACTGTTCCCAGGAAAACTGGTGAATTTTTTGAGGAAGGACCTTGGTTCACAGCAGACCTTGATTCTTTTTAGGAAAGCAGCTTGATAAACTGGAAAATGTAAAAGCTTCTGGTTGCTTCATTTTGCAGATGCTTCTGCAGGCACACTCCTGCAGCACTGGATTTTAAACCAATTTACCAGAGAGATGTGCAGCCCAGAGGAATGAATTCTGATTTTTGTAGGATCCCTCTAAAGCCAAACACCCCTTAAACTTTTATCAGGCTAAACTTTCACGCTGGCAAAGTTAATGCTGTCTGCAATACTGGGTGGGTAAACTGGGGGAAAACCTCTTGGTTTGCTATAAAACACCTTTGCTTGGGGAGGTCTGGGAACTGCAGTTTGCTCCTGCACCAGTGCTTCCAGCATTTATGGCAGGAGTTCAGGAAAGATGGCAGAACTCCTCACAGAACTCCAGCTCTCAGTATTTCAAATAAAAGGGCTTATTTCTATCACCTGGATTATCACCAGAACTATGAAACAGAACTGTGAAAGATGTATTGTAATGAGACCCACGAGGAGGGGTAATTTTAGATTATTGGCTTTAAGGCATTTAGAGCATGGTATATCAAAAGCTGATAGGCCAAGAAACACTTATAATGTAATTAGGAAATAGTTAACTCCTGATTGTGATGAGTAAATTATAATATGTGCATTGTCTTACCCTTCACATGAGACTGAAAATGGAATAAAAGTTTTTCAAACACCTCTCAGCTGCCCCATCCCTGGGTCAGGAAATGTATTATTGTCTGACAAATTGGTGCTTCTGTGAGGAGCAGGTAACTCAGCTAACCCAGCAAAGGTGCAGTGGGATTTGGGAGCTGCCAGGCCCCACACTCTGAGTTCTGCAGCCACACTCAGAGCTCAGAGCTCATCCCTGTGCTGCAATTCCTGCTTTTCCAGGGTCCCACGAGGGGTGATTTTACATTATTGACTTTAAAGCATTTACAGCATGGTATAACTAAAACTGGTAAGCCAAAAAAAACTTATAATGTAATTAGCAAATAGTTGATTTCTGATTGTGATGGAGTGAATTATAACATCTGTAGTGTCTCACCCTTCACATGAGACTGAAAATGGAATAAAAGTTTTTCAAACACCTCTCAGCTGGTCCAGAAAAGGGCCAATCCAACACCCAACACCATCACAAACTGCTCAAAGATACTGCAATTGCCACTCCAGCTCGCAGGTGGCCCTCGATAGTGGTGGGACTGGTTGTTCTGGGGCCTTTCCTTGCCAGAAGTCACCCAAGCCGAGCGAGCAGATAAACAGCCTGCTGTGAGAAGGGAGGAAGTTGGGTCACCAGCTTTCATCACTGCCCAGGCCTTGAAAACAGCCTGAGGAGTGACAGCAGAGTGAGAGGATTCCTTTTGTTATCCTGTGTGAGCAGGCCTGGCAGCTGTGGGACGGGCTGAAATAGCAGCAGGCACGAGCTCAACAGGTGACAGGAAAAGCAAAATGGCCAAACCCTGTTTTTGTTGCTGGCAAGGGAAAGAATTATCACTGCAGGCTCTGTACAGGTGTGAAATACCATGTTCTTGTTCCAAAGGGAATAAAGATAGTGGGGGGCTCATTCTTTTTTTTTTCTAGGCTGCCACAGCAAAACCTTTTCCCAAAGCAGCTGGCTCAGCAGGACCAGAATCCTTGGAGCACTGCAAACACATCCATCCTGCAGGGAGGCTGGTCCTTGTTAGCTCACCAGGAGTTAACACCAATTTCTGCTCTCAGAGCCTCCAGGGAGCCAATTTGCAGCTTGGTCATTACCAAAAATTTCCTTGCAGCCCTAAGACTGTGCAGTTTTGAGAGCTTTGTTGTCCCCAATTAGCAAAGTCACTGCCATCACCTCGCTGTGTGGCTCTGCTCCACTGCAGTTGTTGGCTTATCAAACACTCCACCCTGGTATTAAACTCTGGTTAAACCCCCCTCTAAACAATCCAGGGATTTAAAAAGCTGCTCATCCTCTTGTAATTGAGGCTCTTTATTCCTTTGACCTTCAGGTTTGTGCTGCCCTGGGAGTTGTTTGATAGCACAAGAGAGAATTCTGACCAGTGACTTGATATCACCAGGACACTTAAAAAAAAAAAATTAGTTTTCTTGTTGAGAAACCTGAAATCTCGATGGAAGATCTTCAAAAGTAAGCGCCTGAATCCAATTTGCTGGTGAGGATCAGATGGAGCTTTTCACTCCAAGAGGAGAGTCAAACTAAGGCCAGTGCTAACACACTGGACTGGAAGAGACAGAATTAAGGCTTGGAAAAAGTCTCTGCAAAGGGAAAAATTAAATCTAATTCTAAAAACAGAAACATCCAGTTGATATAATCAGAACAACACAAATGCAGAGGAAATCAGTCTGGAATCCAGAAGCTTCAGCACAAGGTAGGATTAGTTCTGAATATGAGCTTTACATCACACTCTTGTGACTGTCAAAAACAGAAATGAAAAGAGACTGGTCTCTGCCAACTTCTGCTTCATTTGCATCAGAATCCTCTATAGCCCAGCATTATTAACTTCTTCTTTTCATGTATTCAACTCCCTTGTATTTTGCAGATGCTCAGATCACAGATGCATTTGAAAACCTTCCCATTCACCCCCTTTGTTCTAATTCTCAGAAAGGTGCTGCAGATATCCTTTGCCTCTGCACAAAAGGAAATAAACCTCCCCAATACCCCATATTAAAAGAACATCCTGCACTGTAGTTAAATGATCCTTTTTCTTCATAGAAAAGAGCAGGGTAATTTTTCAGATGAAAGAATGACACACTCAGGAGCTCTGCACCTGCATTTACAATAGCCTGGGTAAAATTACTGGTCCTGCTGCCTCAGACAGAAGGCTGAGAGTCAACTGTGGCCCCCAGTGAAGCCTCTCCTTTCCCCAAAACATTTTAGTAGAAAAAGTGCCAGAAAGAAAAGCACCAATGTGTTCTGGTAGGACTGGTTTGTTCTCATGGTTACTATTAACTCAGACACACATTTACCTTCCCTCTTCACCCACAGAGGATGTTCCTAACCCTGTGGCCAGGCAGGTAGTTTAAAAACTGCAAAAAAATCACCCAAGAATCATCCAAAACAACATCCATGCACGCTGCTCTCTCCCAGCAGACCTGCCTCCACCTCATTCCCCTTTCTTAACTACCTCTTCCTTCACATTTGTGCTTTTTCTGAACCCAGCAGATTCCTTTTCGTTTCCTGCCATTTCCAATTCCTCCCTGTGCTGCTGGAGAACAAGCTTTCCATCATTCCCAGCGCTCCCCACTCACCAGCACAGATCCTGGATCCTGTTTGTCCTTCCTGTTTTGTCCTGAGCATCACCTGTCGTGAAAGCAAGCAGGTCAGCGACCTCAGGTTTACAAATCCATGGTTGAGCAACACCCAGGCACAGGAAAACAGAGCTGGGGGATCCCTGAGGGGGTCACACATCCCTCAGGCTGGCTTTTATCCCTGTCACGTCCTGCTGCAGTCACCCCACAGGATTGGGGAATCCCTGGGGAGCTGATACATCCCTCAAGCTCAGTTTTATCCCTGCCACGTCCTGCTTCAGTCCCCCCACAGGGCTGAGGGATCCCTGGGGATGTCACACATTCCTCAGGCTGGGTTTTATCGCTGTCATGTCCTGCTGCAGTCACCCATAGAACTGGGGGATCCCTGAGGAGGTCACAAATTTGGGGATCCCTGAGGAGGGCACACACCCCTCAAGCTCAGTTTTATCCCTGCCACGTCCTGCTGCAGTCATCCCACAGGATTGGGGGATCCCTGAGGGGGTCACACATCCCTTAGGCTGGGTTTTATCCCCGTCATGTCCTGCTGCAGTCACCCCTCAGGATTTGGGGATCCCTCAGGAGGTCACACATTTGGGGGGTCCTGAGGAGGGCACACATTTAGGCGACCCTGAGGGGGTCACACATTTGGGGGATCCCTGGGAAGGTCACACATTTGGGGGGTCCTGAGGAGTTCACACATTTGGGGGACCCTGGGAAGGTCACACATTTGGGGAATGCCCAAGGAGGTCACACATTTGGGGAATGCCCAAGGAGGTCACACATTTAGGGGGTCCCTGAGGAGGCCACACATTTAGGAGGTTCCTGGGGAGGTCACACACCCCTCAAGCTCAGTTTTATCCCTGTCATGTCCTGCTGCAGTCCCCCCACAGGGCTGGGGGATCCCTCAGGATGTCACACATTTGGGGGATCCTGAGGAATTCACACATTTGGGGGTCCCTGAGGAGGGCACACATCTGGGGGTCCTTGAGGATGTCACACATTTAGGGGTCCCTGAGGGGGTCACATACCCCTCAAGCTCAGTTTTATCCCTGTCAGGTCCTGCTGCAGTCCCCCCACAGGGCTGGGGGATCCTGAGGAGTTCACACATTTGGGGATCCCTGGGAAGGTCACACATTTAGGGGACCCTGAAGGGGTCACACACCCTCAAGCTCAGTTTTATCCCTGGCAGGTTCTGCTGCAGTCACCCCTCAGGATTTGGGGATCCCTGAGGATGTCACACATATGGGGGGTCCCTGAAGGGGTCACACATGTGGGGGTCCCTGAGGATGTCACACATTTGGGGGATCCCCGGGGAGGTCACACACCCTCAAGCTCAGTTTTATCCCCGTCAGGCCCTGCAGCAGGGCAGAGCTGCTGTGAGAACGGCAGCAGTGCCCTCTGCTGCTCCTGCAGCACGCAAAGCTCCTCACCCAGCCTTTAATTAAGGTTTTAATCAAGCTCAGAAGGTTTTAAACATCAGAGATGAACTCTTCCCCTGAGCTCAAAACGCTGCTCCCATCACCTCTGTGAGCACAGCCAGCTCAGCTCTGTCTTTCCCAGACAATTCCCTGCAGGACATTTTGAGATCTGTTTGGAACACACACACACACACACAAAAATTGGGTTTGAGACTCCTTTAAACATTGGCTGTCAAGATTGATTAGCAGAGAAAAAATAATTCCTCCTCATCGGCCTTCATGTCTATAAATGAGTGCAGAAATTCACATTTCACCCTGTGAAACCTAAGAGGGCCAGAAGGATGTGGCAGGAGGTGCTTTGCAGGTTTACAGAAATATTGTCTGTAACTATTCCCTGACAAGAGCAGCTGTCCATCCCCTAAGCACTGAAATAAAGTCTTATATAAATAATTTATTGGGGGAATTATGCTGTTTGCTCAGCAAGCGGCCCCTCAGCATGTGTTTTAGGCTACTCCACACCCCAAAAATCCACTGCAACCAGTGCCATAAATTCAATATATTCCATATATGATATATATTATATATATATCATATATAATATATATAATATAATATAATATAATATAATATAATATAATATAATATAATATAATATAATATAATATAAATATAAATATTAGATATTATAGATATTATAGATATTATACATATTTCTATATTCATAATTTCTCCTCTATTTTCCCAGCCTGTGTTTTGGTGTCTCTCTTGCCCTTGGGCCAAGGCTGGATGTCCACAAAGACCCTTCCATGTCCCTCGGGCATCACTGGACCAGTTCCCCGGCCGAACTGGGCGCCGGCAGCAGGTGGCAGCAGAAGCTGCAGCCCCGTTCCCTTCACGGCCACCTTTTCCAGGAAAAAAGCAGAATTTTGTCCCATTATCCATCAATTTGGAGCGGTTTTCCCGCTCCTGATGGGATGATATCTTGCCAAAGGAGTCAAATACAGCAGTTATTGATTGGTTATCGATGAGCAGCATCTGGTCTGTGTCAATAAAAACGTCCCAGCACGGGGCAAAGTCCACAGCTAAAAAAGCTTCTGATGGACTTTGGGGTCTTATTCCCTACACCTCCTATTTGTTTCCTGCTATAAAATCAGGAAATTCAAGCACGTGCTGTCAAACTTCCCACTGAACCCAAAATTTCAATGTAGGCGATCAGAAATTAAATTATTTTGATATAATGAAGCTGATGGTTAATTACACAGTTATGACTAGAGGCTGGAAGCCAGCCCCCAAATGTTACAAAAGCCAAGAAAAGCAGAATTTGATGCTCACAAGCACCTGAACACTCATGCAAAAATTAATTTTTTCCTTAAATAATATTTTTATGATATTTTCTATATAACTATTTTTATATATTTAATACTATTCTATATTATAATATTTTATAAATAATATTTTAAATATTTTTCTAAATAATTGCTCCTAAATAATTTCTAAATATTTCTTTCTAAATAATTGCTGTGAGTTGCTGCTCAGTGTGCAGGCTCTGCTCAGGATCCCCAGGCTGGGTTTGAGCCCTCCTGCAAGGCTGGGATCCAAATGAAATTCAGCACCCCTGTTTCACCCTGGACCCTAAAGAGCTCTGGATTAACGGTGAAGTTGCTGATTTTGGGACATGGGAAAGGAGGGAGAAGATCCAAGGTGCTTTCCCATGCAATGCAGTTGCCCAGTTATGTAATTTTTCAATTATTTTATGGTCTGGCCTCCCTCCACAGGGCCGGGTGTCCACACAGAAAGGGAGGAAATCCTCCCAACCACCCCCAAAAATCAGCACTGAGGAGGAGGAGCTGAAACTGCAGAGGATGTCCCATGAAAGCTCAGCCAGACACAGCCCCTGAGGTGATCTCATTAGAATAAACTGTAAAATTAAAATATTTGTGCTGTCTCTGGCTCACACCCAAATGTATTTACAGTTACAGCAGTGTGATGAAATCCTCTGGGAGGTTTTGCCTTTTCAGATGGACAGACACGGAGGCATTGCTTTATCAAATGGGCACACACAGGATTACTGGATTTCTTTAAAAATAATTACTTATTACTTTAAAAAAATTACTGTATTTCTTTAAAAAACTAAGAAAGTGGTTGAGGTGAAGAGGCTTCTTTGCAAACTTCCCCCTGCAAAAGCAAATATTGCCAATGCTGCTGTTTCAAAATGCATAATTCAAAATACAAAAGGTAAATAGGTAAGTTCAGTTCTTCGGAAGCAGCACGAGGCCAGCAGGGTCTGGAGCTCCTGGCAGAGGTACCACCAGCCTGGACTGCCTGCTTCCCATCCAGAATGCTCCAGATTTTAATTGATGGGGCTGGTTCAGGTGCCAAGACCTGACAGGGTAATTTGGACTCTGAAGGTGAGTGCAGCTGACACGCCATAAAACAGACCCAAGAGCTCGGATTTATTTTTTTTTAGTGGAGAAAGATAAATTAGCCCTGTTAATTCAAGCTCTACAACTCCATGAGGGACTTTCACTTTCAGATCAGAGCGAGGTCAGAGGCTGCCTGGCTCCCATCTGGTATTTCTGGTTAAGTTACTCCTGGTGGAGAGAACAGTGACAGGCTTCAAAGAACAGGAACGATCCTTTTGCCTATGAAAGTTTAACCTCCGGCTGTGATAAGCTGCTCCTTGAGGTCTATCTGTAATTGCTCCATTTCCTGCCACCAAGGCTGATGCTATCACTTGATTGAAAGAAGCCTTGGGAGGTGGGAGGGAGAGAGAACAGCTCCAAAGGATCCTTTAGAATTCCAACATCACCTTTTAGAGCTGCCACTGACAGACACCAGCCTGGCCAGGGAACCTCGTTCCTTTTTCTCCTTGCTGAATGTTCTTGGCTCTCTGGATTTCCTCAAGAGCTCGCTCAGAGCAGCTCTGTCACCTGGGCCAAGATCTGCCAGGATTTCAGCACGCAGTGGGTTAACCACACGTCTGATGCAAGAGGCAGATGAAATATAGAATTGTTCAATTAAGTGATGCAGTCATCCTTGGCAAAGCTCCCAGATCTCTCATTAGTGCAAACTGGTGTCCATCACTCCCAGAGCTGTCAGCCCCTGAAGACTCATTGTTCATTCAGGGCTCAGATCCCCAGCAGGCAAAGAAGAGCAGCTATTTTAGCAGTCAAACAGCTCCAGGGCTCTGAAAAACCTGCAGGGACCAGGGGGGAGGTGGAACTCGTGCTCTTCAGAGCTCAGGGTCTCACAGCTCCTCTCCTCACCTGCTTTTTGTTGCTTTCAGGGTGGAAGGAATTGTTACATTCCTAAACATGTGAAAATCACAGATCAGTGTCAGGCTGAATTTTCAGTGATTCCAGGAGGGGGATGCCTTCAACTCCAGCTAACACCATCCATTGCCATTTTTTATTTTCCTATTGGAAAATAAAAACTCATCTTATTGGGGATGAACTTTGGCTTCCCAAGGTGAAGTGAAAGACCCTCAGGTATCAACAGGGAATTCTGAGCACCTTCTGTGTGGAAGAGAACACAGAACAAAATAACTCAGTGTTACAAATCTTTAATTTGTAATTAAATGTAATTTAATTTGTAATTTTAAATGTCAGATGTTGTCTCCCATTCACTCCAAATCCTGTCTGCTTCTTCCCACTGCACTGAGCAGCAGCTCCAGGCAGCCACGGATCAGGCATGATTATTCCCACTGGACCTTCTTTCAGTTTTGCTTATAATACCCCAGGAAGTAAATCAATAAAAAAAGATAAGGAACTCTGGTGAAAAATCAATGGAAGTTGAGATAAATATATGCAGTTACGTGTTTTCCAGGATGACTCACCCTGCCAAGCACCCAGGGTAGGAAAGGAGCTGCTGCTGCTGCCTACTGCTCCTCACTCAACAGCAACCCTGGCTGTGCAAAAGAGAGAAAAAACCCTAAATATTGGAATTCTGTACATCTTAAAATACGTTTGTTTTTGTAAACGAGGCTTTGGAATGTGTGTGATGGTTCTGTCAAGGTGTGTGTGACAGCAAAATCCAAATTTGCACTGCAGAGGGACTTCCCTGCCACAGCACAGGGCACCAGGCTGAGATCAGCAAGAGCTCCCTGCCAATCAAAATATCTTCATTAGCAGCTCCAGAGCCTCATTCCTACCTGAGGCAGGGGAGGGAGGCTGAGAAGAGCAGGGATTCTCATCAGGGCATGGCAAAAAATGAGGGGAGCTCAGGAATTCTGGGGAGAGGGGCTGGACAGAAATGCAGGGAATCCTTTCTAATAAAACTTGGTTTTTAAGTTGTCCAAGAGCCCCTGTCCAGTTAACTCTGGCTCATTTTTAACCTCTCCATCTTCACCAGCTGAGATTTTTTTACATAAAACACTGGGAAAGAAAATCCCTGCAAAAGTAAACATCGGGAAAAAGCTTGTTTTGTTTGCAAGGCCTTATGGAAAAATCTGCAGCCGTTCAGCGGACCCTGGAGGCGCAGGAAGGAGGGGTTCCGTGGGCAGGGACGCGAGCTGCAGCCAGCAGCGCTGGCTCACACGTTCCTCCTGCACTGCCCATTCCAGGGGCTCTGCACCGGCAGATGGAGCTGCACCGTTTGTGCTTCCCCACAGCATTCCTGGGAACTCAGCGTTTTCCCATCTTCACTCCCTTTTTTAAATTTTCCTCCCCCACCCTTTTAAACAGACTTTTCCCTCCCTTATCTATTTGCCTTTTAAAAATCTGTTACATCAAATAAACTTTTCATTTTGCACTTCCAGTTCTCCAGACAATTCCCTCCTTCCCTCTCAGGGTCAATCACGTCTCGCTGCACTCAGCCACAGCAAATGGCTTATGAATAATTAAAGCAGGAAGATTCTCTTTGTTCTATTTTATGACAAAATTGTCTTGGGTTAAGCCAGGAATTTCTTGAATGAGTATTGAGCAGGGCCTGTATTCCTGAAGGGTGAGTTTGGAGCAGCCAGCTCTCTAAACAGTGAGAAGTTCACTCAGTTTTTATTCACATTTCTATGGCTTGTTTTTCCCAGCTAAGTGAAATACTGGATAATTTTACCAATGCAGTTACTGTTCCTTATTTAAAAATACTTATTTTACATTGTATTGTAATATTTTTAGTATTGGAATAAGAAGAAAAAGCTGAGCAGCCTCAGAATGATTCAATTTGGCTTTCCTTTAATGAACTTACTTTGAATAGGCCCAGATGACCAAAAAGAAACAGCAACTCCTGACCTGGGGGCTCAAAACTGATCAATATTTGAAGCTTTCCTGCTTCCACTGAATTGATTTAACCCACAGAGTGAGGGCTACAGGAAGAAACTCTTCCCTTGTCTGCACCACCAGGTTACAGAATGAGCAGGGGGAGTTTGGCTCCAGCTGTGGCCAGGAACGTGCCAGTCGTGTCCCATCTCTGCCAGAAATGACAACTGCAGCTTGTCCCAGCAGCATTCCCTGCAGCCAGGGTTCAACTGGGCTGGGCTCAAGGGCACCGGGGACAGGACAGCCCCAGGACGGTCAGGCACAGACAGCAGACAGAGCAGGAGTTTTGGAAGCCATCAGGTGAAAGGGAGCACAGCACTGATGTCGGGAGCACACGTGAGGCAGGCAGGACAGCAGATGGCTGCTGCCACCTCTGGGACCTGCCATGTGCCAGGGCCATCCCCAGCAGGAGGGACAGGGAGTGCACCAGGCATCCTGGCTCCAAGAGGGAAACTGAAATCTGGGGCTTCATTCTTGCTCACCCAGCCCTGAAACAGAACAAATTCAACTCTGCACGTACCTCAGGAGGATCCTTCCAAGCTGGAATGCAATGGAAAAAGACAATCCCTGAGTGGCCTGATGGTTAAAGCAGAGGCAGGCTCAGAAATTACATGAGGAGAAGAAAAAAGAGAACAGCACCATGCAAAAATAGCCAGCTGCTGTTAGAACTTGTTCATCAGCCCCTTCTTTTCCTCCTTCCCCTCCAATGTGAATTCATGCTTACACCTACACCAAGAAGTGTTAATCACAAAAGCACACGGGCTCCTGCCTTGCTGCAGACCAGGCACAGAGCTCAGCACGGCTGGCAGGTTTTATTCTTCTTTATTTACTCTGCCACTTCCCAGAAACCAGATTATCCTATTTTTAGCTCCTATAGGGCATGATTCAATCAGTCATTTTAAGTGTGTTTCACAGCTGATTTAAAACACTCCAGGGGACTTCATGGTCAAAAGGTAGAATGCTCAACTCAATCTTTTTTCTGCTGGTAGTAGAACCTCAGATCTTTTATTTAATTCATGAAGAAATTAAAGGCCTTGAGGGGCACAGAATATGTTAAAGGTCTTAACTGAAGCTCCTGGGATTGAGAAATCTGTTGTGTCTTCCTTCACCCCTTCCTTGAGAGGATTCCAACCCCATTCTCACAGATTTTGTGTTCTCAGGTCATGGAATCTGAAGCAGAAACACGAAATTAGCACCAGAAATTCACCAGCAGCTGGGGGAAGCTGTTGGGTTTTTTTTGAGCCACATCCCACAGCTATCTCCAACTCAGAATCTTTTCAAAGCCCACAGGAGGAGCTTGTAGGTAAGATCACATATATAATTTTGATTTGGGTATATCCTAAAATTAAGGGCATTCAAAACTCAAAGTTTTGGCCCAGACTCCAGAGCTGCTCCCTTTGCACACCAATTTTTCTCCAGTAGCAGCTCTCTGAATAACCAAACACACAATGAGAGATGTTTAAATCAAAGAAAAATTCGTATTTAACATGAAAATGAGAGTAGTGAGAGGCAACTGCACCTGTTTGGATTTCAAATAAATCCCAAAGGGCTGCACATCAGCCTCCTGGCACAAGTCACTGTCCTGGCAGGTGTTTTACTGCCAGCACAGAGATTGAACACAGGGATTGAGATCAAGGAAGGTAAGACAGATCATTGATTTTATTACAGAGCAGAGTCACACAGGAAACATCCTTTGGAATAAAAATATTCCACGTGAGTGCAAACCCCACAGCCACAGCATTTGGAATTGGAAACCACTAGATGTGAACTCCCAAAATTCAGCATTTCCAGCCATGAGCTGCTCACCAGGCTCGTGCAGCCCAAAGCCCCAGAGCTCACTGTCAGGTAATGGCACCACCACAATTTCCACACTCCCAGCTGTTAAAAACCTCTCCACTGAGGATGAGAATTTCCATGTTGGGTGTGAGACCAAGCCACAGCTTTGGAATTTCTCTTGGTTGATGTGAAATGAGGGAAAATCCATTTTTCTGGGACTTCACCCACTAAAAGCACAAAACCCTCAAGTCAACCAACACCAAATTGTTGAACCAACTGCTTTTCAACACCTCATTTCACAAATCTGCTTCTCTGGGTGTAAAACAATGTTTTAATTTTTTTTTTTTTTAGATAAAATTCTGCCTCGTGGAGACTTTGTTCTTACTGAGCATGAAAATGACTTCTTACCCTGTCAATCTAAGGGTGCCAACAGAGCTGCTGTGGCCAATCCTCACGTGGCAGGAACACGTGTTCCACTCAATTCTTTTCCTATTAAAGGACACAAAAGTTTGAAAAGAAGTTACTCAGCATTTTGCTTTGATTTCCCACCTCAGGTGCTCCACTCCTAGAGCACAAAGCATTTTTGTGCTGTGCACCTCATGAACCATACTGGCTCTCTGAATTTGGAGTTAAGTGCATACCCTGCCCAGTAACTGCCCATGAACCATTTAAAAACCACCAAAGCATTTCTCTGGGGACAGCATTCCCTCCTCCTGTGTGCTCATTTCACAACTCAGAAGATGTTCTGCATGTTGAACAAGAAGCTGCAAAACAGATCAGTCCAAACTCATGTCAAACTGCTTTATTACATCTTAAATAACATTACATTTTAATATAGTATCTATCTTGCATCCAGCTTTCTTGAAGTACACTGACTTTAAAATTAAATACAAAAGGTGAAGAGGGATACAGGGCGTGGAGAAAGCTCTACAGAGTAGTTTCATGAAAGAGAGTAAGAGGGAACTCATCTTTTATGCCAAATCCAGGCCTAACGCACAATTACAGCACATTTTTGTACAGAATGTTGCAGAAAAAACAAAATGGAGAAAAGCTACTACTGCTGCTAGGAAGGAGCATTTCTGGATACAGTGAGAAGATAGGAAAGAACAATCTGCTGTCCAAACACTGCTGCTTTTAACATTTTATTTGAAAAGAAAGCCAGGAAAACCTGCTCATTACAAAAATGACTCTGATCAGATGCAAAGGACTCATCCTGCAAGAGGAACTGGCTGTGAGGAACTGATTTATAAAGAAGATGGTCTAGGTTCCCTCCTCCCACACCCCAGAATCTTTGACAGCGATTGTTTGAACAGGCTGTTTCTTTTTTTTTCTTTTTCTTTAAAAAAAAAAAAAAGTGACTTATCACGCTACTCCAAAACGTGCATAGCTTTGTACTGGAGTTCTTCATAGATTTATGCACAGAGTAGCAACAATAAATGAATACAGCGACAATGGTTACAGTTTTTAAACAGGTTATTTCTTCAAAGAAAAAACATCTAAGGACTTAGTCCAATATGCACTTTTTAGCATTTCTACAGCATGCGATTCTAAGAGTAAACCCACCCAATATGGCAAACAATCAAAAAAGGTTTTTTTTTTTTCTGTTTAACTTAGAAAGTTCAAGATCATTATTTTCAAAACATTGATTTGTACATCATTTCATACACAAAGAATTGACTCAATACCCAAGTGTAGGATAGGTCTCTTTTGAAAACAGAGATTCCTGGTTGTTGAGACTTATAGGATAGTGTTAGGATATATAAACTGCCCTTCCAAGTGGACAAACCAAAGCAGATTAAAAAAATCAGTGTGGTGAAAAAGGGGGGGCAGGAGGGACCAAGGATTGCATTTGTAATCCATAAAAGGTGAAAGGATTCTTTAAACAAGCATTCATTACCTTTTACAGCATGTGCTTGGTTACCTTACTGCTTAACATTATCCTATATATGCCAAGTTTTGTGCAACAATTATCTGTGATACTAGAAAACAAAAATAAAAAAAATTAGGGACTAAATTTACAGCGTTAACAACCCCCAGTGCTCTGGGCTAGGACTCCCTTGTTTTGCTCAATTAAATACATAAGGAAATGTATTTAAAAAGGAAACTTGAAAAAAATCCTGCTACAAACATGACTTTAAAATTTGCAAGTGTGTGAGATAAAGTCCTTAACTTCAACTTGGAAACTACAGTGAAAGCTAACTGTTTCACAATTATGCTCAAGTTTATTTTCTGGTCATGCTTTTTATGATAGTGTTTCATTTGTTTTTAAATTCTCAAGACAAAAAAAATGGTCCCAAAAGGAATGCACAATTTCATTTTGCTTACAACACAGAAATTCTTCTTGGAAAGGTAATTGTGCTCTTCATTTCAGCAACAGGAGACGGAAAAGATCTTGCCCTTTGAAGTTGGGGAGGATGGGGGTCCAAGTTAGTATGGTTGGATTGGATATGCTATCACTTTTAATTTTCAACCGTTGGAAACTTCTTCCAGTCGTGGAGTCCGCTGCTCTTCTGGCACACAGAAACATCTGGTGAGAGTTGCACTTTGAGAAACTGCAACCAAGTGGAAAGCTCTGCTGTCCCCACCACTGACACATGCAGGCATTATCCCCCCCTTTCCCCAAGGATATTTATTTATTCTAAACCATCACAGGGAAGTAGAGGAATTAAAAATAGGCCTCCAGAAAAATGGCAGATTGAAGTAATGGTCATCTAAACCTCCAACTGCTTGGGTTTGCTCCTCACAGAATTCACAGATTCCCCAGGTTGGGAGAGACCTTCAAGATCATCAAAGTCCAACCCAGTCCCAGCACCTCAGCTCAACCCTGCACCCAGTGCTACACCCAGGGATGGTGACTCCAGCACCTCTCCAGTTCCTGAGAATTCCCAAAATTCCCCCAAATTCTCAGACTCCCCAGGCTGGAAGAGACCTTCAAGACCATCAAGTCCAACCCAGCCCCAACTCAACCCTGGCACCCAGTGCCACACCAGGCTTTGTTAAACACACCCAGGGATGGTGGCTCCAGCACCTCCCTGGGCAGCCATTCCAGAACTTTATCACCTTTCTGTAAAAAACTTTATCATTCTTTCTGTAAAAAACTTCTTCCTAATATCCAACCTGTATTTCCCTTGGTGCAGCTTGAGGCTACCTTGAATTACACCCAAGTAACAGCACTGCTGGCAAAAAGCACTCTGGACCCCAAAGCTGGGCACTCACCTTCTTCAGTTCCAGATCTTGAGGAAGCTGTCCCATGACCCTGTTGCCACTGCCATGCCATCATCAGTCACACCTAAGCAACTGACACGGTTATCGTGACCAGCAAGGACACCTGCAGATGAGAAACCAACAAATAAATTGCTTTGTTTGGGTGATTTCCTGTCTGTGCAGGTTACACCACAGCATGCAAGCTCTAGAGTCAAAATCCTGATAAAAAATGCTGGAATTTTAAAATGCCTTTGGTTTTAGAAGCACAGACTCAGGACAGAGCTGGGTGGGTTCTCAAGGGGATAATCCAGTAAATGCATTACTCCCAAATTTTCCTTGTATTTTCCCCATATTATGACCTTTACTGGTCTAACATGAGTTGTGAAGTGACAGCCCTGAAGATTGTGACAGTGTCACTTGAACCATGCACTGCAGAGCTTTTGCTCCTCACCTCAGTGATAAAGATCAGTTAAATTTTACAAAATTTTTACATTTAAAAAATTTTCTTTTTAAAACCAGAAGTTAAACTGAATTGTGTTATGAACTCTAAAGCATTTTTCATCCCATTTTATCTTACTATATTCACAAGACAGACTTCTCCACACAATCTGTCAATATGGAGATCTAATACAATTCAATTATAGCACCATTAAAAGCAAGAATTGAGACACTAAACAGAAAAATTAAGGGAGACAACATTTTCCTCTATCCCCTTTAATTTAACAGCTTCAAGGAGGTAAAAAGAAAACCTAATTATGTTCAAGCTTTCCAGTCCACAGCACCGAGCCAAGATATTCTTGATAGACTTGAAATTAATCTTTCTACATGAATTAGAGTGCTCACAGGACTCTCCTCATTCTCCCACCAGCAACAGCAAGTGCTGCAATTTGGTGAAACAAAATCAGCACCAAGAAGTCTTAAATACTTGTACTGAACACACAACCACAAAGGTGTTTAATACAGAAGTGCCAATATCAGAAAATCTAGAAGTGTTTAATATCAGAAGTGCCACATCTGCCTGGCAATCTGCAGCCTTGGAACATTTCAATACACAGAATATTCTTCTCATCTCCTACTCTGATCAGAGTAATGAAACATTTGTGGCCTAATTGATACATTTTTTTCCAACAGAAGTTTTCATTTTGAAGACCTGAAGTTAAATTCTCTTCATCTTTGGACCATGAATTCCATGTTTGTTTCCTCAAAAGATAAACTCCACAGTCCCTGTTGTTTTGCTGGTTGTCTCTACAACTACTGCTACAAATACCAGGGAAAAATTCTTGTGTATAAATAGCAACATTAATGTTGCATTGCTTTGAATAGTTAATGCATAAACAAAGCCATAAAGTCTAAAAAAGAATATCCCTCCACCCCAAGCCCTTGTTTTTCATGGCAATCATCCTGTTCTCATCATCCATCCCTGAGCAGGATTTGTACCATCACTGGGCAGCCTGAAGAAGTTTTGAGAGTTCTGAAGACAGTGAGTGCTGACAGGTCTGTGCCTGAGACTCAAATCACACACTCAGGGGTTGGAAAAGGCCACCAAGGCCATTGAGTCCAACCTGTGGCTGGTCCCCACCCTGTCACCCTGCCCAGAGCACTGAGTGCACATCCAGGCGTTCCTTGGATCTCCCAGGGGTGGGGATACAACATCCTATAAAATGTCCTACAACACTCAAACCCATTTTCTTACCTGCTCTGTCAGCTTTCAGCGTGTCCCACACGTTGCAGTTGAAGTCATCATACCCAGCTAGGAGCAGGCGGCCACTCTTGGAAAATGCTACAGAGGTGATGCCACAGATGATGTTGTCGTGGGAGTACACCATCAGCTCCTGGTCAGCCCGCAGGTCGAAGAGCCGGCACGTGGCGTCGTCCGAGCCCGTGGCAAAGGCGTTGCCGTTGGGGAAGAACTTCATGGGGCAGCACAAAAACACAAATGGTTTCGGGTTGAACCCCTTTGCATCGCACAAATGCAGCAAAGCAGAGGCTGCACCTTCCCACACTGGGATATGGGCAAACCCAGTGAAGGAACTCATGAACCAGCACCCAGTCTCCGTGTTTTCAGGGTTTTTTAAATGAGTTTGTAGTGCTGAGAGAATCACCTGAAACTTGGTATTTCAGGAAACACCAGGAAACAGGGAAAATGTGGAAACTGGGTGCTGGTTCATGAGTTTCTTCACCATGCTGCGTGGGGTTCACATTCTCTGAACCTTGGAGAAGCAGTGTTACCATGATATTTTTATGAAAATCCTTTGCCAGGATTTTTCTCCTATTCGAGCTGAGAAGCCTCAGAAAAGAAATGTAAACAATTAACTATTTGATGGCTGTGGAATGTGGTCTGGACATTGCTTACCAACAGGTCCATCTGTGATTGGTCCATGTGGATTATTTCTACTTAATAACCAAAGATCCAGCTGTGTCAGACTCTCTGAGAGTCACGAGCTTTTGTTATTATTGTTTTCTGTTCCTTTCTAGCTTTCTGATGGATTCTCTCTATTCTTTTTAATATTTTAATAATACTAAACATGGTATAATATTAGTATATGATATTAATATAACATTTTAATGTAATATAATAATATAATAAATCAGCCTTCTGAAACATGGAGTCAAGATTCTCATCTCTTCCCTCATCCTGAGACCCTCGAACACAACCATAAGTGAGAGAAGCAGAGAAAAGAATGATCCAAACAATTCTTATTATTTGCTGTGCCTGTGTTTGTGCAAAAGCAGAATGCAATGTGGAGATTGTTTACCCAAAGTGATGGAGTTTTGTTCCTTGGCCTATCAGGGCCAAGTGTGTGCTGGGATTGTTTGGGCACTTGAGCGCTTGGCAGAGTCAGCTTAGATGTAGTGGAATATAACACAGAATAATATAGTGTAATAAATAAATTAATTAGCCCTCTGATATCCTCATCATTCCCCCCAGCCAAACTCTCACAGACATGCTGAAGAGCTGACAAACAGCAAGCTGGAGGGAGAGGCACGTACGCAGATGGCGTTGATGTCCGACTCGTGGCCGGTGAAGGTTTGCCGGCACATTCCTTCTCTGACATCCCACAGTTTGGCAGAGGCATCGCAGGCACCAGAAACAAAACACCGGGCGTCGGGGGCAAGGGACAAGCTCATCACGTCTCCAGTGTGCCCAGTAAATGTGGTTGTCTGCTGACCAGTTTCTATGTCCCAGAGAGCACTGGAAAAAAATCATTAAAGAGGCAAAAATCAACACGTCTGTGCTCCTCTGTGGGGTTTTTTTATCATTGCTGAGGTAAAACTCCAAGTATTAATAACATTGATCCTGATAATGGAAATAAACATTTTTGGTAGAATTATTTGGCTGTTGCAGATTAATTGTGCAAAAATCAACACGTCTGTGCTCCTCTGTGGGGTTTTTTTATCATTGCTGAGGTAAAACTCCAAGTATTAATAACATTGATCCTGATAATGGAAATAAACATTTTTGGTAGAATTATTTGGCTGTTGCAGATTAATTGTGCAAAAATCAACACATCTGTGCTCCTTCGTGAAGGTTTTTTATCAATGCTGAAGTAAAACTCCAAGTATTAATAACATTGATCCTGACAATAGAAATAAACTTTTTTTGTTTGTGTATAGAAGACTTTAAAGCTATCCTTAATTTTAAAACATTGGGAGGGTTTTAAATAGAAAAACAGTGGAGAAAACTGATGACTGGCACTGAGGGCTGTTCATCCCCAAGTTCTCTGCCATGGCTGTTATCCAGTACTACCACAGCCTCAATTAAAGCAGCAGTGGTAAGGCTACAGCAAAAGCTGAGCCAGCATTTCTCATTTTTATAAACTCACAGAGGATGAGTAACTTTGTGAATTATGTCTGATCTTAAAGTTGCAAGTCAGCCAAATCACTACTACAGTGATAATTAAGAGTATAAAAGGATGAAAGAACACTATCACCTCCTTAAGAAGAGGTCTAAACACTTGAGGAAGTTGGGATTTTTAATTTCTGCAATTTCTCAGCAAACCAGAGCCATCAGCAGCAGGTTCAAACCAGGTAAACAGGAGATGCCTGTATTTTGATGAAGTCCTTTGATGAACTGAGGTGATGTCAAGGACAGCTGCAGAATTACTAGAGAACTCCTGAAGCAGCTGCATTCTCTTACAAAGAGCATCATTTCTACAAACCCTCTCATTTTGTTATAGTTTTTTGGGTTCTCTAAACACCAACACATATTCAGAAACATTTCTGGTTTTAATCCCATGTATATTCCACTCAGAATGAGGCATTCAAAGAGACTGGCACTGTGTAGGACAGGTATTTATTAGACAGCCTTTGCTCTAAGTGCTGCTGCTTGAGAGAACTGCAATGCTTTTAAGAAACAGATATAATAGAAAAATCTATGAAAAAAAGATGGAGGCCCTTTTTAGTTCAGAAGCCAGTATTTATGAAGATATACACCTACATTCTCCTCAAAAAACCCAGCTATTGTCACTGCAGAATATTTTCTAGGAGCTCTTCTGAATAACAATGCTAACAGCATTCTGTATTAGAAATATCCAAACATGACTGTTTAAGTAATAAATACTGAATACAAAAAGAGTTTGGAGGAAAATCATTAGTCTCATACAGTTATTTCTGAAAGCCAAATAGTTACATGAAGAAAAAAATTCCCAGAACATCTTAACACAGAATTAGGTCAGGCTCTTCAGAACATGGGCACAAGGAAACAGGGTTGAAATTACCAGCAAAAAGTGACATATGAGCAGCATCACCAGAGTCTTGTGGGTGATGATGAAGTTAGTGAAGGACAAAGCTTCCTTCAGGCACAGAGAATGGATCAGAAAAGCCCTTCCTGCCAGTGCTGGCCCCATGTCCCAGCTTACCAAGTGGTGTCGCCGGAGCTGGTGACGATCTGATTATCATCCAGGAAACGACAGCAGGACAAGTAGCCTGGAAACAGAATAAAAGGTGCACAAATAAGGCCAGAGATTACCCTTCAAAGGCAAATTGGTTTGCTAACAAGCTGCTTCCTCCTCTCCTGAAGCTGCAGCAAAACACACTGAAAGCCTAAAATGCAACAGCTGATTTTTGTATAGGAATCTGCAATGGTTTGGACAAAATGTGGTTTGGCTCTTTGGAGACCACCCTGACCCAACCAGAGGAAGGGGGACAAAAGTGTGGAATCCAGGAGTCCTGCACACACCCAACTTTCTCAGAAAGTGCATCTCAGTCTCACTGCATCCAGCAGCAACAAATGGTGATGATCTCAACTGCATCACACAACCACTGGTGAAAAATAAACTGCATTCCTGTCAGTACAAAGACCTGAGCATGGACACTGCATGTTTCCCAACAGCAGCACTGAAGAAGTTCATCTGAATGCTCTGAAGCATCATTTTTCCTGAAATCCCATCTGCCAAACCATCAGTGATTACAGAATCAGCCTGCCTGCCAACCACCTCCATTTCACAAAGCACAGAATTCCAACTACAGCAGAAAATATGAAAACCTGCAAACATCAACTTCCAGCTGTAAGTTTTTGTTCAACTTTACAGCTGAAAAACTGTTTAAGAACATTTAAAAATCAAGCAGTCTGCAGCTAAGCTCCTGCCTAAGAAGCAGATCATTATTAGGAAATGATAGTTAAAGAGGTTTTTTTTCATTTTCACTGTGCTGAGGTAACTCTGAGCAGCACCCACCTGTGTGCCCAGCGAGCTCACGGCTGACACGGACATTCCCTTCACGAGTTTTCAAGTTATAAATGGAGCAGATGTTGTCAAGCCCACCACAAGCCACGTAATTCCCAGAGGGAGCATATGCACAAGTCATGACCCAGGAGGAGCGCAGGGGAATCGCATGCACCTGAAACACACACAGGTAGGGACTTCAGCTGCACAATCTGCACCACGAGGAAGTTTTTCACCTGTCTCACAAGACAAGCATTGTGTTTTTGGCAGGGAAGCAAGAATAAAACAGCAGTTTGAGTATTGAACTGTTTTGAGGGTAACTTGCACACGAAGCTCGTCAGAACAAGCAGTGACGTAATGAAACCTCAGATTTGCTTCTCCTGAATCCAGTTTCATCAGCAATTTTGGTCCAAAGTGAATTATTTCATTTCACTGCTCTGATTACTATTGGTTTATTATAGGTTCAGGAAAATATTGACTTCCAAGCACAGTCAGCAGAACTGCCAATTCCAGGCTTAGATGCTGTGAATGAACAAGTAAGGAAATCGCTGCTCCACTGCCACTGAAATCCTTCTTTGGAAACCCACTGCAGGCAATCAAGCTTCACATTTAAATAACTACCCCATGTTTCCTTGTCATTCTCTGCTCAAAGAACTTTTTTTAGATAATTATAGAAGCTAAACCTGTTCTGTCTTGTTAACTCGTTGTGTTCTTCCCTTAAGTTTGTTCATACAGTCTTTAGGAAAGGGCTGGTGCCCTTAGATATCACATGGTGACATTTCATGCAATATTAACAATGTGTCTGAATTTCTTGAGGAAAAACTTCATTAGAAGCAGAGGACCAGCCAGGAATCAGTGTTAAAAAACCCCCAAACCTGCCCTAAAACCACAACCACTTCATTTTTGGAAGTCTTCTACCAAGAAGCCTAGAATATTCCAAGAGTTTCTATTATTTGGAATATTCACTTGGAGCCATTTTATTTTATCATTAGGCAAAGATCAAATTGATGGCAACACTGTGTTACTTCCAGTGTGTTCTAGAACTGCCAAAAGAATATTGCATGGATTAATTAACATTGATGTAAGAATTGAAGATACCAATGCAGAAATCATGGGATGCAGTGATGATTTCACCATCCCACAGCAGTCACAGTAATTTAGATGACATTTACCTGCAGGCTGGGGTCAAAGGATGAGGATGAAGAAAAAAATGAGAGGGTTTATTCTTAATTTGCAAACCATATTATATTAACTTTTTAATAAAGTGATGCCATTTGTTCCAATGCACTTTTAACATTGATTTTAATGCTACAAAGAGCTAAGTTAGGACAATTTATTTGGAATAAAGCCAGTTCCATGCACGAGACCCAAGCAGCTCTGTCACCTTGACCACAAGGAGCCACATGGGAATTGCTGCCAGGCCTGGAACAGTGGCCATGATCAGAAAATACCAATCACTGTCAAATGAAAGTAAAAGTAGTCCTGAACTGCCTCATGTGATTGCAGCCACCAAGTGATGACTCATTAGAACATGTCAGGATTTCAGGACTTCACTGCAGACAACAAATTCATCTGGCTGTGCCAAAATCTCTGCCCCTTCTGGTGCAAGATGCTCATCACTGCCTGCTCTCTGGTAATCACTTTTCTGCAGTATCAAAACAAATCAAAACATTCTTTAGAAGGAAGCCTTTCCTTGTTCTCCATTTTCACTCACTGAAGACACTGCCGTGCTCTTTACATACAATTTAGAGAATTCAAAATGTGGATTTAGGACTAGGAAAGCAACAGAGCCAAAATGATGATGGGCAACAGTTCCTCCTGATGCTTTCACAAGTGAATTACACAGCAATGGATCACTGGCCTTACCTTGTTTGTAGTATAGCTGTCCCAAATTATAAGTTTGCCATCCTGGGAGGCACTAACTAGAAGCCTAGAGAGGAAAGAGCAGGGAAACACAATCATTGTGGGCAGCCAAGGAACACCTTTGTGATGAACATTGTAAAGAAAAGAGAATGAAAGCAGCTGACACCTGTGGCATTTAGTTTCTCTTTAAATTAATCAGTAGTTAACAGGAAAGGGAAAAAAAAGGACAACTGATAGTGGCATCTACTTTATTTCCACAGTTCCTCAGAATTCATGTGGCACCACCACTGTATTTTTCAGGCAAGTAGATGAGGATTGGGATTTTGGCATCAAACGTAGGCTTGGATTACAAAAACACGGAGGAAAATTGTGACACTCAGTGTTTCTGACTTCTCTCAGAATTGTTAATTCCACGTGGCCCCAGGGCCTGTGCACTCAGCTTTCCAGAGAGCAGAGAAGCCACAGAGGCAGCTGTGCACCCACCTGGAATCAGTGCCCCAGTGCATTGCATAAATTTTGGCCAGGTGTCCCCGCAGTGTTCTCCTGGTGCGCATCTGGATTCTCCCCACGGGGTCGATGTTGGCTGTGATCTGGAACAGCAAAAGGTCCCACACTGAGCTCTTCCCTTCACCCTTCTCAAGTGACACCTCACACACACTTCCCACAGTCCAACATTCTCAATGCTGATTTTTTTCCAACTGCCCATTCACAAGTTGTGTCATTTTAAGCAGCATGTCTTTATTACATAACTCAAGCAATCTATTGCATTTATAAACACTCCCAGAAATTGTTTTGTTTAGGTCATATCTTCTTAGACTTCTAGGATTTCAGACCTTTGATCTGGGTTTTCTCCTTCTGCACAGATAAATGTGGCAGACACTGAAGAAGTTTAACCTCAGCAGGCCTTATGGTTCTGATTATCAGGGTAACAACAGTATTGCTCCCAGCTCCAGGGCAGAGCATTATTTTCCATTAAGCAGCAGAAATGTGCCCTGAGTCACTCCAAGAAATCACTGCTCAAGGCCACTGCTCTCAGGAACTGGACAAACATGTACTTATTTCTGGAAGAAAACACCCAAAGGCAAAATGAAAAATTGCTACAGGAGGCAAAACCAGATTCACTTGCATTCACCTTCTTACACAGCATCTTCTTTTTCTAAATGAAACATATCTTCTTAATTCCTGTTAAACCCTGAAATTCTTACCTGAGCCAGGGTGGCATCTGCACATGCTTTCCTAGCATCCTGCAAGAGAAGGAAATTAGAGAAATTGGATGGAGTTCTGTACATTTCCTTCTCTGTTTTAAAGCTGATTAAACCCCTGAACCCAAGGTTCAGAGAACATTTCTGCTTGTCACCCAGAGGACCCATCCTAACAGCAGCATTACCATAATACACTGCCTGCTGCCAACACACACTGTGCATTTAACTTTGAAATTTCTTCTTCTTTTGGAAGAAAAGCAACATGACTTTCAGCACAAAGACACTCCAGCAGTGGAACTGCTTGTGCAGAGAGGCTGTGCAGCCTCCAACCTCAGAGGTTTTTAAGAACTTACTGGACAAAGCTCTGACAAACTTTATCACTGACCTTATTTTCAGCAGTTTTTTTTAACTTTAGTTATGCCCTAGCTCAGACAAACTTCAGTAAACATCCATTTTCATCAGCAATTTTCTGCATTGCTTCTGTAACTATTATTTCCTAAGCAATATAAAAGACCAAAAAGTAATTTTCTAAAGCAGCCATAGATGCTTTCCCTTTCTTCATTAACTCTGACATTGGGGAAACGTTTAAGGCATCACTTCTGTCCTCCTCAGGCCACTTCCATTTGTGCTGAGGCACAATACATACTCTGATTTGGTTTTTCAGTTGCTCGGCCTCCTGGCGTAACTGGTCAAGCTCGCTCATTTTCCTGTGCTAAAGGTGTGCTCCACTGCCACCTCTGAAACAACCAGAAATCTGAAAAACAGGTCACAGGCAGGACAATTAGGAGAAGGCAGAGTTGGAAATGACAAGTCCTTTCAACCACTTGAAGCTTGAAAAAAATGGCACTGATTTATAGACCCAGTGGAAATGTGTGGCTGAGATCTCCTCAGTGGAAGCTCTTGTCACAAATGGATTGCTTTGCTTCCAGCCACAGGAAATAAAATAGAATTTGGATTTATTTCTCTCCTCCAGGCCTCCTCCTTTTTTCTTTTTTCATTCCTTTTTTCATGTTCTGATTCATTTTTGTATAAATTCAAGCTGTCCAAGACTGAGTAAGCAGGTAACACCAATTTTAGACATGCAAGTCAGAACTTCCCTGCAGCTCTTCAGACCAGAGTAAGGAATCCTCCCAGAAAAGAAAAAGGATTTACACTGCCACAAGAACCTGCAAAATGCTCTAAGAACTGTCTGCAACATCATAGTTATGAAGAGTTTTGTTCTGCTATCTGGAGAAAAGGAGATCACTCACAAATATTCAGGGTTTTATTTGGTAGCTGCTAAAATGTCTGAGGTCCCATGTAACATGAACGTGTTGTCAGAGTAAAACCAGGGATTTTTGCTGGGTTGAGGGCAGGAGTTTTAGAAACCACAGCCATCAGACACTTCTCCCCTCTAAGCCTGTTTTCCCAGTATCCATAGGCACCAAATTAAATATATTTTATAGAGCCAGCAGGAAGAGGCTCAGTGAAACATCACAACCACTGAAACCAGCTCAGCTTTTGCCTTCAGAGCTGCTCAGTTATTGGGCTGTTCCCCAATATCACAACATCTATATTTCCTGTTAAATGTGCAACTCTGAAAGTCTCTGCTCCACAAAGATACTGCTGGCACTTTCTCCAGAATTCCACATCCCCAACTCAGCTCCTCCTTAACTTTTTGTTTTAAAATCTCTGCACTTGACAGCAATGGAAGATGCTGATGAATTTTATCTTTTATTGCAGAACAAGATTAACTGGTTCCAATTTCAAATACTATACACGACACCTGCAGTTTATAAATGGACACTGATATGTGTGATTTTAGAAGATTTTATTAGCCAGAATTGACCCTTTGCCATTAAATAAAGGAAATGCTTTGCTAGCAGCTTTACATATTATTCTGTTAAGATTTAATCAGCTTATTTATCTTTGCAAGCATGTGGGGTTTGTTTTCCTCTTAAAGCCCTTCCCAAGGAGAAAGAGGAGGATAACTTCCAAATTTTTATGCAGTCACAATAACAGAGAACATGCTGTCAAGGTAAATTAGTGCAGTAGAACAAACATCACTGTTAAAAGAAGCTTCAAAATAGTTCAGACTTCAATATTCCCTAAATATTTCTATCCCCCAGAACCAGACTTAGGCTGCAGCTCTCTCCATAGTAGTTGTTCCAAAGTGAAAACCTCCAGGAACAGATGCCAGATCTTGTCACAGCATCATTTACCATTTTTTTCCTCCTCTCTGAAACCCACAGTGTGTTAGAAAAGGAATTTGAGTTGGCTCCTCTCCCAAAACCTCCACTCACACAACTTCAAGGCCCTTTCACATCATTGTGAAACTGGGTCTCCTCCTTCTCTCTTCTGCTTCCAGGGTCATCCCTAAGCCCCTTTAAGATTGCTTGGTCAGCTCAGCCCAAAATCCAGCTCAGACAAAGCCCATCCTGAGTGTTTCATTATCCTGCTTTTCTTTGGAGTGCTCTTTTGTTTCTCAAGATGTTTTTTGTTTTCATTCTACATCTCAGACAAACTGGGCTGGATATCTGTTAGAATTCTGAGCATGTCTGCACTCCTGGGCAGTTCACACACCTGGTGAAACACTAATGTATTCCTTTTGTCACAAAGGAGTTAATTTAAGAATAAATTCTGATTTTTCAGCTTCTTCATTTCCAGTTCTGCCATTCCCTGAGTTAATATATTAAGACCATTTCCTAGTAAGCAAACACTGACCACTAGACAAAGAATTTAGAGATGCTATCATTCCTATTTCAGAGCAAGAAACCCCAAAACTTTGGGGTTCTGCCCAAGGTCACATCACCTCACTGATGAGACTGCAATAAAGGCTCAGGACACCAAGAATTCCAGCTGCAGGTACAAGGAACCACAGTGAAGATTTTCCATGCAGTTTTATTTAAAAATACAATGGGAGGAATAATCTCACGTCAGTCAGAGCAGATATGCTCTCCTTAAAATAGCAGCCATTTATTTCTGCAGAATTTGTGCACTGGGAGAGAGAATTCTCTTGCATTTAAATGAAACAAAACTTCTCTGCATGGAACAGGGAGAGGCCTAAGGAGATGAACCCTTACCCTGGGAAGAAAGTCACATGAAGAAAGTTCATTTTCCCATCTTGTATCCATCTAAGTCCCCATCTTGAAGATAGATCCACTTTGAGAATTCCAACTCAGCCCCTGTGCATCCCAAGCAGCTCCAAACTCTGCACTGCCTTTCTGCCAGCATCCATAGGAATTGTTTAAAGCACATTTCCACATTCTCTTTGTAGTCTTTGTTGTTTCAACATCAACAGGAAGTGCTAATTCCTGCCAACAGGACTGAACTCACTCAGGAAATGACAATCCTACAGCAGCCAAGGGCTTTAAAATATAGGAGTTCTCTGAAAAAAACCTGTAAAATTTATGGGACAAACAGCAAACCAGCTTGGCTGTTCCACTATTTCTTTTATACTGAGTTTTAGACAATTGAATTTATGGTAGAAATATGAGATCTGTGGGAGGAAAAAAGGGTTCCAGCCTCCCATGTCCTTTTTAGCTATACTGTAAATCAGAGTTTACTAGTCTTGTATTAAAAAAGTATCTTTAAAAGACAGAAAAATGTATGGGGAAAACCACTTTTATCCATTCTCACTCTTGATACATGGGAAATTTAATACAGATTTATTTCTATTACACACATGGGTCATATATTGAACAGTCTCTGCTCATCACAAACAAGCACAAATGAGTATCATGAAACAGATTTTTTATTTCTTGGCATGTTCTAAAGGCATTTAACCCTGTTTTACAAGAGGGTTTCCAGAAGAATCTCTAAGCTTGATGTGGATGATGATCCTATTTCTGGACTTTCCAAAGAAGCCAGTGCATTTCCACATCAAGGAAAAAAGCCACTCCTCAAGTTCCACACTCCTTTTTCCCAAATCACCCCCAGAGTAGTGCAGAAACAGGAACAGAATAGGAACCAAAATAGGAGCCAAACTCCTGCTTACCTCCCTTTCCCTGGCCTGTGTGAGTGTGTCCCTGCAGGCAGCTTCTCTGGAATAATATTCACTTTCTTCAACCCCCTCAAGACCTTCCCAGGGGCTGAAGTGCTTAAGTGTCTCTGCTCTAAGCTTATTTGCCCTAATCCTGTTGAGCAGTGCACCTTGTGGGTAATTCTGCTCCTGCTGGATGACAACCTGTGCACTTCAGGGCATTCCCCACTCCCCTCTCCCCCGGATGACCCAAATCCCTCATTTCTGACCAGGCTCCCATGGCAGAGTCACTTTGTTTCCCACCCAGGAAAATCTGACTTTGCTTTATTTGTTACTTTCCATACACAAGAAAACATCACAATTCAGCTGTGTCAAAAGGATTGATCACATCATTTTTGTCAAAGGAGCAGCTCAGGGTTTGCTTTTCTCTAAATCTGAGCTGTGTTCCTGTGTAAGAGGAGGGTGAGGTATGTCCAGTCAGTCTGTGTGTCCCCAACAGCTCTGCACTGAATTTTTCAGCTGCAGGAAGCCTTACAGAACTTCCATGTGCTTCCTGCAAATGGAGATATACTCAGGATCCCAGTGGACTAATTCTTATTTAAAGAACAAGAACTGTTCACTCACAGCTCAGAAAATAGTGACAGAAAAATTTAAAGGTTGAGGAAGAACTCAGATCCACTCATTTCATTGTAACAACTCCAGTGTCCTTTCCACAGCTCAAAGTGTGCATCCAATTAAATCCAGTTACTGAAACCAAGCTGTCATTAACACCCTCACATTTATTTGTAGCCTGATGCTTGAGAGCTGGATACAACTCATCCAAACACTGTTAAATATTATTCCTCTCTGAAATTCCTCTGCTGGTAACATTAATTAAGCAATGCTTACTAAAAATTTCTTCATTTAATTTTCTTGCACCGTTCCTATTAAAAAAATGGATGGAGTCTTCTACCCTCTCTCTGTGCTGAGAATCTCTACAGATTAAAGGAAAAAAACCCACATTTAAAATCACAGCTATCATTAAGTCAAATATTTTGAATTTCCATCCCCTGCTGGTCAAACTTTGCTTGCCACAAGGTATTTTTAACAGACATTACTACTACCACAGCCTAACACAATCCCACCAAGCCACTGTGGATGCAAAGTCTGGTAACACAGAGGTTTAAAGCTAAATTGTTCATATTTTACTCAACTTTCTAAGGAGGTTTAGCAAATCCCTTTTCTCCCATGAACAGGCTGGCTGACATTTGTTCCCTCAACCTCTTTCCTGCCAACACCCATTGCTCCAACATGGATAAAAAGCAAAATATTTTCAAAGCCAGAGCCCAAACTTTGCAGCCTTGACAAGGAGCTCCAGCATGGCCAGCAGACAGTCCCAGAGCAGGACATCTGATTAAACGAAGCTGTGCTAATCTAGCAGATAGCACAAATCCTATTAGCAACATGCACAGCAGCTTGGACATTTCCACAATGACAAAGGAATTATCCACAACTCACTGGTAGTTACAGTGAGCTGACGTCACAGTGCCTTTCAAAAGCTGAGGGTTCTTTTTGTTTTCAGCAGCAGAGATGGATTTCTTGTTTCTCTTTTATTCTGTGGGAAATGCAGCGAGATCAGAATTGCTTGTGGAACGAATTTGAGGTGTTCTCTCTCTCATTTATATGAACTAAAATGGAAGATAAAATTCAGTGTTCCCTTGGATCCAGAGGGAGATATGGGCAGAGGAATAAAGCCTGTGCCTGCCTTTTGAAAAACAGTAAATATCCAGTAATTGAAAATATCAGATTTAACTCAGCAAATACTTGTCCAATTAACAATCTTCCTTCATTACCTTCCACATTCAAGCTGAAGTCTGGAAGGTAATGAAGATTTTACTGCTCCAAGAACAATAGTAATAATTACAATTACACAGAATATAAACTCTGGAACTGTTAGGTTCTGTTTAAATAACACTGACACATTGAAAAGAACATTCTGACAAGAGCCACTTTGCTCAAAAGAAATTTGGCCTTCTTTTGTCAAACATGGTGGAGAAGTAATTTTTCATTCATGAGAGAATGACTATTCTCATCATTTTATTTATTACAGTTCCCTGCCCCACTGAGATGAAACAGTTTCATCTGTGGTCTCCCTCTGCTCTGCCAGGTCCCTCTCTGACACAAGGCAGGCACTAACATCTATTATTTAGCAGGTTTCCTGGCCATTTTAAAATCCTTCCTGTTGACACAAGAACACACATGCTAAAGCAGAAAACATGTACTTTAGGCTTGCACAGATGAACAGCCAAAAATCTGAATTAACCACTTTTTAAAAATAGGATGTTTCTCAAGGACTAGAAAAAAAATCTTTTTTCTCTACTTACATTTTCTCTCACTACAGTAGAAAGCCAACTTCTGCTGTCAAACATGTAAATTCTGGAAAAAAAAAAAAAAAGACACCAAAACCACAATTAATGTAATTACCACAAAAGAGCACCAATTCCTCAACAAATCTAACAGAAATCAAACTACTCAAGTGCAGATATTTCTGTTAGCTAACTTGAGCAGCTGCCTGCCTTCATGAAGGAAATGGGCAGTTTTATTTACTGTAACACAACCAAAAGATGAGTTTGTGTCAAGAAGCTCATTTTGACCTTCTTTTCCCAAAAAACCCTTGCAATCCTGAGATCATCCTCCTGCCCCAGTGACAGAGACGTCCATGCTGCTAGAGAATTTAGGATTAGAAGAAAATACAGTCTCACTCACACAGTTTTCACTGTAGCACAACGTGCCCCCTCCCCAGATCAGCATTTCCAACACACTGGAATGATTTCTGCTCATCCCATCCCTGAGCTCCACTTGCCTTGTAAGCACAGTTAAATATCAGGATATCTATTTTATCAGAAGTTACATAAACCTCCTACTAATGAGCTCCAGCGAGAGCACACCGCTCTTCTGGAAGAGTTACAACTTTCAATCACTGATGAGATCAGAAAGCACAAGAAGAATGGACACATTCAGGAGCTCACACTCAGTCTGGACTGCACTGCTCTAACAAACTGCCTCTGCAGCAAGGGCACACATGTAAGAAATTCTGAAACACTTTTTTGCCTGCACAAAGCAATATTTCAGTTCACCCCAAGATGTGAAACACTGACAATCATTTCTACATCCCAAAAACCTGGACCTGCCTCTGTCATACACCAAGACAAGGGCTGGGGTGATGCCAGGGGACCCCTCAGTGTGCAAAGCTGCTGCTTCAGGACAGCTGAGATTATTCTGAGCACAAAGCAAGAAGGTACTGAAGGAAAATCACCTGAAATCAGAAAGCCAGCCTAAAACTCCACACCCTTCCAACTGAAATCTCACAAGAAATGCATGTTTCTGATTTTACAGTTCACTACTAGCTGGAGAATTTACAAACCACTTCGGTGTCTGGTATGGAGGTTAAGCTACTTAGGATATGGATCATCCTCACCCAAGCTCATTTACAGATAAACATTTTAATACTGTGATTATGAAACCATCACAGAGTAAGCAGTTTTGTTTGTTACTGCCAGAACAACACACTTTGGGACATAACAGTAACTCACACTTAGAGGCCAAACTCCACTCCCCAGACACAAAACCATGACATGACTATTTTAAATTCTGAAACAGAGCAACTCCAGTCAACTTTCAGAAGTCTTGAGAGGAAAAAAATTTGCCCCCACTATAGAGATAATGAAATCTAATGAAATTCTGAAAAAATTACCTGAAATGTAAACAAGTAAATTTATGCTGGCTCCCTAACAGCACACAGAATACACAACAGCAAAGGCCAAACCACACACCATTACTGTCCTGTGCTGCACCCTCATTAATGCAGGAGAGGGGTTGCAGATTTCATACCCCTTCTGCAAAAAAGGAAAACAAAAACAAAACAAAACAAAAAAAAGCCACTTTAACCAGCCTGAAAGAAGTATAACAGCAAACTTTTCCACAGAAGTTGAGTTTATTTTTCAAAGGGTTAAATTTCTACTGAGGATGCTGGAAGCACCC
Organism: Passer domesticus; assembly: GCF_036417665.1. Taxonomy (NCBI): domain Eukaryota; kingdom Metazoa; phylum Chordata; class Aves; order Passeriformes; family Passeridae; genus Passer; species Passer domesticus. Next base: position 5,892,748 of record NC_087495.1, on the reverse strand, counting down.
TGCGATGCTCGCAGAACGCAGTCCTGGCAACGGAGATATTTTCAATTCTACCTTAAAGATGGAGCTCATTTAAGGACAAAAGCAGACAAGCTACTCATGAAAAAAAGATCTGCATTGCCACAAGCTTCCATTTTTAGCTAAAATGTAGCCTGGTAAAAGTAACATGAAAATTAGAGGCCAGTGCACCGCAGCAGTGGCTCAGCAAAGGGTTCTTGTGAGGACTGCCCTGCCAGCCCTGCTGAGCCCAGAGCTGCAGCTCCTTGACACCAAAAATTGGGTTTCAAAAGCACCAGAGAACAGAAAGTTCCACAGAACACTCAGAGCATGGTTCAAGTGGTTAAAGCACCTGGAGGAGAGGCAGCCCCACACAGGGCTGGTGCTCCCAGTGTCCCCACATGGCCACAGCCTCCTGCTCCAAGGGAAGAACCAGCACAGCCATTTGGGCTAAAAAAGAGTGAAGCGACCCCACAAATCAAAAACTTCATTTCTGGGTAGAGAAAATGATGATCAATTCACTGACTGCTATTAGCCCAATATCCTTTTTTCTTTACAGATACTGAAGCAGTTACTCTGAGCTGACAACCCAGCCTAAAATTTCAGAATTCTCAGAATCCCCAGGTTGGAAGAGACCTTAAAGATCACCGAGTCCACCCCAGCCCAAACACCTCAGCTAAACCCTGGCACCCAGTGCCACATCCAGGCTTTGTTAAACACCCCCAGGACGGTGACTGCAGCACCTCCCTGGGCAGCCATGCCAGAACTTTATCACCTTTCTGGAAAATCTTCTTCCTAATATCCGACCTGGATTTCCCTTGGTGGAAGTTAAGGCTGTGCGCTCTGGTTGTGTCAGTGCTGCCTGCAGGAAGAGCCCAGCCCCAGCTGAGCACAGGCACCTCTCAGGAGCTGTGCAGAGTGATAAGGTCACCCCTGAGTCTCCTTTTCTCCAGGCTGAGCACCCCCAGCTCCCTCAGTCACTCCTCACAGGGATTGTGTTCCAAGCCCTCACCAGCCCAGTTTATCTCAGCCCCAGCACAGTCCAGGTACAAGTCTACATATGAAGATGATTTCTGCAGAAGACACCGACTTTTTTTCATGAGGAAAGCTGGGAAGAAAAGGAAGAAAAAGGACTTGGAAGAGTATGGAAAGTGTTTTGAAATATTTTAACATCATAGGAAATCTGAATAACCCTCCAAAATGAAGCAACTTCCTAAGCAGATTAAACACACTGACTGCAGCCTCTCCAAAGCCATGAACCACATGAACACCTTTTTCTCTTGACCCATGGATTCAATGAGAGACTTAAAACTCAAATATTCTGGATGTAACTCCAACCTTCTCAAGACTGCTTTACACACACACTGACTAGCTGCCAAGGCTAAATATCTGAATTATTGCAAAGGCTTTTGTGTGTTTAAACACACCAGCCATTCATGCACAGTGATGTGGGGCCAGGCATCACAGAAGACACTGAAGATCAGCCCCAAACCCTGGGGTGAGGTTTGCCAGGACTCCCAGTTGTCCCTGCTGTAAGAACTTGGAGAAGCTGGAGATGTGCTCAGTGGGGGATGCAATCAATGTATTTGAGTGGCTTTATCAACACAGTTTAACATGGATCTCAACCAACACCAGGAAAAACTGATTTTCAAAACCATTACACCACGTGAATCTTAAGGATGTCTTGCAGAACACAGGAACACATCCTCCTGCAAGAGTGGCACATCGGGTTGTTTTAGTCAAGGCACTCCAACAAAAATAACTGTACTGGAGGGGAAGATAAAACAAAAAAAATCCCCTCAAACTACCCAAAACCTACTAACAAACCTCAGCATCACCATTAAGATAAAGCAGCAATTTCAAGTGCCGTTGCTCTGCTGCTCTGCACCCCTGAGCCAGCAGGGATGGCTGGATGGAGGCAGGCAGTTCCTAATTCAGGCTGCTCTTGTTCAGGTACCCAGCATCATCACCACTGTCATGTATCACCTACGAGGCACAGATAATGGCTGGGAAACAGCAGCTGCAAGTTAGTTTATTAAAATCATTTCTTACACTCTCCATAGCTGATTATTATCACAGAACAGCAGCTAGATGCCCAAGAGATTACAGCACCTTGCCAAAGCACTGCCAGCATCGTGAAATTCCAATGTGCCACCAGGCAACAGTAATTAAGTCTCAAATTTAAACTTTCAAGATTGTTCTGGATACATAAAACTCCCCAAAAATTCCCATCTTCAGTTTAATGACTGACTAAAAACATTAAGTGCTCTAGCAGACAACTGGAGGCTCAGAGGATGTTTCAGGATCTGCATGTGCCCCTCCAAGAGTTAATTCCAGCTCAGAATTTCCTTGGGGAGTGCAGAGCTGGAGTCCAAAAATCCAAGTCTTTGCTGTGTCCCCTCCTCCAAGGGCAGCTTTGAAGTCCAACCGAGAGAAATATAAATTAATAATTGCAAATTCATAAATCTAAATATGGTGGAGCAAAAGGCTACAACTCCTCCTTTATTTGAAGCCTCCTTTCTGGGAACCATCTGCCACGTCTGTAATTTCCCAGCACACAAACTCTGAAAAGCAAGCAGCACCTTCCTACCAGGTTTGCCAAAGAGCTCACCCTGCTAGGGACAACAGGAGATTGTACAACTCCTGCACAAACTTCCTGAAAGCACTTGTGTCGTGCAAGGCCAGCACAGCTGAATGTTTCTGTGGGAGGTATTGGCTGCTTCTTGTGCTGAAGAATTGCCAAGTTGCCAGCTGAAGCAGTTGCTGTGCTCAGTAGACATTTTTCCATAGATTAGTGGGAAGTACACACAAAACAAGCATCAGGTCGATCAGTGTTAATGCTCATCTTGCAGCAGCCACGTTTGGCTGGCTGGAGTGCTCACCAATTTCCATTTTCAATGCAGTGTGTGACTAAAATGATAATTACACAAGCTAAAAATAGCTGCAACTCAACAACCTGATTTCATCAGGGCTTCACTATTACCTATAGCTCAATATGGAGTGACAGGTTCCATTTCTAGAGTCACTGGTGCTGAGAGTTTCAGAGCTTTTGTGTTTTGTTTCAAGTAGAACTCCAGAAATGCTTTCCTCCTGAAGAAATTGTGCACTTTTTTTACTCAGCTCGATGGATCTAAGATCACATTAGGAATAAAAAAAAAAAAAAAATTCCTTGCTGCACAGAACACAGGAAAATTGTTGGCTGAAGAATAAAGGTCAGTTCTAGGGTCCTGGCAAAGTTCTGGCCACATTCCTTCACCCTGTAACCTCATTCACACACAACATCACATACAACAGGAAAAACCAGGCAGAACAGACCCACATGGATCAGCCTCCAACCCACCAAACTGCCTTCAGTGAGGCACTGAGGCAATTCACGAGTGCCTCACTGCCTCAAGTTGGCACTTCAGAATCCAAACCCCCACAAAAATAACAAAAAAGCCAGAACAAACCCATCCACCATAAATAGCTGCTGCTATTCAGAAAAAAAAAAGGGAGAAAAAAATTAAGTTTTTATTTCAGAAAATTAAGGGAAGAAACAAAATATTAACAAATCTGGAAACCTTGTAAGACCTTGCAAAACCCAAATTCAGCAAAGCCCTTTCACATTCAAAGTCCCAAATTGGAACCACTGTCTCAGAGGAAAAGTGCATTTTTGTCTCCTCCAAAACTGCTACAGAATATGAATAATTCACCGTAAAAGTTAAACTTCAGTGCTCAAATCCCCCAATATGCCAGAGGTTGTTACCACACAGCAACACAACACAACACCTACTGAAAGGCACCAAAATGCCAATCATGCATAATCCACCAGCTCCTGCTTGCACGCCTCGATTTTCCAAGGACTCACCCCTCCCCCTGGCTAACAAGCACTTGAAAATCAACCTTTTGGATAGTTTACCACTTTCTCAAAATAGCAGCCTGCCAAGCAGACAACAATGCTAAGATGATGGCAGGACACATGACTGCAGTGAGCAGCTCTGATGAGAAGTGCTCTGGGTCTCCTCCTGCCACCACCGCTGCACAAACTCCAGCTGGCCTCATGGCAGACACAATCCCACGTTGCCAAAATTCACATTTCCTGATGCTAATCCCATGACCTACATTTAAAAAAAGAATCGGACTGATGTAATATTTAAGCATAAAAATCTGGATTCTAACAGGTCACTTCATTAATCCTTTCTAAATACATCTGGAAGCCATGTGCATTATAAAAAAATAATATTCTAGGTACAGCAGAGAATTTCTGTAAAAAACTAAAAGAACTGATATTACAAGTTTAACAAACGCCTAAAGCCAAATGCTTAAAATAACACTTTTTAAAAAGAAGGGTCTTAAGAGATCTTTGAAGTAGTTCATGACTATTAATAACTCTTGGTACTTCAGTGACCCAAGCCCAAACATTTCCTAACTACATCTTTTCTGTCTTCCTCTCAAAGAAATTCCCATTTAAGAGCATTTTTACACTTCCTGATAAGAAACAGGCACTGAAAGTTAATTTATTTCAAGAACAAAAATTGCTGGTATTTAGCGTAAGTTCTCAACAAAGTTGTATTTATTAAATCACAATAAGCCAATATTCTAGATTTTATTCTAATTTATCCCTATGCAGTTAGTCCTTCTGAAGAGCAACACATTTATAGAAAACCTCATCAATTTTATCTGACTAGTCAGTGGTGGTTTTACTGTTTCTTTCCTGATTTTACCATTTAAAAAGAATGTAAAAACCCCAAAACCAGAGTAAAAACTTAGAATCTGCTTATGCATCAATTTCTAGCTACATTTATCAAAAAAGTCACTGAAAATTGTCGCTTCCTAAAGTATCCCTTAACCAAACCAAGCAATTTTGCTGTCACACACTACAAGACATCTCCCTTCAGACTGACAAACACAACACAGGCAGCACTGAGGGAGAATATTTTACTATTAATTAACCAACAGAGAAATGACTAAGCATTTATTACTAGATGCTTCTATCTGCAGAGCCCTACAGTAACTGAACAGTTTCTTACTTCAACTGTCATTTTTCATTGCTTCCTTCAACTCTTTCAGCATGAAGCTCCACTTTTTACTGCTATTTTCCCTTCATTTGCAAAGCCACCAGAATGTGTGTTTGCCTAAGCAGGGCAGAGCACACACCCCACAGCAATATTGCAGTCCTGCTTTAATAATTAATAACTGAAGTAAGACTGCAATATTCCTGGGATATTACCAAGCAATGCCACGCCAGCAGGGTATTATCTTTTGATATAATGTGTGATCTCTCATGTCTGTCAGCTGAATCTATAGGTTTGGGGAGGTCACAATCCAAGCTAGACAGGGAACATTTTCTCCTAGAAGCCAGAAATGGCAGCACACAGCTGGAGGAGAAGTTCTCAGCGTCCCAGGGTGACAGAACCATTACACAGCAAATGAAAACAATTTACATGCCTGAATTCATATACTTGTTTCTTTTTAATGGAAGTCAACATTAAAACCATGTTTATTCAGGTATCAAACCAAGTTTTTAATCCACACTTTAAGAACATGCTTATAGTAAATTGCAATCCTATTAAGAAATGTAATTCTTGAGAATTCCCATTAAGTATCCAAATATTGTCTTTCAAAAGTCACTTCTGGGTAAGGCAATTTTCAAGTAGTCTTCAGTTCATTTTCTGTGATTTAGAAATGCTCAGAAGCCCTCACAGACCGATGGATTTCTCCAGCAGGATGATGTTCTGCTCAAGCTCTCCCCAAATATTTCCCAGTAGGTGCTGAGGAGAGCCCAGCGTGTGTCTGGATCACAGTGCACTGAATTCCCAGGCAAAGCAATGAATGGGGAGATGCAAAACCTGGCAGAGGCACCTCCTGTTACCAAAATCCTGAAGATTACAATGAAATCCATCAAGTGGATCAGCTGCCCTGTCAGGGATTAAAGTGTAAGGGAACAAGTGGGTTCCAAAAGCCTGGATGGGATTTCTCTCAGCTCTGCTTGCCAACACATCTGTCTTGGAATGATCTTCACCTTGTTAAAAATCGTGTGCTGGTTCAGATATTGCCACCACAGTGACATCAGCAGGTACATTAAGATCTTCACTACAATATTTATTACATTAGAGAAGGAAATGGGTTATGTGATCACTTATTTACACCACAAAAAAAAACCCCAGAAACAAATACTGTGGAATAGAAATGAGAAATGCTAACACAAAAAATAAATCAGTAAGACTCTATGCCTGTAAAAGCACAGGAAATCAGCAGAAATCCCCATTACTGTATTTTGTATTTCCATACATTTTTGCTCTGCTATTTTATCAACAGGAGCTGAATCATCCATTTTGTTCTACATATGCCAGCTAATAAAGAGTCAACTGAGAATCAACTGCTTCCTGTCTACACCCTTTTAAAAAATACAACCAACTTCCAGAAAGCTACACTTAGCTACCCTCCTTTTTACATCCTTAAAAGTAACTCCATTAAAAAACAAGGATGGAGAGCCAATCAAACTGACATATCTCTACTCCTGATCTAGGGGAGACATTTACAGATCTAAAGGGATCTTTCATGGCCAACTTTGCTTCTGAGAAGCATTTCCCTGCCCTGAGCACCAGGCAAGGCTGAGCAGCTCACATGCTGCCATGTCCCACTGCACCAAGGCCCTCAGAACACTAATGAGAAACACTAATGAGAAACACATTGTGTTTCCAGGAGCAGCAAGCTACTCCATCTCCTACCAAACCTCAATTGTGCTTCTCCACACGGATCAAGAGCTGCACCCTAAATGCCTTTTGCTGTCAGCATCAAATCCTGAGAGAGCTCTTCAGAAACCAGGGCTGCTTCTTCCTGCTCTGCCTTAGAACCTCCCAGAGAAAGCAAGCAAGCCTGCACTGTATTAAGCTTTTATGAAGTAAAAATAATAAGAAGAAAAATCCAAAAGTAAGCCCATCTTGGAGGCAGGCTGGACGTGAGTTGATAACCACCTTCTCACCACAGCTGCTGTCACATCTGCCCCAACAAAAATAGGGGAGTTAAGACATTGGAACAAACCATCTGCTCCTTTGTGCCTCTGCTACACAGACTGTACAAAGCCTCAGAGATCAGCTAAAAGCAAAATATTCATTCTTTACAACCATGTAAAAGATCTTTATCCAAGCCCCAGCTAAAAAACAGAATACATTCAATTCACTGAAATAAGAATTTAGTGTTCAAACAGCACAGTGATCTTCAGTAAGAGATTAACAGAGCACTGTTAGAATAGGTTTAGCTATACCACGAAAAACAGCTGCTTTCCAGCACCAGTCTGAAGATAAGAAGCATTTCTGTGCACCTTAAAAATCAACAAAATATATTATATGCATATAGCAGATAAAAGATATTCAGCAGATTAAAATATGGCATTTCTCAAATCTTTTCCCCCAAAACAGACTGAACAATACTTTATTCTCTAGCCCCAAAATCATCATGCCCCATCTTTAATCAATGTGCAAGCAGCTCCATTAGAGAGCAATGATTTATGCCCTGAGCAGCTCATTGATTTCTCCCAATTGCTGTATTTTGATACGTACTGTTTGTACAAAATAAGGCACACAAGAACAAGAAAAGCAAGGCTGAGCCTGAAAAGCCAAGTAACACAGGAGACCTTGAATCCATTAGACTGAGAAGTGGAGTTTGGGAACACACAAGGCAACAATGCTCAGTGCTGATAGGAGAGCACAGCCCAGGGCCAGGATCACAGCAGAAAGCACAAAGGTACAGCAGGAAATACTGGCTTTCACCCTTGGACATTCCTCTTCCAAGGGATCTGCATTAACTCTCTGAAAACTTCTGCTGTTAATCTTTAAGTACCAGTTGCATTCCTGGAGACACTATCTATCTTGTTAGGTGATCAAAATATAGAGGAAAACATGAGAAATAGAAAAAAAAATTAAATAACACCAGGGAATTAACTGAGAAAAACAAAACTGAAAACACCAGAACACAATCCCACCTATTCCATGGAAAAAAAATACCTTCAAAGTGGTGCCAAACCAGCAGCCAGGTAGGCTGGTTGAGCCCTGGAGCTGCTGAGGTTCTGCCTGACCCTGGAGCCTCAGCCCAGCCCCTCTGGATGGGCACTGGGTGCTTGTCAGGAGCTGCTGAGTGCTCCCACCTGAAACTGCTGTGCCCTGAGCAGGATCTGCACAAGCTCCCCACCCCAGAGCAGCAGAGAGCCACTCAGGATAAACCATGTTCTGCACAGGCTCCCCACCCCAGAGCAGAGATCCACTCAGCAGGATAAACCATGTTCTGTACAAGCTCCCCACCCCAGAGCAGAGATCCACTCAGCAGGATAAACCATGTTCTGTACAAGCTCCCCACCCCAGAGCAGAGATCCACTCAGCAGGATAAACCATGTTCTGCACAAGCTCCCCACCCCAGAGCAGAGATCCACTCAGCAGGATAAACCATGTTCTGTACAAGCTCCCCACCCCAGAGCAGAGATCCACTCAGGAGGATAAACCATGTTCTGCACAAGCTCCCCACCCCAGAGCAGAGATCCACTCAGGATAAACCATGTTCTGCACAAGCTCCCCACCCCAGAGCAGAGATCCACTCAGGAGGATAAACCATGTTCTGCACAAGCTCCCCACCCCAGAGCAGAGATCCACTCAGGATAAACCATGTTCTGCACAAGCTCCCCACCCCAGAGCAGCAGAGATCCACTCAGCAGGATAAACCATGTTCTGCACAAGCTCCCCACCCCAGAGCAGAGATCCACTCAGGATAAACCATGTTCTGCACAAGCTCCCCACCCCAGAGCAGCAGAGATCCACTCAGGATAAACCATGTTCTGCACAAGCTCCCCACCCCAGAGCAGAGATCCACTCAGGAGGATAAACCATGTTCTGCACAAGCTCCCCACCCCAGAGCAGAGATCCACTCAGGATAAACCATGTTCTGCACAAGCTGCCCACCCCAGAGCAGAGAGCCACTCAGGATAAACCATGTTCTGCACAAGCTCCCCACCCCAGAGCAGCAGAGATCCACTCAGCAGGATAAACCACAGCACTTCCTGAAATGCTGAACTTCAGTACTTCCTGAAACTTCATCTGCTGCCCATGGTTAGAAGAAGAAAGGAAGAATTTAAGTCAAACCAACCAATCTGACCTCACTGTCCAAAATGTCTATGATATTTGAGTTTCCACATACAGAAATCCACTTCCATAACACCTCAGGCACCTTTTGAAGACCCCGCTACTTTGTCAAGATTTAAATTCATTAATAAATGTTTCCTGCTCAGTCCTGTTTTCTGTGAGTACTACCCAGCATTTTCAGCAAGGAACTTGCACAGTGAGTCTTCAGGCAGTGGCCAGATAAAATCTGACAGCTGCAGTGAAATGCAGGACTTGGTAACCTGCAGCACAATTAAACTGCCACGAGCATCAAGCAGCCAGCTCCTGATCTTTGTACAGACACCACCTTTGTTACACAGCCAGCAGCCTATCTCCAGAGCCCTGCACTCCACAGAGAACGTGCAACAGGAATATCAAACATATGTTCCAACAAAGACAGCTCCTCCATTAGTACAGGATCAGCTCCTTTCAAGCACCAAAGATTTCAGCAGACTATCACATCTTTCTTCTTCTAGACAAAAAGGGAAAATTACCACACCAACCTCCCAACACATTTGTTAGGCTATGTGAGAAACAACAAAACCCCCCAGAGTTTTGGGAAGCAAAATGATAAAATGCAAGAGGACCATGAACAGATTTCTTCTCAGCATCTTGAGGCAGGCGTAGGCCTGCTCTGTTGTGTCATTTACTGGAAACAAAATGTAGTAAGTTTTGTATTATGCAGTTTTAACCATTTTTTTTAGATTTTAGATATTGAAACCCAAGTTTACTTTTGAGATTCAAGCATGGCTATGTTCAACACATACCTCAAATCACTTGGTGTTAACCAACACGTATCAGCTCCAATATCATTTAAATAAAGTTAAACACGACAGAGCTTCACACATATGACTAAACCAGACTTTCTGCACTGGGTTTCACCACGAAGATCCTACTAGAAAATATCAGTACTGCACATATTTCAAACTAAGAAGTTCAGGGACTTGTGCTCAGTGCTGTTGACAGAGTGAACATTTCAGCCTGGCCTTACAAATTTTACTACTGAAGATAACCAAGCACTGATTTGAAGATCTCTGCATCAACAAAAAAGGCACATTTCTACCATCTTCTGTATGGTTTTAACCTTGGAGCTTTGAGCCACCTCCTATCCCTCATTTGTTTTGGTAAATCTCTCAAATACCTACAAAACTGCAAACAGTTGGGCTGAATACAAAGTGTTTTGTGTGACTGAAGAGATTTAATTTCTCCTTTTGCAGAAGAAAGCCACGTTTCTCACAGACTACAGAAGGGCAGCAACACCCCAAGCTTGCAAGGCACATCTGGACACGACATGTGATCTCCAACAACATCTGGAAGCTCAACATCCTGCCCAGCCACCCTCAGGAAAAGAAATCTGGGAAAACATCCCATGTTAGCACAGATGTGCCAGTGAGAAAGTCCTTACAGTAGGGAAAACCCCATTAATACTGGGCTTGTGTATTTCTGTAGCCATGCAAGTTCAACTCCAATTTTGAGGCTCACAATTAGAGATTTTTCTGTCAGATCAGTGTTGGAAATTTTAATGTTTCACAAAAATAAAACAAAACCCACTCAGCTTGTCAAATAACTTCATGGTTTTGCGAGTAATTTTAGATAACCTCTATTTATTGACAGATTTTAGTAAATCCTGAAATGGCAGGATAAACACAAAGCACATGTGCCTGACAAGACTTTTAAGATGGTTCCTTGCACCTAACCCAAGCCAGGCAAAAAAGCCAGAAATGCAGTCAGGAAACTGAGAATGAACAGCTCACCTGGAACAGTTCAGCAGAAACTCTTTTTCTTTAAGAAAGAAAATAACTGGCATCGGCTGTAATTGAGGTTACTGTAACAAAGACAAGCATCCTTTCCTGTCAGGGAAGGCCAACACCCACTGCTGCCTGTCTCAAAGCCACACTGAAAGCCTTGAAATTTCTCCTTTATTCCCTCGTCCCCCAAACCAGTTGGATTTTCTTATGAGGATGAGCCAAATCAGCACTGATATCTGAACTGATAAAATATTCCCTAAACCTACTTTCATACACAGCATGCAGGAGTTTGGATACTCTGAGTTTCCAGAGAGAAGTATTTTGGTTTTAGTTTTTTTTTTTATCCCTTTGCTGGGGAAAAAAAAAAAGAACAAGCTTAAAATAGTGACAAAAATCTATACATAGCTTTGAATATAGGACCACGTTACATAAAGCTACAAAAAATTATCTAATCTATCTAATTACAGATAATTAATATTTTCTTTTTTTGGGGAGTGCTGGCAGGCATTACTGCAGTTTTCAAGAAGACATCAAAAATATTCTCATCTAAAAAAACATTATAAACAAAACTGGCATGAAATTGTAGCCAAACCTTCTTCAGATGAAGGTAGGAACACACAAAAATATTTAAGTTTACACAATTCAATTCATCCTTATAACATCTAGAATGTATTTCCCTTCTAAACAGAGGACCTTTAGAAATTGCAGTGATTTGACAAGCTGATATTCTACCTCCTCAAATTAATATACTCATTTTTAATGAAGCAGTTTCAGGCAAACTGCTTACAGAAATGAATTACATTTCCCATTAAAATGGCAACTAGGTTTTTAATCAGCCTCTTTGCCTTCACTGTGTTATATGCTACTAATTTTTCCCTCATCAAGTTCTAAATATGATCTATGGAAACACCTCTAAGATTCACCCCTTCAATGACAGAGCTACCTTGTCTCCTTTAAGCTCCCTCAGATCACCTTCCTCAGCTCCTCAGCCTCATTTTCACTTATCCAGTATGAGGATTCCAAAGCAGACACAGCACAGGAAGATCAAATTTTAACCCTTCAAATGCAGAAATAATTGTAGGTCTTCGTGATAAAAATACCTTGTTTTCAACAATTCTTCATTACCACAGAAAATCTGATAAAGAGAATATATTCATAAATCCAGGTTCTCAAAATGTCTGCAACACCTTCCAAAGGATTCCAATTTTAAACCTGCTGGAGTTACTTTATTGGATTTTAACAACCTTAAATCCAGCCATATCTCCCCATTTGCTTTTTCACTGCTTTCTGGAGCCCTTGTTGCTGTGCCCACCCCCAAACACCAACAACCAGGTCAATGTGGGACACCTGGATGCATCCCTATTTTCTACCACTAAAAATCCAGCACAGAATTTACAAGTTATTATTTCCATGGCTCCTTACAAATTACACTTCCATAACATCCCCCAAAAAAAGTATTTTTTTTGGCTAACACATAAAAAAAAATTTCCCATGTAGGCATCTAATTCCAGCACCCCCACTAAACGGAGAGTAAGATATAGATAGCAGGAGACACCACATCTTGGCTGCTTCCAGATGGCACCCATGAATATTGTCAGTACTCCCTGGCTGGGTTCAAGACAGAAAATTCCTGCATTTCTAAGAATACACCGGGCAAGGGAAACATCACCCCCTGAAACCAGCGCACTCAAACCCTCCAGACAGCCAGAAATATTCCATTATATTTCATGAGACTAACAAATGATAACATATTCCACATCTCTCCAATGAAGGCAGTGGACAAGTGTTAATACATTCATGCATTAATTCATTTGTAGTTAATACAAATGAGTACTCTTACAAGACATTAATTGCAAAGAAATCATTTTAGAAGGTCAGCTGATAAAAGAAGAGGCCAAGAAGATCTGATTTTTATCTTCACAAAATTATTTTTAAGTGTGTATTTCTATTCCAAGGCTAACCATCTTCTTTCTCTCTACTCAGAAATGCTCTACTATTTAAAAAAAATGCAGTATTCTGCCTAAAAATCTGTCCATATTTTTGTACTAGGAAGCTTTCCACAGTAATTCACGTTGATTATTTTGGCATCTCAAGTAAAGGTACTGCTCATAGCCAGCTCAAAGCTTTTAAAAACCTCTTAATGTTCTGCTCAACTACCAGTTGGCTCAAGTACCTATGGATTCTGCATATATTTCTGTTTGGTGAAAAACAAATCCACACTCACAAAATCCCCAGCACACTGGACACCCTGGGAAGAAATAATAAATTGAGACACTATGTTAAATAGAAACATAGGGGCTTGGGGGTATTTTTGTTTTTTATCATGACCTTGGCTAATGCTAGTTCCAACTTTATCAGTGGGGAGAAAAAAAACATTTTGAATGGAGCATGTATTCTTTTCATTTTCAGTCTGCACTTGAAGCAACCAAGAGACTCCCTTCAAAAAATGTCCACTTTATCTTCAGTCACATGCTTAAGAAACATTTCATTAATGCAAGCAAGCTGCTTTCAAGGTTATCTTTTTTTTTTTTTTGCCACATAACCAGTAATATTTTGTATAAAAAAGACCCCATCTAAAATTCTGCCATGACCACAGGCATTAGAGACTCCAAGGACAACTCACCTAAGGGTAATTCAACAACTGGAATGCTCCATTTCCCATCTCAACTTGCTCATAACAAAGCAGCTCTCAATGCAATTGCTGAGACAATACGGTGTGCCATATGGCTCAAAGTGGATATGAAAATTGAGAATATCAATTACCAATCCACTAATGCTGAGAGCCAAAATCCATGGACAGTAAGAATTTAATCCAATTCAGTGCCTAGAACACGAGCTGAGCCCGGCGTGGAGGAGACAAATCTACTGCTGGTTTCACAGAGCTCCAACAACTCCCATTTTTTATTGCAGTAACTACAAAACCAGCTGAACCCAACACTTGCTTAACATCCCCAACCACAGCTCCAGGCCTGGTAGGAATCTACAAAAACAACAAAAGTTTCAGATGAATTGGCATCTGGTTTCACAGGGATTGAGAAATCATAACTAAGTTACTATTTAAGAAGAGGCAGTTTAGTTGTTTTCCACATGACCAAGTCGAAGCACCAGGAAGTTACACAGGGCAGCCAACATCTTGCTTCACTTCAGGAAAAGGCATCCTACCAACACAAAATCTATTCCTACTATAATTAAAGGGCCTTGGAATTGCACTAGTTGAAGGGTTTTCTTATTCTAAGTCGTTTAATGGTTCAAGTTTTAAAATTTTTAATAGCTGTGGAGGGTTTTTTCTGGGATGATATTAAGAATAATGCTACATAAAATTCTATCCACTCCCTGATTACACAGAACTTCATTGATTACTTACACAGGAATTCTCATTAAGTCCAAATACAGCATCTCCACATTTCCATGAGACATGGAGGTGATTTAAAAAAACTGTTCTGCTACGATTTCCTGTGGAATTTTAATTTACCATGTTGTCAAAGATTTCATGCTAGGATGCCTGCTACGTACTGACTTAGCAGCTGCAAGGACTCAACAAGGATAAATGTAATTTATCTTACCCAAAACAGAATCTCACTTCACTCTGTTCCTTTCTGATCCTGTACTAAAGGGCCAAAGTAGTAGAAACAAAAAAATTGCACAAGTAATTTAAGGTTTAACAGGACATTAACATCAATGGAACTAAACAGTTTATTGGACAGTATTCTTAATTTTTAAAAAATGTTCTCAGAGGAATAAAATGCACTCAGCTAATTTCAGCTTTTTTTTTTTTTTAATTAAGAATAACACCAGCACTGCAAGCCTCAACTGAAAATCAGCTCTGCTGCTCCCAGCTTCCTTCTGCATGAGCTACAGCTGGGTTACTACAATAAACTAACAAACAACTGATTATACATTAAGTAATAGATAAACAGTAGTAAAATGTTTGATAATATCAAAGGTTTGGAGGTCACTTGAATACAGGAGACATAACAAGCATTTCTTATTTTTCTTGCTGGGAAGTGTATTGTTTTAAGCCTGAGTCCAGTATATCAAATATTAACCAAGCTATTTTATTTAGGCTACCAAAGTTAAGGTGTTTGGCACTGTAGTGAAATATCACAGGAGCTACAAATCAAAAGCCCATTTTTCTCAAAAGATACTAAAAAACCACACGTAAAAAGCTTTAGAAATTTGCAGTGTTGTTTTGAAACAAGACTACTCAGAGCTGTTTTAAGACCCCCCCCAGCCTTTCTTATTCTCACCCATTAAAAGAACAGTTATCCAGAGGATGGCAGCAATTCTGGGTCAGCAGCAGCCTCAAACCCTCCACAAACTGGGAGTGTTCTGAAGCAGACAGCAGACTCGTGTCACACAAAGACACCTGTCTGCACAGGCTCTGATCTGAGATCCCCTGGCCAGCAGAACCCACGGCCCAGCAGCCTTTGTGTACTGCTCTACGATTAAAAACTGCTTTTTAGCAACAGGCTTAATAAAAGCCAGGGACATTTTGGT
Organism: Passer domesticus; assembly: GCF_036417665.1. Taxonomy (NCBI): domain Eukaryota; kingdom Metazoa; phylum Chordata; class Aves; order Passeriformes; family Passeridae; genus Passer; species Passer domesticus. The sequence continues at coordinate 5,877,381 of NC_087495.1, read as the reverse complement.
GGTGTTAAGCAGGCACTGCAAGGTAAAAATGAAAATTGTGTCACCCCTTTATTCAGTTAAGAACCTATGTGAAAATTTCAATAAAACTATTTACTCCTCCCACCTAGTTCCTATCTGGAGAAGCTCACAAAAATTAAGAAAAAAAAAAAAAAAACCCACAGATTTCTCACAGCAATCTTCCAAACGCTCCTCCTACCCCCACCCCAGAAAAGAAGAAAGCAAAGAGAATGAGAAAGTAAATCTAAAACACAATTACGAAATAAGATCTAGTTTGGCAAAGCTGGGGTGAGGAGGAGTTGAAAAATGAGAGCTGCCTTGCTGCAAACGCCATCTTGTTGCAGCTACTGGGCCCAGGCACAGAGAGATCCATTCATTCACAGCAGAAAGAAAATCAAACAGACACCCCGGCTAATCTGCAGCCACCAAAACAACCACCCCATTATCACCCCTTCTCCTTCTCCTCTCCTCAAGCACAAGGGAGAGGAATAAACTCTGATCTAGCACGTTTAGGGACGGATTTAGGTATTAACATATTATCTCCGTTTCCTCACGCACATTTCACATACACATCGGCAGCATTTTCTCTTGATTCACATCCTCGTGTCCAGATCGGCTTAAAATATGGGATAAATGTCTCACGATTAGGTGCAGATATCCCACAGCAGCAAAACGTTTAATTTTTCAGTCTTAAATCGCCTCCCCAAGTTGAGCCAACTATTCTCAAAAGCTGTTTCAATAATCACTTAAGCCTCACATTTACAGTGCTTTCCTATTTCCTCCTGTGGAGACAATACATAATAACGTGGCAGTCGGCACATCCTAGAAAGGATGCCTGGTTTAAAACGAGTCCCAGCCATGACTTTGTTAGAGAATAATGAAATATCACATTCGTTAAAATTTCAGTTCATCTTCAGGAATGATAAATTGACATCTTACAACAACCTCTACATCATCCTGATTTTCTTCTGGACAAGGTTTTTTTGTTAATAAAACGCCTCATCTCTTTCATATTTACATGCAAAGGCTTTACACATCTTCGTTCCCTACAAAGCTGTAGGATTAAAAACCCTACACGTTCAATATCCTTTGCATGGATTAAATAAAAAATAAAAATGCTGAAGTTCTTTCGATAAAAAGCTCGGAATTGAAGCAATATTTTAAACAGCATTTCCAAGGAGAAAACTCCATCTTTCTATTGTAGCAAACACCCTCCATGATCTTCGTTATCGCTGCTACGGGCACACAAAAATATGCAGCACCGTAATACATGGGGGAACAAATATGCGGTTTGAATCCATCCTCGGTTCCGGTTCTAACGAGAACAAAACCTTCCCTACCCCTCCCTCGCCCAGCACACCCAGCATGAGCCCCATCTGCGAGCCCTCGGCTGGCCGGGGGTGCTGCAAGCAGCCTTACCCTGTTTGTCTCACCCCCGGCTCCTCTTAATCAGTTTTCCACCATTACAGCAGCCACACCATTGCCTTTTTTTTTTTTTTTTTTTCCTTTCCTTTGGATCTTTCTGCAAATATTCCCTCTGCCGGCTGGATCGCTCCGGAACTCGCCTTTTGCGGCTCAAGACAAGACCCCAAAACCGTCTAGCAGAGACCCCTACAGCGTAATTACAATTAAAAATGGAACCCCGCAAGATCCGAGGTCTCCTCCCTTTTCGCCTGGAAGCCTTCGAGAGGGAATCAGTCCCACCCCCACCTTTTTTTTCCCCTCCTCCTCCAGCTACAAACACACTTCTTTTTTAGGGGAGGCTGGAGCCCCGAGGAGGTGGGAAGCGCGGGGGAGGGGGGCTATTTCCAACCCCGCCATACCGGGGGTCGCCGAGCACGGGGGCGACGAGGAGGCGGCGGCCCGGGGGGCCCCCGGTGCGGCGGCGGAAGGGGAGGACGAGGCAGGAAAGGAGAGAGGGGAAAGGAGAAGTGCGGCAGGAGGAGGAAGCGCGGGGGAGGGGAAGGAGCGGGGCTGAGGGGGAGCCGAGGGAAGATGGCCCCGGGGTGGGGCCGGCCGGGGCTCGGCGGGCGGGAAACGCGCTCTGAGGGACCCCCGCCCCTCCCCGCACCCCCTCACACGGTTACCTGCCCTCCCGGCCGCTGCTCATGAACCGGGCCGGTCCGTCCGCCGCCCGCGGTCCTGCCCGCGTCCCGCCGGCCTGGGGAGGGAAGGGGGGCGGAGGAGGAGGAGGAGGCGGCGGAGGAGGAGCGGGGGAGCCGCCCGCGATGCGCCCGGCGGGTCCCGGGGAAGGCGGCAGAGCCGAGCGGGAAGGAGGGATCCGCGGGGGAGACGGGGGGGGGTGTCGCTGGGGCTCGACTCCTCCTCAGCCCGCTCAGCTCCCCGCAGCCATCGGGCAGCGGCAGCCTGGGCGCGGCGAACCTCCCTCCTTCCCCTCCTCCCTCCGCCCCGCCCGTGCTGCCCGCCCGGGAAACCCCGGCTCGGCTCCCACCCCGCCCCGGCCCGCCGCCCCGCGCGGCCCCGCCGCTCCCCGCCGCCCCTCACCGGAGGCTCCGCCGCCCCGGCCGCCGCGAGCCTCACCGGAGGCTCCGCCGCCTCCACCGGGCACCCGCCCAGCGCGGCCGGGAGGGAGGGCGGGCGGATGCGCGCTCCCGGGAGCCTGGCGGCGCGCGCTCCCGCGCGGGCAACGCCCTTCGGCCCCGTAGGCTGGCGGCGGGCGCGCGCCTCCCGCCCGCGCTCCCGCGCGCGCCCTCCCCTCAGCGAACAAAGGGCGAGGGCGGGCGGCGCGGCCGCGGCCCTGCAGGCCGAGAACGGGTCTGAAAGAGCCGGACGTGGACAAAAGGACGCGGAACTGAGCGCGCAAAGGGTGTTGAGGCTCAGGGCTGGGAGAGGCAGAGCCTGCACGCCGCGTTAAATGGGAGCGCTCCGGGCTGCCGAGCGGGAAAGGCCACAGGCCTTAAAATGCTGCTCACAAGAGGCTGGCAGGCAATAAATACCCACATACTGTGTGAGGAGAGACTGCGGGAGCTGGGCCTGGTTAGTCGGGGAAGGGGAGACCGAGGAGGGATCTCGTTAATGAATAAAAATATCTCCAAGGGGTGTCAGGGGATGGGGCCAGGCTCCTCGGCGGTGCCCAGCCACAGGACGGGGAGCAATGGCTGGAAACTAAAGTAGAAGTTCTTCCTCAGCATGAGGAAGAGCTGCTTTCCTGAGGGTGACAAAGAGCTGCTGTGCGTGGGGTCTCCCTTTCTGGAGCCATCCCAAACCCACCTTGGCATTTTTCCTGTTTCATCTGCTCCAGGTGGCCCTGCCTCGGCCGGGGTGATCTCCAGAGAGCCCTTCCCACCCTCACAAATCTGTGGTTTGGTGATCCTTCCCTCAGGAACTTGACAAACAGCAATTCTGTAGCTTAGAATTTCTTTTTTTCCCAGCTTTTGCTTATAAAGGTACTGACGCAGAAAAAGTTTCCAGAGCGTTCTTTTCATGTTCTCCTCACAGCATCCATCACTGCTCTGGAAGGGTTTGCGCGAAAGAGAAAGTAGGAAAAAAATAATAAGGAAGCATAAAATTTGCAATTTCTGTCTTGCAGGTGCGACCTCACATAAACCAGGCAGGGGAGGTGCACCAAAATGGGATAATTTCCCACCAGAACTCATACTGAAACCCTAATTAATATTGAAAAGTAAGTAGAGATACACTATTGTGTCACTTTTCCTCCTATGACAGGTGTAAATCTGGGGCTTTTCCCCAATATTTGTTTATACATTGCTAAAAGGTGAGATTACTTGGCAACCAAAATAGGTTTATAGTAAAAGTAAACCAGCCCACAGCATTATAGCCAATTTTCAATTAAAACCTATCCAGCATGAATACACTGTAATAAAATAAACAAAAGACCCCCACAACACACAAAACCCCCTCAAACACAACAAAAAACAACCAAAAAAGGTTAATGAGGCCACTATTTCTTCTGCAAACTCTTCCCCCAGCAGATTCTTGCTTCCCTAGAATTTAAACCAGTGTTCCTTCTGACAGGAGGTGTGGTTACCTTTAATTAGTAAAAGAAAGAGCAGGTTTGCCATTTAAACTGTAGGAAAGTGGATTACTCAGGTTGGCTGTTATGGAAAACTATTAGATCCTGGTGTGGTTAAGCCTTTGATTTATAATGATCAAATGTTTGTTTTTAAATAACTTTTATGATGCACTTAATTCATCACCTTGAGATTTACAAACAACAAAATAAGAAATTTACTGAAAATAAAATAAATTATTTTTAAATTACTGTCCCAGATTGCTAATTTGCTTTCCAGTAACCATTTCTGTTCCACCCCTGAAATGTGGACAGGAATTACCCTGTTAAAATCTGTGGAACCACGTTGTATGCAGATGGGGATGTCAGTGTTTCTGAGGCTAGAGATTCATCCAGCATCCCCATCTGGAAAATGCTGATTAAATCTAATGCTTGAGAAACACCACAAGTTTATTAGATATTTGCAAAGTTGCCTACAGATTTCAAAAGCAGTTAAACACAATAGTTTAGTCATTAAATCTAGGTGAGATTTATAGTAGGCAAGTTACATGTTGTTTTTTTAATTTTTTTTTTAGTTAGAGATTGCTTTTAGGCTTAGCAGAGGTTAAAATATCCTTATGGAATACCCCATTTATGTGGAAAAGAATGACCACTTAATACATTAGGCAAAAAAAAAGTGCTATAGATAAAAGATTTCTTTAAAAAGTGCTTGTTTTACAAAGGAAAAATTCTCAATCTTACAAGATTTTGTGGAAAAAATCTGTGTAATGAACCAAAATAATGTTCTGAGATTGATAGCAAATAATAAATCACATTTGCTTCTTTGAGAAAATAGCTGCACTGAGATTTTGTTATTGGACTAGAACAGTTGCACTGTGAATTAATTATATCATAAATTACATAATTATAACTGATAGCATTTTAAACTAATGCATGCCTTTTTCCCCTTGCACATTCTTATCATACAGATGCTGCTTTTCCTCCTTAGATTTCTCTTACATGCTTTTACCAGTGGTGCAATTCTAATAACTGAACATGTTTTATGTTATTTTAAAATAAAATACCCATTCAGGTCTTATCCTCTCCTAGGAATCTCTATTTTTTTTGCCTTGCATTCTAATTTTTATGCATTCTCTGTTTCATGAGAGCTAAAGGGAGTTTCTGTCCACAGGTCTGTGCTGTGCCATGTCTTCAAATCCTTGGAATTTGGGTAAGGAGCTGGATCAGTCAGAAGTTTATAACACATTTACACAAATCCAATGCTTTCACCACCCCTATTCTTTTGTGAAAATTCAACTGTTGCAATAGTTCCTGTTTCTGATCCAGTGACTTCATCACATCTCACTCTTTGATTGATGTCCAGTTACTCTGCTGTTTTGGGCAGGGATCCTGAGGGTTGGAAGTGGTTCTTTACAGAGGGGAGGTTGTTCAGGTGGGCTTTGCTTTGGTTTGCTTTGTAAATCTCACTGGACAAATCAGTTTTGCTGATTTTAAAACCTGTGGGAGAAATCTCACATTGCTGTGTGCAACAAGGTGATTTATTCTGCTGTCCTCATATAATCCTGTCCTGGAAGCTGCTGCACAGACATTATTTTTAATTTTTTAAATTTCTTTTTCATTTTTACTCCTAATTTTTCACACAGATCCATGAACTGCCATGGTTTGCACTGTTCAGTGGATGAATGTGCAAATCACCAGAATTAAATGGACTTACCAGATACAAATATATCTCTTTCTATACACTGCAAAAATATTGTTTAAAACTAGAAATTTAGCTGAAAACACCTGTGAATACTTGAAGATCTGGTATGGATAGTTAATAAAACCAATTTTAATGGTTTTTTTGTTAGTCCACTTTGAAGTTACAGTTTTGGTCCTGGTTAGAGCTACACAAAACCTTTCTGTAGAAAGGTTGCTCCACAGTTCTCTGTTGCAAAATTTCTTGCACCTTTTTCTCAATCAGCTGACATTAACCCCTTTGCAGGGAGCACCCTGAGTTAGGTGAAGCTTTGGGCAGTTTCACTTCTTAAAGTAATTAAATTTTTCATACAAATAGCATTGTTATAATCAAAATTTACGTCTTGTTACCTGAGTGAAAATATTGCATGATTCTTACAGTAAATCAAGATGCTCCTGGACTCTGAAGGAATAACTGTCACCAAACAGGTATAAATTATGTTTTCTACAAAAGGGTGAAAAATCAGCACTTCTCAAAATTGCAAAGCTCCTCAGAGGCTGTAAGGATATTGCTGAAGTAATAAATAATTATGTTTTGCCTCCTTTCTTTGTTACCTCAGATAAGTGTTTTTAATAGACTGCCCCAAACTCCACCTCACGTTCCAGAATCACACCATTCCCCATTCCATAACATTCTGTCTGCCTTTGCAGCCCTTGATGGCTGCAGAGTGCATTCTGTGAACCCTGGAGAGAGCCAAGGAGACGCTCACGTGCTTTTGAATTAGTTTGAAGTTCTCCATTTGGTCCCTAAAGAAAAGGAGAACTCTCATTTCTCCTGACATTGCACCAAAATTAACGGCAGCTTATACAATGTCTAAACTTCAGCTGTTCCTGAGTCTATTCAGAACTCCTTTTTTTACTATTGTTTTATTTTTTAAAACCTAATTCAGAGCTGTTCCAACCTGCTGTTATTTGCCACTTCTTTAACAATTGGATGACAATCAGCAGTGCTGCCTTCTGAGGAAGGACCCAGGTAGCAGAATATCAAGATTATTCATTAGAGAAAATAAATAAGTGAAGGCAAACTGAACAGAAATCCTCAGTGGGGCCAGGCAGAGCAAAAAGTAGGAGTAGCTCAGTCTCCTTAGTTACATTCTGCATTCTCACAGTTTCTTTCAGTTTCCCTATTATTATGGAACAAAAGAGTTATTTTAAACACTTCTGAGAACATGGCATAAAATTAGCAAAACTGTGTTAGTCTGCAGAGAATATAATTGACAAGGTTTTAAGGTAAGGAGAGCTGGTTCTGAGAGTCTTTGTGCCAAGTGGCAAAGTCCATACACCTGAGTTTATAACTGACATGATAATGGAATTCCTGAATTCCAGCCTTATGGGGAGGGTCAGGATGTTGTGTGTGAATGAGTCAAAGACAGTTAATTCAGAATTGTTGGGAGACTTTGGAAGTCACTTCAAAATCTCTGGAAAAATCCTTTACTGTGTGAGGGAAGCAGCAGAGTTGTGAAGGCCCAGAGCTTTCCTGGATGTGTTCCTGGGAATGTTATAATCATGTCTCTTACATGATTGTCTTGGAATATTTTGTCCTCAACAGAGGCAGAATTGGAGCAGGACACACTGGGCTCCATGTCCTTAAAAAGGCATTATCTCTAGTCCTGTTTTCTCACAAATTCTAATCTCGTTTTCTCACAAATTATGGCTGGAGGTGCTTTCATTTCCAGGGAAAAAACCTTGCTTCTATTCCCTTGTGACCCATTAAAAAAAAAAATCAGTGCCACAGGTATCTCTCACATCAACAAGAATACAAATTTATTCCTAGTTCCTATGTTTGGCAGAACTTGTAGCATTTTCCAAAGCCAAAAAATTACAGATACTGTTGTCTTAGACAGAGGGAGCTGATGCAGAGTGATGTGAAATTCTTTGGCCACCAACACCCAGCACTTTATGGAAAGAAGGGAGATGAAGTGTCGGTGTTGCTTGAACCTGGATCTGCTGATCCTCAAGTCAACACCTGATTTTGTGCTGTGATACAATCCTACAGTGTGACACAAACACAGAATTTTGTAATCTATGTGGATACTTGTTCAACAAAACACAAAACTTCTCTCTGGGAGAGCTGTGTTCTGAACTTGGCTTTTTTATCATCTTCCAACTTCGAAGCATAAACAAGTGTCTCAAGGTTGGTCTGAGCATGCTTATGCACTTACCAAACACCAATTCTCCTTTTTTTTCATTCTATTTAAACAAATCCATCTTGAGAGAGCCAAAAGAATAGCTTTGAGTGTTTTTTTCCTAGAATCAGAATTGTGTCAGAGCTCTTTTCCATGTGCTGGGGATTGTTCTGGTTTTCCTTTGTACTCAGGTATTTATTATGAGTTCACATTTTTGCTGTACCTTTAAACTTGCAAGCTGTAGCTTGGCTTTTAAAAGTCCTTTGTTGCTCTTGGAAAATAATATAATAGCAACAAAGGGAATTGTTATAATCATCTTAAAAATCAGATTCTGCATTGTGTGTTTACACACACCTGTAGACACACCCATGCAGCTCTTCCTTTAAGTAGGTGGCATTTGGGTTGCATGAAGGCGGATCAAGCAGTTTTTCCCCATTTTTCCCCCATATTCCCTCACATTTCCCCCTTAAAGCCTCACATTTCCCCCTTAAATCCTCACATTTCCCCCTTAAAGCCTCACATTTCCCCCTTAAAGCCTCATATCTCCCTATTTAAAGGGACTTTCCTCAAGGGGTTCACTGAGCAACAAACAGAAAAACAGCTGGGAGCCAGGAGATGCTGGGAGTTTAGAATCCACATTGAGAATTCAGCCTAGCTACTAAACTTTCCATGGTGTCAGACACACCAGACCTGTGGTGAAGTTTAAAATACCTTCAAAGACAAGAAAGAATTTGCTCACCTTGCTGAGTGTCAGATTCCCATGGAGCTTCCATGCCATTCTTCCATCCTTGAGAGAGCAGTGTGGGAAGGTGGGCACAGCTGTGTCCTCAGGAAGCTGCTGCCAACCATTTCTGTTCTCTCAAAGAGCCTGACCTGCAGCTGAAGGAGAACTTCAGTGCTGCTGCAAGATTCCAGAATCCAGAGAACGAAAATGCAGCTATAAAACAAAAATATTCATGGTCAGGGGACTTGTACCACTGTCCTTGGAGAATCCCTGTGGAGTTAAAGCCTCATTGCCCTAGAGAAGGTGTGCTTGGAAAGTTCAGGAGGCATTGATGGAATTGCAGTAGGTAATAAAATGAGTAAGTTCAGTGATGGTTACATCCCATGCTCCAAAAATAAATATTTATGTGGGAAAATGTGCTGGGACTGAGCAAAACAGTTCAGTGCTGCTCAGAATGAAAGAACTTACAGCCAAGTCCTACTCATGTCCTTCAAGCAAGGGGCTGGGCTGCATTCTGAATGTACAAAAAGAGAACTTTCCTGTGATCTCGGGGATCTGCTACAGTAAACATCCCAAATCTCAACCCATTTGTCAGCAATTCTGTGAAACCCTTCCTTGGGAGGAGCTGTTACAGAGAACTCGCTTATAAAATTCATTTTTCCAAGCAGCAAAACAAAACCTATATAAAGTGTGACATCTCTCTAGCCACTGCTCAGGAGAACTGACACAGTACAAACAGCCAAAACAGTTGGATTTTCAGAGGCTGAATGAATGTTTTCGTAAATAAACAGCATGTGAAATTTAGGTTTATACAAAAACAATTACATATAGTGGGAAAAAATAAGCCCCTCTACATGTATAGTTTTGCTTAGTCAAGCCAAAACATTTATTGAAGAAATAATTTTGATGGGAAATATTTTTATAAACCTTAAAACACAAACAAGTCTGGACTAAGAAGTTGCAAAGAGTCAAGAAATACATTAAAAATAGATACTCCAAGTGACATAAACCACCCGCTTTCCCCAATAACATTATCCTGAACAAACACAAAACTAGGAAGAAAACCCATAAAACCCCAGTGTTCTCTAAAAATCTTTAACTTTTCACTCACTGAACAATCCAGTTTCAGACCTGAGACTAAAACCTCCTTGTAGGTGATGATTGTGTGTTGAGAGGTGATGCTTGATTAAAGACATTTTTGCTCAAGAACTGTCACAGCTGGAAATGAGCCCTTCCATTTCTGGTGCTGTTGTGCCAATCCCACAAAACAGAAAGGCCTTTGGGCTTCTGTGATTTCTGCCACAGTGCTGCCACTAGGGATTTGCATCAGAATTTTTCTTTTCGTTTTGCAAATTTTACATTTGCAGCAGAAAAATCTGGATTCCAGGTTAGGGGTCTAGACTGCAAGTGACTTAAATTCCCCACTAACCTCAGCTTGGGAACATCCTAGAAAAGATCCAGCATTACCAATGTACTATTCAGCATTAAGTACAATAGACAAAAAGACAATTTTTAGTAAATGGACTTGCAGCAGGATTTCAAATCTCTTAGATTACTGGGTAGTACTTCAAAGAATGGTTTTGTTTCCTTGAATTTGATATTTTAAAATAGTAATTGAATGATTTCAATTCTTCACATTTCCACATTTATTTATTTTTCCCCTATGGATTATGGGCTACCATCATAGCATACCTACAAATAATTTAGTTTATAAGGGGTTCAAAAAGAACCCCTTAGAGAGAAAACAAACCATGAAAACCAGTTCATATCAGTACCACCTTCCAGTATTAGAAATATAATACCCAAATGTACTTACTATTTAAAACATGTTTAGAGTTCCATTTATTTTTATGATCAGATGAGTCAATTTCAATTTTTTCTTCTCCCCATAGTTCCATATTGGGGTTTAAATCCTTGTAACAAATGTAATACGAATAAAGATGAATGACATTTTCAGTACTTTTAATAAAACCTCTTTCTGCTGCCAAAATTAATGTTGGAGTCAAAGCTAAAAGCACTCTGAGGTTTCCTAATGTGCCCCAGTCAGCAGAAATGCATCCAGAGGCATCATCCCCCCTTGGCATTTGTAACTGATGCCACTCCTATTTATTATTTATTAATCTCCCACTTCGAGCATCTGGATGTGACTGAAACTCAAGGACTCGTCTCTGTTTGCTCGTATGAAGTGCAGGAGACTCGTGGGTTTAACCCCTCCTGCTGCCCAGCCTGCCCACGGTGGTGGCACTGAGGTGATGGCACTGAGGTGACAGCCCTGTCCTGTGATGGCACTGAGGTGACTGTCCGGTGGGTATGATGGCACTGAGGTGGCTCCCCTGTCTCTGGTGGCACTGAGGTGACTGCCCTGTGGGTATGATGGCACTGAGGTGGCTCCCCTGTCTCTGGTGGCACTGAGGTGACAGCCCTGTGGGTATGATGGCACTGAGGTGACAGCCCTGTCCGTGTGGTGGCACTGAGGTGGCTGCCCTGTCTCTGGTGGCACTGAGGTGACAGCCCTGTCCGTGTGGTGGCACTGAGGTGGCTCCCCTGTCTCTGGTGGCACTGAGGTGACTGCCCTGTGTGTGTGGTGGCACTGAGGTGGCTCCCCTGTCTCTGGTGGCACTGAGGTGACAGCCCTGTGGGTATGATGGCACTGAGGTGACTGCCCTGTCTCTGGTGGCACTGAGGTGACAGCCCTGTGGGTATGATGGCACTGAGGTGACTGCCCTGTGTGTGTGGTGGCACTGAGGTGGCTCCCCTATCTCTGGTGGCACTGAGGTGACAGCCCTGTGTGTGTGGTGGCACTGAGGTGGCTCCCCTGTCAGTGTGGTGGCACTGAGGTGGCTCCCCTGTCTCTGATGGCACTGAGGTGGCTCCCCTGTCCGTGTGGTGGCACTGAGGTGACTGCCCTGTCTCTGGTGGCACTGAAGTGACTGCCCTGCCTTGGTGGCACTGAGGTGGCTCCCCTGTCTCTGGTGGCACTGAGGTGGCTCCCCTGTCTCTGATGGCACTGAGGTGACAGCCCTGTGGGTATGATGGCACTGAGGTGACTGCCCTGTCTCTGGTGGCACTGAGGTGACAGCCCTGTGGGTATGATGGCACTGAGGTGGCTCCCCTGTGGGTATGATGGCACTGAGGTGACTGCCCTGTCTCTGGTGGCACTGAGGTGACAGCCCTGTGGGTATGATGGCACTGAGGTGGCTCCCCTGTGGGTATGATGGCACTGAGGTGACTGCCCTGTCTCTGGTGGCACTGAGGTGACAGCCCTGTGGGTATGATGGCACTGAGGTGACTGCCCTGTCCTGTGATGGCACTGAGGTGGCTCCCCTGTCTCTGGTGGCACTGAGGTGGCTCCCCTGTCCGTGTGGTGGCACTGAGGTGACAGCCCTGTCTCTGGTGGCACTGAGGTGGCTCCCCTGTCTCTGGTGGCACTGAGGTGACAGCCCTGTGGGTATGATGGCACTGAGGTGACTGCCCTGTCTCTGGTGGCACTGAGGTGACAGCCCTGTGGGTATGATGGCACTGAGGTGGCTCCCCTCTCTCTGGTGGCACTGAGGTGGCTCCCCTGTCCATGTGGTGGCACTGAGGTGGCTCCCCTGTCCATGTGGTGGCACTGAGGTGACTGCCCTGTCTCTGGTGGCACTGAGGTGACAGCCCTGTGGGTATGATGGCACTGAGGTGACTGCCCTGTCTCTGGTGGCACTGAGGTGACAGCCCTGTGGGTATGATGGCACTGAGGTGGCTCCCCTGTCCGTGTGGTGGCACTGAGGTGGCTCCCCTGTCTGTGCTTTCCCATGGTGGCATTTCCCCAGCCCGGCTGACGCTGGCAGCCCGTGGCTCCTGGGCAATCTGGTGGTGCACTGCAGAGAGTTCCTGCAGGGAACGCGTGCCCTGTGCGCTGGCAGCAGGGCACATCCCAGAGAGCCCCACGGGCAGATCCCAGAACGGAAGCATCACGAGCTGCATCCGTGCCTTGCCAGGGTTCAGTTCAGCCCTGGTGAGTGCCCCACTCCGTGGCATTTGCTTCTGGGATGCTGCTGAGCATCCCTGCACACAGATGCCCAGATGCTGTCCCTACAGACGTACTCAGAGGTCTCTGGTGTTGTGCCAAGCTCAGACATTGCCATTCTTCAGCAAACTTCACGTCAGTTCCAGCTGTAATGCTGTTCACATTTTTCCTGGTTTAGTTTGAGGCTCAAACTGATCAATTGAACTGCCTGACCCTTGGCCTGACGTCTAGCAGGCTGTTTTTAAAGGACACCAAAGCCTAGATAAAAATCTAGAAAGTGAAATTAGCCTGTTATAATTAGTGATAATTTAGGCATTGACTGGATCCAAACCTGCTTTCCCACAGATTTTCTTATTTTGTAATTATAGCAAAGTTACACAATGGCTGAATTTCTGCCTTTGATTGATGCTCAGTGTCATCAGTAAGAGTTTGCCTGTGGAAATGGTTTGGATGTCACTGAGTGTTGCCCTTGCTGATCATGTTTGCTGAGGGTGCAGCTTCACACAGCTCAGCAGCTGAGGATATTTGGGGATTAAGTTGTCACCAAGGGCCTCTGGTCTGTGCTGCCTCCCCTGAGCCCTTGAGCTGGGGGTGCTGGCCATAAACTCAAACTGCTCTCAGTCCTGAGAGTTTGCACTTGCACTGGCCAGGCCAAAGCGAGTTCCCTGCTGTTCTGCATGTTAGGAGGTGGAGGAAGGAAATCTGGAGAGGAAGCTGAACTTCCTGTGCCAGAGATTTTAGACTGGAGCCTTCCCTGAATTCAAGAATATGCAGCCACAGCTTTAGATGTGAATCACTAAGACTCAAACGTGCAGATTTGAAGATCCTTCTACATCCCCACCTGTGGTTGGGGCTCATGTCATAAAGAACAATCTGACTGATTTTTGGACCTAGCAGTTGCCTCTTCCATCCCCCACCCATCTCCAGCTGGATGAGAAACTCCCTTAATTTTAGTTTCATTTCCTGAATGCTGTTTCAGACTCAGAGGAGCCAGTTTGGGTATCAGGATTGACCACAGGTCCATGGGCCCATGACTGCACAGGGTTACAAAGGGAAGAGGCACCAAGGAGCCTGAAAGGAGCAGGCCTGGCCACAAAAACGGGAGGGGACAGGGAGAAGGGCTGTGTGTGACAGCCATCAGTTGGTTAGACACGTGTGCACACTTGCACTTTCATGATTTATAGTTATGAATGGATGAAGAAGTCACCTAATTCCATAGGTGCTCTAATTATCCTTATCCTGATTTTGTTGTGCTAATTACATTAATGTGTGTTACCTGGTATCTTGAACATTGATTACATCTTGGAGATTTTGGGGTGAGGTTTTGTACTTACAAGAGTGGGATATGTTAGGGAATCAAGAGGTAGGAATCAATGAGAAACTTTGAATTCTCGTTACAATTATTCTGGCACAGCACTGAGCAGTAGCTTTGCAGCATCTCTAGCTACAATTCCCTTAAGATTTTTCATCAATAATAATTTTGATTGAAACCTGGGGGAGCAAGGCCAAGCTCTGATGAAACACGGTTTTGTTGTTGGTGACAATGTGATAAACTAGAGAAAGGAAGGGAAATCTCTCTTCCTTCTCTGGCCTGGAAAAGCATTATTCCTTGTGTTCCTTGTTTAAATCCAGGCAATTTCCTGTGCTTCTAAAGCGTGGTCTCCCAAAGGGGGGGTATTTCTGTAGCACCAAAGCCCCGTGCAGAGCAGGAGGGAGGTTGCGTTTCTTTTTCCTGTTCCAGCAGCTTACCCACTTCTGATGAAACATTCATCTTCCTCTGATTTCACCTTGGCTCTCCCCCTTCCCCTGGGGCCGCGCCGAGGTGCCCGCTGTCACATCTGTGGTGTCACACACTCCCTGGCAGTGCCAGCCCCGCGTCACCCCGTGCCCAGGTGGCACAGGGACAGGCATCCACGGGGGACTTCACGCTCTGCTTTCTGCACCTCCTGACTGGAGAGATCCGTTAAACAGCGCGCTGGGCTTCGGGGGAAATTCCTGGATGATTTAGACAAGGTGGAGGAAAGATGGAGTTAAATATTTGGATGATTAAGGCATGGAAGCGTCTGACGTGTGAGGGAAGGATGAGCAAGCTGGGAGTCTTTGGCCTCAGGATGAGGTGGTACAGGAGGGATCTATAAATGTGTACAAACACCTGGGGGAAAGGATAAAGGAGACAGAGGCAGACTCTTCTCACTGGGTAGGAAGCACTAGGAACAATCCCAAATACAGGAAATTCCACTCCAACAATCCGAAATTTCCTATTTTCACTGCGAGGGGGTCAGACAGAACAGGTTGCCCAGAGGGGCAGTGAGCTCTGCATCCCTGCAGAGTTCAGAGCCACAGTGGGCAGGGCAAGCTGCTCTGGCAGGCCCAGTGAGCAGCAGGGGCTGGGCTGGGGGATGTCCGAAGGTCCCTTCCAACCTCTGGATCCTAGAGTTGTTTACCCATGGAAAACAGAGGCAGAGACATTGAAACCTGTCTAGATGCCCAGGATATCTGTGGTAGAGCTGGAATCTGTCTCACTCCAGGATGTTTCTTGATTGAGAGATAACCCTACTCATTATTACCGATTTTTCCTCATTATTACAGTGGAAAATAACCAAACACACGTTTTTTTATTTCCCAGATGGCCCAAGCCATTTGAATTTCCGTGTTTTACAGCAGGTACCGTGGGCCTTTTATCAAGAGGTGAAAGTCTCTATGCGAAATAAGTAAGGGACAAAAGCATATCACGGTTTTTTCCTCCAAATAATCGCACTAGATGTAATTGCTGCTGTGTGTTGGCCTTGCAGCCTGCCCAGCCGACCTTCACCGGGGCCACTCCGGCTCGCTTCCCCCATCTGCTGGAGCAGGCAGCTCCGCCAAGGGCGGAGGAGCCTTCTGCAAACACACACGGAGTGTTTATTGTCGTGGCAGTCTGCTCTGCCGGCTGACCACAGCTCCATCGCCTTCAGACCCTGCTGGGGGGACCCTGCGGGGCAGAGCAGCTTCTCCCACCTTCAGGCAGGGTTTTTGGGGAGAGAAACCTTTCTTTTCAGAGAAACCTTTCCAGCCCCTGGAGCCGAGCAAACCTTGCCCCTCTCCCCCAGCCAGGAATGCTGTGAGGAGGCACCTGCAGTCCAGGGGCTCTTTCTAAATCTCACACTTTGCCCCAGTTTCTTCTCCAGGTTCGCCCCTTAAGAGGGGGAGGGAGTGGGGAGGATTTTTGCTGCACTTCGTGTCCCACACAAAGTTCATCATGCTCTGACTGTACCTGTATCTCAATGTGACAGCGCAGCCCACGCTCGCTGTATTCATCTCCAAATTCTGTGCAAGAAAAGGCAGAGCTAAGTCCCTGTTCTACAGACCAGAGTCGTGTGGAAGCTGTGGGAGCCCCAAAGTGGGTTCCCAGGTCAGTACCTGGACCCTGGGACTGCATTTCCTCACTTGTGGAGGGAAGCAGTTATGTCATTAACTCCTAGCATGGAAAGAAAACCAATGCACAAAGAAGAGCTCCCCATCAGGCTCTTCTCTTTCATTTCCTTTTTGAGCTACTTGGGAAAGCAGGGTGAAAAACTGAGTAAAAGTTAAGCGCTTTAATACAGATTCAGGTTTGCAGATTCATTTCTATGTTTGAAATAGCAATTGATTTGCTCTTTTCTCTGAGTGTCCAGGGTGAGCTTTGTTATTTAAAAGAAATTAAAATATCTTTGAAAGTCTGCATTCTTTTCTAAAGGCCCCTCTTTCCTTCCAGTAAGATAAAAAGAGAGCAGCTCTGGCATTTTATATTCTAAATTTTGACTGCCCAGAACAAAATGTTTTCCCAGCAATGTGGGTTTGCACCTAAGCATTTTTTTTGCATTGAGTTTGACCTTAGGATGTAGAATTTCATAAAACATTTATTGTCTTCTCCAGTTTTTAGAGCACAATTCCCCTGTGATACTTTGTTTTCATCTTCTGCTCTGAAAAGGATTCCAAGGCTTCTCTCGCAGTTTGAATTTTAATTGTGGGTGAAGGAAAGAACCTCTGCTACTTGCAGCAAAATTAGTCAGTGTCTCCTAAGCAAAAAGAGTTCTAACAGGTAAAGAGGATTAGGATCAGAACCAGGAGACAGCCAGGGGTGTGGAGAGTGGTGGTGGCAGAGATATTTTGTTCCATAAATGAGCAGGATTTGCAGGTGTCCCAGTGCCCCACTCATCTGTCCTGGCAGCAGCAGTGATGCTTTTCCCTCAATAACTGCAGCTGATAAAGACAAAATGAGTTAGAAAACAAAACAAACCTGAGCTGTTTGAGGCAGACAAAGACAACTGTGAGGCAAACAAAGAAATGGTTTTTTCTCTGACTTTTCCTCTATCCAGACCCCACTGATGGCTCAGGATGCTGCAGGTTTACCACTAAATACTCTCCAAAGATTATAAGGCATCAATTACCAAAGCCATTCTAGAGGTACCACTTTACTTATATTGTTAACGAGCTCGGCTATAAAGGGATTTGCAGCCTGAGATTCATGACAGAGCCAAGGTATAATTTGCTCTGGGCTATAAAGCCCATGAATTATTGAGAAAATTTACTTCCATGGCTGCATTTTCCTTCTGAGCACAAGTGCTCGTGCTGAGTGCCTGTGTGAGAGGGGAGACAGTGATGGAGGCTCCAGCCTCAGCAGTCCATCTCCCCAGCACAGGCTCTTGCACACAGCCAGCAAAGAACAGCAGAAAATAACAGACAAAATGATCATTTTGAACAAATGGGAGAAGAAAAATTGCACGCTGAACAGTGCCAAACTGAGGACCAAATAGAAATCACAATTAAAAATGCACTTTGGGTAATTACAGAGAGGGGCTTTTCCCTTCGAGATGTCACAAAGCTTGTGTGGATATAATCAGACTTGAATAGATCTAGTGCTGGTGAAAACCACCAGCCTGACAAATCAGAATTCTGAGATCCTGCACCAGGCCAAGCTGTGGCACCAGCCTCCCCTGGTGTTCTTTCTAAAACTGCTTTCTTCTGGAAGCAAATTTTTGGAATCACAAATTCCAAATCCGTGTCCTGCTTCCCCTCCTTCCACTCTGCACACCCAACTAATCACTTCTGAACCCACAGAGCGATTTCAAGCAAAGTGTGGCTTTGAAAAATGTGAAGTTCCACCTGTTCCATGAAACAGAAGCTGTGTAGAGGTGAGGGATCTCTTCAACCCTCCCTTGCAAGAAGGACTCCAGCATGGCATCACCCTCAGCAGGCTCTGGAGAAGGCAGCCACAAGAAAAGTGTGATAATTCCCTGTGATAATTCCCTAACTTTGAAGGTTACACAGCAAACTGCTTTTGTGTGCAGAGGGAAGTCCGTGTTCCTGAGGCAGTAGCTGCTGCTAACAATCTCTGAATTAATGAGCTACATTACAAGACAAAACACAAGATTTTCCTTGGTGCTAGAAAGGAAACACCAGCTGCTGCCCTTTTCCTGGGCGCTCCGGGCACTGCCGGGGTTTGGCATCCCCGTGACCCGAGAGAAGGGAGCTGGCAGTGCCGTGCCAGCCGGGCAGAGGGGCGGGCGCTGCTGCCCGTGCGTGCCCTGCTCTCTGCACGGCCAGAAGGGAGGCACTGCCCTCTTGTGTCAGCCGATCCCTTCCCTCGCCTGCCTCTGAATTCCCGTCTCTGGGAAGCTCTCAGCCATTTCCAGCCTAATTCCTTCTCCGGGAGGGCACGGGCTTCCTTCTGAGTGCTGTGGGAAAGTTCAATAAATAGAAATCCGTCTGCTGTATTTATGGCTTGGAGACATCCACAACTGGGCATGTATCGCCCTTCCAAAGAGTTACCCTGGTTTATGCCCAGCCTCCATCTTGACACAGATAAGGAAAGCAGAGGAAAGAGTAAAACAGCAGAAAAATAATGAAGGATGACAGAGAGGAGACACAGAGAAGCAGATTTCAGCCCTCATAGTAAGTTCCATGCAAGTTAAATATAGAAGTGACCCTTCCCTGGGGAGCCAGACTCATGGACAGCTCACACATGACTCTGCAGCAGCATCTCGGGCCTGGGGCTGGCTGAGATCTTCATTTTTAAATCATTAGTGCTCATTTCCAGGGCACCTCTTGCAGTAATGGTTGTCAGAGAATAACAGTGTTCTAAAAGCTGTGCAGGCTTTTGTGCCCACCACTTCTGCTGCCTGTTAATGACAGACACCTAAATTTATGCCACATTCACTAATAGCACCCAGTGCTCAGGCTTTGCTTGCTGCTCTTACCCAGAGCAATGAGCCACCCTGGCAATTGCTCATGTCCTTAAAGCAGCCAGATTAGCACCTTGCTGAAGTGGATTCAAAGAAAATCACTGCTCAGGAGTGGCCAAAATTTGGACCATTTGGAATATGGAGGAGCAAGGGAAAGAGCTGGCATTAAAAACCCTGCCTCTGGAGCCCATATTTTTGTCTGGGCTGCTGCTGCTGTAATCAGCTCCAAGCTCCCAGTTCTAAAATGATGCTCAGCAGTTATCCCTCTATCAGTACTTCACAAAGAGCCATCCCTAAGAGTATTTTCTTTGAACTTCTGCCCAGCCTGTACTGTGGTGTTTGTATCTCTAACTTATTCTGGATGGCTCAGCACAAGCATGTTTTGTGTCACCCTGCTCATTCCTGAGCTTGTCCATGTGCTGAACTGGTAAAAGCTGCCAGGAACGTGTGATTTCTCTTTCCTGTGCTGCCTGAGACCCTGACACCTGAGCAGATAAGAAAATATAAAGGTATATTTGATGAATATTTGAAATATCAATAATATGGAACCATGTGTGCAGGTGTCTCTGTGGAATTAATGTGTACTTTATCTAGAAAAAGTAAATAGCAAAGGGAACCCACCCACAAGGCAACACATCTCAAAAATAGAAATGGAAAGATTTATAGAACCTCAAAAACAATCCCTTGGGGTCTCATGACCACCAGCAGCACAGAAGTCTCCTCTGCCTCACTCCCTTTGTGCAGGTGTGAAACAGCACAAGGCATTTCCCTCCAGGCTCTCCTGTCCTGGCATCTTCCTGCTCCTTGAGGAACACTGTGCAGCACCTTGTCCTCAGCAGCTTCCTGGGCAGCTGGTGTTCTCAAAAGAGGAGAAACCACAGAGGCTGTTCAGTGTCACTCGCTGGGATTCCCCCTTCAACTCCAGCTTGGGAAACTTCTGTTCTAGTACAACAGCTTCCTGTTTGTGCTGCTCTGAGTGTGTATTCCCAAGGTGGCAAAATTCTCCTGACCTTTTTTATTGCTGGACACAAGGAACAATTTTTGTATCAGAAGATGAACACGCATTCACGTCCCACTTTTACAGGCATTTTTAAACTGCTGCCCTTTTACCTCATTTCATATCCTTGAAGAAGCTTTACCAGGGGATTACAGCAGTCACAGAAAACATTTCTTCTGACAAATCATTACAAGGGCATGAGAAGAAATATCTTTCCATCATAACCTACTTAGAAACCCAAACTCTTCATGTCTTCTTGAACTCTTACAGTCCTTCCCTTCCTTTTCTCCCCATCTGAACTGAGTCAGACCTGTGGCTGTTCTTTCCTGGCATCTTCTGAATCTTCTGAATTTGCCTGTGTTGCTGGATCTCTGTTGGTTGTGTCAGGTGGGGACTGGCTGGGATTCAGCCCACGTGGTGTCACCTGCTCAGGGATGTCATCAAGTTTCTGGTTTGTCCGTGCCACTTGCTTTCCCATCTGAACAGCTTCATCATAGGAAGGTGGCAGGTCCATGGCATAGAGGCTGTAAGCTGGAGGGGACACAGTGTTCTTATCCATATCCACAAATACCAAGGGAATCTGCACACTTGGAGGGTACTGCCATGAGCTGTATGCTGTGAAGAAAAAGAATTAAAAATAAAAATAAACACCTGCATGGGACTAATATATGAAGGGCCAATCCTGCTTTTTTCCAGGAAATCACAGACTTTTGTGTTTTCAGAACAAATGCACTTTATACTAAAGATGTCCATGTAGAGTCACTCCTGGTCTTCAGTGCCACAGTGCCACCCTGATCCCTCCCTTCCCCTCTTGTGCCCACCCCGTGGGGCTGGGAGCTGTTCTGGGAGCTCACTGGGAATTCTGCTCCTGCAGGGGCTGGCACAGCCCCAGGGGCTGAGGATACTCACAGGTCACTGTGCTGTGGGCAGTGCTGTCACTGTCGATGCCCATCGCTGCCAGGTCACAGGCGTGCCGAGGGAAGCTCTCCACTGGGATCCTTTTCCTCCGGCAGCAGAATCTGACACAGCTCGCTGAGACCCCGCAGAGCAGGAGCAGGAACACCATCAGCAAGATCAGCCTGGAAGGGGAAACACCTCCATTGCACTGCTTGGGTTTTACTGCTTCTGCACAATATAATTTCACTGAAAATGGTCAGAGGGGAGGCCAAGCCTCCTTGACTGAGTTCTGAATGGGTGCTGGGTCCTGGATTGGAAAGTTGGATCACAAACACTCAATCATGAGCTGAAGAACTACTGCTCCTAAGTACAACCCATTCTGGCTCACAGGTGCAGTAACATTTCACTATTTTGGGTAATTTTCAACTTCTGTGCAGGGAGAATGGCTGGCTCTGCTTTCCACAGCAAGAGAGGGTTTGTACTTGCAGGGAAATACAAAAATGCACTTCCACAAGTCTAAGCTCTCTCTTTATAAATGAGCATGGAAATGATATTATGTTAAATTATATTTATGCCTTGAAAACACAATTCTATCTCTAGCTATTGCTTAAGGAAGTTTATAATTTAACAATTTACAATGTACCTAGGCTGATATTCCTGTGTTTCAGGTTCCCCTCTCCACTGAAACTCCACCTTCCCACCCCTCAGTTTCTCAATCCAGATCCCTCTTCTCGTGGAGGCTTTGAGAAGCCTTCTCAATCTATTTTTGGTGACTGTGTCTTTTTAAACAGCTCTGTGCATCAACCAAAACTGCTCCAGACTGAAGGAGGTGAAGTAATCAAGTCCCTCTGTGTGCTGCCACCAAAGCCAATGTATGGACAGAATGCCAGCAATGCCAGGGCACCCAGACACGAGTGAGTAGGAGATGAATCCTGCTGGGAATCCTCCCTCTCTCATCCCAGTTTGCCCCTCCCAGCAGGTTGTGCTCAGCTCTGTGCTCCTGGAGCTCCGAGGGGAAGCTCAGCAGAGGGTGACATCCCTGTCCCTGCCCCTGTCCCTGCCCCTGTCCCTGTCCCTGTCCCTGTCCCTGTCCCTGTCCCTGTCCCATAGAAGGAGTGAGCCGGGGATGGGGCAGGGCCAGGCCCAGCAAATCCTGCTGGAAGCTGCCCCGTGAGAGGAGCCAATGGCAGCAAGGCTCTGGCTATTTAGGAAGAACAAACAAGCCCTGCAGTTCAACTCCAGAGCACTCAGAAGGGAAAGATGACACAGCCCTCAGTGAATGCTGGTCCCCACCTGACACCCAATCTCCCCTGGCCTCATCCAGGCCATTCCTCTGCAAACAGAGAAACCCTTCCCTGATCCTGCCTGAGACGAGCATTTCCACTGCCCTGCTCCAAGTGCTGCTCCTAAAAACTTCCAAATGCTGCTGGGTTGGGAAGACTAAAAGCCAACTTACCAGACATACCACAGACTTGTCCAATCAGACATGTTCCGAGGGCATCTGTGAGGGGAGGCAGATGGTTCACTGATTTAAATAGTGCATGTAGGACAGGGAATGCACTTCCCTGGGGGGGGAAAGGGAAAGCACTCAGTAAGAGCATGGAGCAAAACCACTTTAGATTGTTCTTCATGGTGGTACCATGACTCCAGATGAGAACATGCAAATAATCCCACTGTAAAAGTTGCTTCTGAATCAATCAATCTTTTTATTGAGTGGTGCTTTACTCTTGCTTGGGAGAGAGAATGACTCGTGCAGGATTCCCAAAAAGCCAAATCAGTGTTATTTAAAGGTAACTGTTATTCAAAGGTGCCTCATATCAGAGGCTGTCTGAAAATGCTGCTCTGGACAAGGGCTTGTGTCCCCCAGATATTTTATTTTTTCCATAGCTCCAATGCAGCCAGAAATGGCATTTTTCACTCTAGTGCAGTACAGAAGGAGGAGAACAGCCCCTGTGCCATTCCAGCAGGGCTGTGTGTGCTGAAGCTCCTGTGATGGATTTGCTGTGCCAGAACAATGGCTCTGACCCCGGGACACCTCTGCAAACTGCCCAGAAGTGACACCTGGGACAGGTTCCCCTCAGTCTGCAGAGCAAGGGCAGCCAGGTGAAATTTAAAAGTTGCTGGCTGTCTTAGAGATCAAAAAAGAAGCTGTGAGGGATGGCCATGAGCAAGTCACAGTTCAGGCGTGGGGATGTCACTTGGTCCCGGTGGGGAAGGCTGGGAACAGGCAGGGGTTACTCACCGGGCAGTGATCACGGCTGTTCCCAGGACAGAGCCGTGCCGGGGAAAGGGGAACCCGGGGCTGGATCAGCAGGTGGCCGGAGGAGGAGGAGAGCCCGGTGTCCTGTGCCGTGCTCGGGGGCTCCGGGCAGTGTCCGGGAGCCCCGGGAGCCCCGGAGCCGCCGCCTCAAGGACAGGCGCTGAAAGGGGACACCGAGCCCTGGGGCCGGCCCGTGCTGGGCAGCGCAATAAATAACCGGCATCATCCCGGGGGGGCCGAGCCGCGGCGGGGCAGGGCCGGGCAGGGCCGGGCAGCACCGGGCAGCACCGCCCCGCCCGCGGGAGGGCTCGGGCCGGGAGGGGCAGAGCGGCCCCGGGTACCCCTGCCCTGCCCCTGCTTCTGCCCCAGCCCCTGTCCCTGCCCTGCCCAGCCCCTGCCCCTGCTTCTGTCCCTGTCCCTGTCCCAGTCCCTGTCCCTGTCCCTGTCCCTGTCCCTGTCCCTGTCCCTGTCCCTGTCCCTGCCCAGCCCCTGTCCCTGTCCCTGTCCCTGCTTCTGTCCCAGTCCTTGTCCCTATCCCTATCCCTATCCCTATCCCTATCCCTATCCCTATCCCTATCCCTATCCGTATCCCTCTCCCTCTCCCTCTCCCTATCCCTCTCCCTGTCCCTGTCCCTGTCCCTGTCCCTCTCCCTGTCCCTGTCCCTGTCCCTGTCCCTGTCCCTGTCCCTGTCCCTGTCCCTCTCCCTGTCCCTGTCCCTGTCCCTGTCCCTGTCCCTGTCCCTGCCCAGCCCCTGTCCCTGTCCCTGTCCCTGTCCCTGTCCCTGCCCAGCCCCTGTCCCTGTCGCTGTCCCTGTCCCTTCCTGCCCAGACCGGGCTCAGGGGGGTTACAAGGGCAGAGCTCCGCTTGCAGAGATTTCCCCGGAGCTCCTCGGGACGGTGTGCGATGCTCTTACAGACCAGAACCCCCCAGGTGTGCAGCTCAGGGACACACCCCTGAGCCTCTGCCGTGTCACAGGGACTTGCAGCAGAAATAAAGGAATGAGAAGCCCGGTATGAAATACCTGAGTCAGAAACAAACGTTTAGAAGAGCAGATCATTTCCCCTTCTAAAAGCAGCCGTGTTAAAGCACCTGAAACACGACTGAAAAGCAATTGACGGCTCTTTAGGATCGGTGCGCTCCAGGCTGTTTAACTGTGTCGGTAGAAATTCCTTTTCTCCACCCGCGAGCCTTTGTTGTATTCTCCTCCCGGTCCAGCTGAGGAGGGCAGCGATGGAGTGGCTTTGGTGGCACCTGGTGTCCTGTCAGGGCCAGCCCAGCACAGTCCTGGGACAGCCACTCCATGGGGAGCACCAACGGACACAGTGCCGGGGAAGCACCAGGTGATATTCCATATATTCCCTATATTCCCTACTTTTGATTCCTAGAACTGAAAGCCGGTGTTTCCAGGCTCAGCAGTGGCATGTGACAAAGTGACTGCAGTGTTTTCCTCCAGCACTGCTCAGGGTCATGGGGCCATTGCTCATTTAGGGAAACCTGTGCTCATACGTGTGAAGAAATAGCTGAAGTCACTTCTGGAGAAGCAGAACATGAATTAATAAATGTGGATGACACAGGTCCTTTCTCACTCTCTGCTTTACCAATGAGCTGGGTTTGCCCTTAAGGATTATGGAGATCATACATGGGGGTGTGAATTGCTCATTGAACCAGAACTGCATCAGTGCCACGAAGTTCATGTGTGCTTTTAGATCCAAATCTGAAAGCACGAGTTTGTATCCAGGGACCCAAGAGTGGTCACAGTTGCAAAACTCAATTTGAAAGCAGAATGGTCACAAGTGCAGTTAGAGGAGCAGAAAACTTCAACTTCCAGGAAATGAAGAAACACTTCTGAGGTTACATTTTCCATACTGTCCTCACAGCTCCATTCCTGCTGGAGTCCTTGATATGAAACAGAAACAGCAGGTTCCATGGTCAGAGTCACCTGGCAGTTGTAATGCCCAGTGTGCTACAGCTGTGGAAAACCACTCTGGAAGCACAGAGCTGAACAGGGTTGTGCCTTTGCAAGAGATGAACTTGCAGGAGCTGTGCTGAGCTTCTGCTGGCACTGATCCACGCCAGGAGAACACAGCAGCCCTCAGCTCTGTGTGCTCAGGGAATTGTTACAGACCTTCTCCACTCCTTCTGATCAGCTCCATGTGTCTGAGCTACCAGGGAATTGTTTCCATTCCAGGGAATTGTTTCCATTCCAGGGAATTGTTTCCATCTTCAGTTGTCCCAGTAAATTTTCTGTTCACTGCTGATGAACGTAACCCACATTGTACATGAGAATTGTGTGAGAATCTTCACAGAATTCCTACATTTTCAGTAACTGAAGGTGTGCATCTCTGATCACTGCAGGTTTGCATCATGGTGATTCCAACTGTGGATAATTCTCTCAGTGGCATGGCAGTGAAACATCCAGGGTTACATTTTGCAGACACAGTAGCTGTGCTTTTGCTTTTGAAACTGCAGTAGTGTCCCAGGTGAAGCAGCACAGTCTGCACACACTCCCAAGTGTTCTGCTTTTCCACATCAGATAATTTGCTTTCCCTTCCACATCAGCCTGTGTCTCATTGCCTGAGTGCTGCCCCATGTGAGAGCTGGCACTTCACACTCTGTGTCCCCAAAGAACAAAGCAATGCAAGGGAGGGAATCCCAATCCTGAGCAGCCATTGTGCCCCCAAGAAGTCAGACACAATCACTTTCAAATCCAATCTAAAATACCAGGCTTTTCTCTTATGAAAGGAACTAAAACCTGTTCAGATTTCCTTAAGTGCTTTACAGAATGTCAGCTGGAGTTTACAGGGAGAATTTACTTTATTTTCAGTCCTCCAGAAATAACCACCTGTTCCTGTTATCCTGGTCCAACCCTCCCCCGAGAGAACAAACACATACTGAATTTTAAACGTGGAGACTTTGACCAGAGAAACCCAGAACCTTCTGTTCACTTCAATCCTGTGAAAATATTGATCCAAGTCCTCCCAAGTCCCAGGAATGAGAGTACAGTGGGTGACACTGCTCACCTTGAGCTGCTGGGTACCACTGGTGCCTTCAGCTGGTTGGTGGCAGCTGCTCCTTACCCAGCCTAACCCTGTGAGAGCACCACTGTCACTCTCTTTACATCATTCTTAGGTTTTTTACTTCTTTTCATCCTCTGGATGCTTTTTCTCAGTACCTGACCTCTGTGAAGTGGAAGATTCCTAAGACAGGATGTTGTTTCCTGGTAGATAATGTTACACTTATTTTCAGCACTCTGTGTGGTTATCATAACCAGAGTCTGGAGACAGATCTGTTGTCAGCCATCACTTTTTGGTTTCAGGAGTGAAATCTGAAGGATCCTCACACAAAGGATGCCCACAAATGCAGTGCCTGAAGTATCTCCTCCACCCACAAGCTGTGTCCTTCCTTGCTTCCTGACAGCTGCCCTGGTGAGTGAGCAGTGCTGTGTGCAGTGGTTTTAGTGAGTGCAGTGGTATTTACTCACCCTTTTGGGGCTGCAGGGAGCCAGCACACAAAGCCCATTGTGTGCCCAGCCCAGGCCCAGCTGGGCCAGCAGCAGCACCCAGGGCCTCAAGGATGGCAGAGCTGTCCCTGGCTGGCACTGCCACCCCAGCTCCTCCCCACCCCTGCACACTGGGACTGGGCAGCATCTGCAGTCTTTAGACTGAAGAGTTAAGTGACTCCACAGGCACTCGATCCATTATTAAATGAGAACACATCTCAATGGATCAAACACTGGCTGCAAAAACAAGGAACCCCCTCTTCACTCCCACAACCCTCCTCTGTCTAAGGGGGAGCCTGGTTAAAATGTTCCTTGTGACAATTGCTTCCCTGCTTGTTCCTGCAATATCCTCGTTACCACAGGGATATTTACAAATAATGTTTCTATTTTCTGATTGCATCATCTGAGTCAGGGATTTAACAGCTCCCGGGGCCAAAGGGCAGCACGCCCTCGGGGTGCTGGGGAGGGAACTTTGCCACAGACTGCCTGTGACTCAGGAAGGAGTGTGATAAGAGATGCACAGGATTATCCTGTGTCTAATGGCTGTGCCTTCCTGCTCCCTCCACTCTCCAGCTCTGCACTTGCCCTGAACCAGCTGCTGCTTCCTGACACAAGTTCCACCTGCAGGGCGCTCTGGCTTCCCCTGAACAGCAGGATGCTGCTCTCACCCAGAATTCAGCAGAAGGCAAATACAGAAATACAAAGTTCCTGGACAGGCAGGATCTCTGGCAAGTGCCTGCCCTCATCCAGGGAACAGCACAGGAATATTCCCCCTTGAGCACATGTCAGCAGGCAGATTTGATTGTACATTGTAAAGGTGACTCCCCAAATTATTTGGAGGAGGCTTGAATAAGAAACTTTATTCTGGTCTTAGAAAAAGTTAAGGCTTTTCCAAATCCTACAAAAAGCATCTGAAATTGGATAAAGGTAGAAACTCACCAGTGTGGGTGTAAACCAGACACTCCTCCTGATGGAATGCCCACCTTTGGGAGACATGGGATTAACAGCAGATGTAGCTGCTTGGGGCCCTCAGTAATTCCTTCTTCTAACACAAGATTATTGTCACAGAGTCAGCTGGAAAGTGAAGCCACTGGCACCAGAGTTTACAGAGAACTTTGGGTGAAACAGAGCAGAGATGTCACACAGCCCTTCCTTCCCACATCCCTGCCACCCTCACTTATTTGCAGCAGCCTCAAAATCTTCCCATGATCCAGCAGAGACACAGGGAATCCCAGTAATGGGACTTCCATCTTCTTTCCATTTGGCCAGATCCCTCAGGCAGTGGGAGCAGCTGCAGACACAACTCTTGCCATGAGCAGGACTCGGTAGCATTCTGTGATGTCACCTCTCAGAGTCAGGAGGGCTGACACGAGGGGGGGGTCACTGGTCTGCAGAGAGAACCACACAGGAACCCAGCTGGTCTTTTGGACACAGGAGACACGAGTGGATCACTTCTAAACTCTGTTTCACTGCTCAGTGTTCAGGGTACCAGTTATAGCTACAGGTGACAGGTGACAGCCTCTGTGCTGGCTCCTCTCTGTCCCCAAGTGATGCTCCTGCTGCAGCCAGTGAGGTATGACAGTGACTCAGCACTGTCCCCAGAGTGCCACAGAGGCTGTCCCCACGTCACAGCCAGGCACAGCAGAAGCTCAGAGCTCCCAGAGGGGGCTGGAAGGAAACGGATCCTGTCAGCCCCCAGTGAGTGCTCAGGGTTGTGCAAGAGCTGGGGTTACCAGGAGGCACAGAGCAGGCTGGATGCATCCTGCCCCTGCCAGGAGCTCTGCTGCCTCTTTCTGCTGCCAGGGCAGAAATCTTTTAATTTTGGAACCAGCTACTCATTGTGCCATCCCACACACGGGGAGTCAATGCCTCCAGCCTCCATGAATGCCCAAGGAGGTGAATCAGGAAGGGCAATCACAGCCTCGTGGAGTGGTTGGGACATCATATCCAACCTCTGCAAGGCAGAAGGAGCAGGAGCAGATACAGGGCAGTAGAAGAAATGGGGCACCCACCAATGGGACACCCACCAGGAGCTTTGTGTGACACCCCCCAGGAGCTTTGTGTGACACCCCATAAGAAGCCCTGTGTCACACCCCTACAGGAGCTTTGTGTGACACCCCCCAGGAGCCCGTGTGACACCCCCATGAGCCCGTGTGACACTCCCCATAAGAACCCCTGTGTGACATCCCCCAGGAGCCTGTGTCACACCTGCCAGGAGCCCTGTGTAACACCCCATAAAAAGCCTGGTGTGACACCCCCCAGGAGCCCTGCGTGACACCCCCCAAGAAGCCCTGTGTGACATCCCATAAGAAGCCAAGTGTGACACCCCCCAGGAGCTTTGTGTCACACCCTCCAGGACCCTGTGTGACAGTCCCCAGGAGCCTGTGTTACACCTGCCAGGAGCCCTGTGGACACCCCATAAAAAACCCCGTGTGACACCCCATAAGAAGCTCTGTGTCACACCCCTACAGGAGCCTGTGTGACACCGCCCAGGAGCTCGGTGTGACACCCCATAAAAAGCCCTGTGTGACATCCCCAGGAGCCCGTGTGACACTCCCCATAAGAAGCCCTGTGTGACATCCCCCAGGAGCTTTGTGTCACACCCTCCAGGAGCCTGTGTGACAGTCCCCAGGAGCCTGTGTTACACCTGCCAGGAGCCCTGTGGACACCCCATAAGAAGCCTGTGTGACACCCCATAAGAAGCTCTGTGTCACACCCCATAAGAAGCCTGTGTGACACCCCATAAGAAGCCCTGTGTGGCACCCCCAGGAGATTTGTGTGGCACCCCCAGGAGCCCTGTGTGACACCCCATAAGAAGCCTGTGTGACACCCCATAAGAAGCCTGTGTGACACCCCCCAAGAAGCCCTGTGTGGCACCCCCAGGAGATTTGTGTGACACCCCCCAAGAAGCCCTGTATGACACCCCATAAGAAGCCCGGTGTGACACCCCATAAGAAGCCCTGTGTGGCACCCCCAGGAGCCCGGTGTGACCCCCCAGAGCCGTGTGCCAGCCGTGTGGCAGCCTCACCTGCAGGTCGGCAGGTGGCAGCCACGCGACGCCGATGCGCTGGCGCTGCCCGCGCTCCAGGGCTCCCCGCGGGCCGCGCAGCTCGAAGCCGGCGCGCTGCAGCTCCGCGCCGCCCTCCAGGCTGAACTCCAGGGCCTGCCAGGACACACGGCTCTGCTCACCCTGCCCAGCTGCCCCTGGAACTGCGGCCACCCGCCGTGACAGTCATTGTGTCACCTCGGCACCAAATACGCCGTTAAAATAACAGGGTTTATTCAGTAATTCAGTTCTGGGCTCAAAATTCCATATTCCAGAATTGAGGAAGCAAACTGCCAAATTAATCTAGTTGCTGACTTAGTATGATAATGCAATTCCTTATATTAGCCCCTGAAAAATAAGCTTTTCAGACACATAATATAAAATTTATCAGAAATGCATAAAGCTGCTTTTTTAATTTATAATTTTGTGAATTTTGGACAGAATGAACGAGCAGCCCTCTGCACACTGTAGGATCCCACACAGCCCCTGGCACAAACCTGCAGGTTTTATTTCCCTCACCTTCTTGGCTGCCAGCTGAGGACTCTGAATG
Organism: Passer domesticus; assembly: GCF_036417665.1. Taxonomy (NCBI): domain Eukaryota; kingdom Metazoa; phylum Chordata; class Aves; order Passeriformes; family Passeridae; genus Passer; species Passer domesticus. The sequence goes on along the minus strand of NC_087495.1, from coordinate 5,847,347 downwards.
GCCCCCACGGTGATCTCTGCCAGGGCTGGCTCTGCTGAGCCCTCCACGAACTCCAGGAGCAGGAGAAGGGACCTCACTGCTTCTTGTGGCCCTGAACAAACAGCAGCCAGGTCAGCTCTGAGCCAGCCAAAACTGAGCCCTTGGCATTTGGAGCCAACACAAACTGCACCAGGATGGTTCAGAACAAAGTGATGTGGCAAACCAGGAGCTGGCACAGACAGAGAGATCCTTTCACAGAGTTAGAGAGGAATTCAGGAAAAGGACTTTGGATAATTTGCAATTGCAAACTGCAATTATTACTTGTTTATCAAGTTCCAGGCTCGTTTTCTAGCCCATGGCACACACCTCTGTGTATTTTATTCCTACTTATGTGTGTGTGCTTGGACTTACTTACAGCTCAGGAGACAGGAGCTGTTTGCATCCTGTCCCAAGAAATTAAGGAAGAGCAACTTCAAACTCCCAGAAGTTTCATAACAGGACAAACAGGAGAATCCAGGATATGTGGTTGTATATGAAACAATTTCTTAAACATTTAATACACCTCAGAGAGGTGGCAGAAAGCAAATGGATCTTAATTCTTCACAGTAGTATTACATTATAATAATATTTTCAAAGAAGCTGCAGAGAAGACCATCATTAAGACAAAACTGCATTCACATGAAGAGAAAAACTTTCCTTAAGAGAAACTTTTGTGGTATTTTTGTGTATTATGAATATATGCTGTAACTTAATGCTTATTTTTTCAGAAATACAGGAAAAATTGCCTTTAATTTCCTTTTTTCTTAAAGGAGAGGACATTCCCAAGGCTGATCCCTCCCTGTTCCACAATAAACACTGGTGGCACTTTACCTCTTTCCAGCGCTTCCCGTGGTGCCACAGGGGAGGTCACAGCCAAGGACTCCACGGGCACGTCCAGGGGCACTCCCCCCTCCACAAACATGGGGTGGTCCCGGGCTGCTCCCTTCAGCTGGATCTCGTGGGCTGTGTGCTGGGGAGACAGGAAGTCCTGGGTGCAGGTGACAGCTCGGGCACCTGAGCCAGCAGCGCCAGGAAATGGCAGCATCACCTCCCACACGAACGATGCCAATGATCCCAATGCAGGAGTGCTGCACCTGCCCCTGGGCTTGCCCACTCTGTTTTAAACAGCCCTGGAAATGTGCCTCAGGAGGGCACTGGACAAACGATTTACACACAAGGCACTAAAAGAGGCAAAACTTTTCTGTGGCCAAACTTGGGTCAAGCGTCCATTCACCCTCGGTTTATCCTGCCGTGCATTCCTACCTGCAATAAATCCCACAGCTCTCGCTCAGCCCGGCTTTGCAGTGCTGCTGCTGGGCATTAGTGGTCACTCTGCACCAACTTTTGGTGTCCTGGCAGGTGCCCAGGGCTGCCCGCGGCGCTGCCACCTGCGCATCCGGCCGGAGCATCCCGGGCAGCTCCGCAGATGGAACCTGGCAGCGAGCGGCTGCAAGAGCAGCTCCCTCCTGCTCCTGCCCTGCTCCTGCTCCTGCTCCTGCCCCTGCCCCTGCCCCTGCCCCTGCTCCTGCTCCTGCCCCTGCTTCTGCTCCTGCTCCTGCCCCTGCCCCTGCTCCTGCCCCTGCCCCTGCCCCTGCCCCTGCTCCTGCTCCTGCCCCTGCTTCTGCTCCTGCTCCTGCCCCTGCCCCTGCTCCTGCCCCTGCCCCTGCTCCTGCCCCTGCTTCTGCTCCTGCTCCTGCTCCTGCCCCTGCCCCTGCTCCTGCTCCTGCTCCTGCCCCTGCCCCTGCCCCTGCTCCTGCCCCTGCTCCTGCTCCTGCTCCTGCTCCTGCTCCTGCTCCTGCCCCTTCTCCTGCTCCTGCCCCTGCTCCTGCCCCTTCTCCTGCTCCTGCCCCTGCCCCTGCCCCTGCCCCTGTTCCTGCCCCTGCCCCTGCTCCTGCCCCTGCTCCTGTCCCTGCTCCTGCTCCTGCTCCTGCCCCTGCCCCTTCTCCTGCTCCTGCCCCTGCCCCTTCTCCTGCTCCTGCTCCTGCTCCTGCTCCTGCTCCTGCTCCTGCCCCTGCCCCTGCTCCTGCCCCTGCCCCTTCTCCTGCCCCTGCCCCTTCTCCTGCCCCTGCTCCTGCCCCTGCTCCTGCTCCTGCCCCTGCTTCTGCTCCTGCTCCTGCCCCTGCCCCTGCTCCTGCCCCTGCCCCTGCTCCTGCCCCTGCCCCTTCTCCTGCTCCTGCCCCTGCTCCTGCCCCTGCTCCTGCCCCTGCCCCTGCTCCTGCCCCTGCCCCTGCTCCTGCTCCTGCCCCTGCTCCTGCCCCTGCTCCTGCCCCTGCCCCTGCTCCTGCCCCTGCTCCTGCTCCTGCCCCTTCTCCTGCCCCTTCTCCTGCTCCTGCCCCTGCCCCTGCCCCTGCCCCTGCCCCTGCTCCTGCTCCTGCTCCTGCCCCTTCTCCTGCTCCTGCTCCTGCCCCTGCCCCTGCCCCTGCCCCTTCTCCTGCTCCTGCCCCTGCCCCTGCCCCTGCCCCTGTTCCTGCCCCTGCCCCTGGTCCTGCCCCTGCTCCTGCTCCTGCTCCTGCCCCTGCCCCTTCTCCTGCTCCTGCCCCTGCCCCTTCTCCTGCTCCTGCTCCTGCTCCTGCTCCTGCCCCTGCCCCTGCTCCTGCCCCTGCCCCTTCTCCTGCTCCTGCCCCTGCCCCTTCTCCTGCTCCTGCTCCTGCTCCTGCTCCTGCTCCTGCCCCTGCTCCTGCCCCTGCTCCTGCTCCTGCCCCTGCCCCTTCTCCTGCTCCTGCCCCTGCCCCTTCTCCTGCTCCTGCTCCTGCTCCTGCTCCTGCTCCTGCCCCTGCTCCTGCCCCTGCTCCTGCTCCTGCCCCTGCCCCTTCTCCTGCTCCTGCCCCTGCCCCTTCTCCTGCTCCTGCCCCTGCTCCTGCCCCTGCTCCTGCCCCTGCCCCTGCTCCTGCCCCTGCCCCTTCTCCTGCTCCTGCCCCTGCCCCTGCTCCTGCCCCTGCTCCTGCTCCTGCCCCTGCTCCTGCCCCTGCCCCTGCTCCTGCCCCTGCCCCTGCTCCTGCTCCTGCCCCTGCTCCTGCCCCTGCCCCTGCTCCTGCCCCTGCTCCTGCTCCTGCCCCTTCTCCTGCCCCTTCTCCTGCTCCTGCCCCTGCCCCTGCCCCTGCCCCTGCCCCTGCTCCTGCTCCTGCCCCTGCCCCTGCTCCTGCTCCTGCTCCTGCCCCTTCTCCTGCTCCTGCCCCTGCCCCTGCCCCTTCTCCTGCTCCTGCCCCTGCCCCTGCCCCTTCTCCTGCCCCTGCCCCTGCCCCTGCTCCTGCCCCTGCTCCTGCTCCTGCCCCTGCTCCTGCCCCTGCCCCTGCCCCTGCCCCTGCTCCTGCCCCTGCTCCTGCCCCTGCCCCTGCTCCTGCCCCTGCCCCTGCCCCTGCTCCTGCTCCTGCTCCTGCTCCTGCTCCTGCCCCTGCCCCTGCCCCTGCTCCTGCTCCTGCTCCTGCTCCTGCTCCTGCCCCTGCCCCTGCCCCTGCTCCTGCTCCTGCCCCTGCCCCTGCTCCTGCTCCTGCCCCTGCCCCTTCTCCTGCTCCTGCCCCTGCCCCTTCTCCTGCTCCTGCTCCTGCTCCTGCTCCTGCCCCTGCTCCTGCTCCTGCCCCTGCCCCTGCCCCTGCTCCTGCTCCTGCTCCTGCTCCTGCTCCTGCTCCTGCCCCTGCCCCTGCCCCTGCTCCTGCCCCTGCCCCTGCCCCTGCTCCTGCTCCTGCTCCTGCTCCTGCTCCTGCCCCTGCCCCTGCTCCTGCTCCTGCCCCTGCCCCTGCTCCTGCTCCTGCCCCTTCTCCTGCTCCTGCCCCTGCCCCTGCCCCTGCTCCTGCCCCTGCCCCTGCCCCTGCTCCTGCCCCTGCCCCTGCTCCTGCTCCTGCTCCTGCTCCTGCTCCTGCTCCTGCCCCTGCCCCTGCTCCTGCTCCTGCCCCTGCCCCTGCTCCTGCTCCTGCCCCTTCTCCTGCTCCTGCCCCTGCCCCTGCCCCTGCTCCTGCCCCTGCCCCTGCCCCTGCTCCTGCCCCTGCCCCTGCTCCTGCCCCTTCTCCTGCTCCTGCCCCTGCCCCTGCCCCTGCCCCTGCCCCTGCTCCTGCCCCTGCTCCTGTCCCTGCTCCTGCTCCTGCTCCTGCCCCTGCCCCTTCTCCTGCTCCTGCCCCTGCCCCTGCCCCTGCCCCTGCCCCTGCCCCTGCTCCTGCTCCTGCTCCTGCCCCTGCCCCTTCTCCTGCTCCTGCCCCTGCCCCTGCCCCTGCCCCTGCCCCTGCCCCTGCCCCTGCCCCTGCTCCTGCTCCTGCTCCTTCTCCTGCCCCTTCTCCTGCTCCTGCTCCTGCTCCTGCCCCTGCCCCTTCTCCTGCTCCTGCCCCTGCCCCTGCTCCTGCTCCTGCTCCTGCTCCTGCTCCTGCCCCTGCCCCTGCTCCTGCTCCTGCTCCTGCTCCTGCCCCTGCCCCTTCTCCTGCTCCTGCCCCTGCCCCTGCCCCTGCCCCTGCCCCTGCCCCTGCTCCTGCTCCTGCTCCTGCCCCTGCCCCTTCTCCTGCTCCTGCCCCTGCCCCTGCCCCTGCCCCTGCCCCTGCCCCTGCCCCTGCCCCTGCTCCTGCTCCTGCTCCTGCTCCTGCCCCTGCCCCTTCTCCTGCTCCTGCCCCTGCCCCTGCCGGGCCGTGCTGGGCAGGGGGAGCTCCCCTCTCCCCCTGCTCTGCCATTAAATTCTCCCTGCAGGAGCCCCGTGCTCAGCTCCCGTCCCCTCCTGACCGCGCCCTGGGGTGACGGTGACAGGGATGGACCCCACGTCACTGTTTTTATCAATTAATAACTGAATATCTAGACCTGGAAAATGCCAGAGGGGCCCAAACGTGCCCTTTCCTCCCTACATCAATTCAGCCAATATTCAGACTGTTTTCATAATCCTGGTTGTCTCACCTTGCCAAAGAGCAGCACCTTGAGACGGTCGGAGTAGTAGAGACTTTCATGATCAGGACTGAAAGTAACCACGAAATCCTGGCTCATCCCAGCCTCAATTTTTCCTTCTGTTGGGGAGACACTGAACACACTGAAGCCATTATAGTTCTGTGTTCCTGGTAAATATAAATGAGGATACAGATAAGAAAGGAGGACAGCTCCATTTTACTTCTTCATAAATTTTAAACCCATTTAATTTTTGTTGGAACAGCAAATAAATAAGAGCTGATACATGGCTTTGCAGCAAAACAGGGTGTTAGGAACACCAGATAAATCCATCCATCCATCAGTTTGATGCATTAATCTCCAGAGGAACTGAAGCAGCATCACCAACCCTTGCTGTATTCTGACATGTTTTTACACATCTGGACATCTTTAAATGGAATCTTTAATACACAATTACTGTGTGGGTTTATTTAGATTTAAACACTAATATCTCCTTACTTGTGGGTATCTGCTCAGGCTGCACAAATTTACAGCTCCCCATACTGAAAGAATTGCTACAGCTCCTACTGGGGAGCAAAATGAAGTCTTTAATTTCAGGGCTGTGATGCCCAGGTCTGACAGTTGTGTGCTGTCAGAGGACACAGCTATGCTGCTTTCCACCTCCTGAGTCTTTAGCAGAGGAAAAAGAGGCAAGAATAAAAGGAAGTTTACCAACAATCTCTGTTCTCTGCAGAGAGGGTGTAAGAAAGGAGGGGATTTTCTGCCGGTCTCTGTCCCGTGTTGGTGAGAGCGACTCCAGTTGAACAGAGAACAGCAGGGTCAGGCTGGAGGTGTTCTTTATCTGGGGACATTCATTCACACAACAGCATTTGCATGAAGGAAATTGATTCTCAGGCCTGTAAGGTCCATAGTTTGCAAAGTGGCTGGATTTATTTTGCTGCATTAGTGCAGCTCTGTGTCCCCAGCTGCCACCAGAGGCACAACCAGTGCTGCCCATAACGTGCCACACCAACCCCCTCTGCATCAAATACTGGGCTTTGCTTATTGACACATTGGACAAAATGTGGGAGGAGACAGTTTGTGTTGTGTTCCTCCTCACAGGAACTCCTGCTGTGCTCTGCAGCTCAGCAGGGGCCTTACCTGGACTGTGGCAGTCACCGTGTCCCTGGCCATGACGTAGCCCATGTCCAGCACCTCTCCCACGGAGCACTCAGTGCTTGGCACCACCCCGTGCCCAGAGAGGTGGAGGCTGAGGTTGGTCTTGGCCACCTGGATGTCCAGAGTTTCCAAGAACTGCCCAGAGGGTGCCTGGGTTAGTCCATGTGCTCAGGGAACCCCCACCCCTCCAGCCGAGCCCTCCCAAAGGACCATCCCCAAACTGAGACAAGATCCAAAGGTTTGGGCAGGAACAAAGGTTTTTCCTGTTGGTAACACGTGTATCACACAGCCCTTATGTCTCTCCTGCTTTCCCCCACTGCTCTTGTATCTTTTACTCACCCATTTGTCCTCACTTGGACAAAAAGAGATGATGAGGGGTTTATTTTCACCTGGCTCAAGCGTTCCAACTGCTCTGACCAACAGGAAGGGGCCATTGGGATTCAGAACTGAGAACCCCAGCTAAAACAGTGCAGCTCAAGGAAAAAAATCATAAAGATTGGGACAAAATATATGAGAATAGATTCTACATATTGTTTACATGTCTTTGGCCTGAACTAAGCATCTGTAAGCTTTTGAGAGATCAATAACCAGAGAGAGAAGATGAGCTGGTGCTTTAGTGTCCAGCAGCTCCTCCTGCAGAGACACAGCCTGACTAAGCAGAGGCTGAAGGCTGAGCTCACGTGCTCCAGACAAGGATACTTCCAGCTTCCCTGGGGAGATGTTTTCTATTGTAATTCTCTTCATCATTCTGTGGCCTGCAAGGAATGGAAACACTTCCCAAAGTGAGGGTGCTCATCCCTCCCATTCCTCCCCCTCACTTGTGCTCCTGCCTGAGCCAGACTCATCCCAGGCCTATGGCTGAGGCACCACTCAAAGCTCACCAAAATGCTTTCAACTTCTGGAGCTTCCAGGTCCTTGTTTGGGGATCAGATCTGCTCTTCCATGGGCCTCAGCTGGCCAGAGGCTCCTTGTTTTCCACCTAAACACCCACTAAGGGCTAATTTCTATCCTGACTTTTGAAAATGCAAAGCTGCTGGGAAGAACTCACTATCAGAGAGAAATAACTCCAAACCAGAATTCAAACTCCATACCTACAGCAACATCCCCAAAATCAGCCACGTTGATCCCGGAGTCAGAGGTGATCAGAACAGGTGGGGGCACAGCAGGGCAGTGCAGCTCCAGGTACAAGGTGTTGTGAGGGCTGCAGGGAGAGCAAAGGCAGCTGGGGAACAGAAGGGCAGAGCTCTGGGATCACAGACACAACAACAATGCCAGGGCTCTGCTCTGTCCCAGGGAGTGACAGCACAGCACAGGGCTCGGTGACCGACTGTGCCTGAGCAGAGATGAGCTCCAGCTGCCTCAAAGTTTTCACACAATTATTCCTTCAGCTGCTTTGATATTCATGTGTTTGATTCTTATCCAACTGGTGGGCTGGGAGCATGAGTTTCTACCACTGAGCTATGAAGTAATTAAGAGCAGAAAACAAATTTCTCCCCCAAGTGAATAAATCAGCAAGCCCACCATTTCCCCCTCACATCTCTGGGGATCCAAGTGCACCCACCTGCAGGTTAAGTTCCCAGAGCCCTCCTCTCCACTGGCATGGCCACTTGCAACAGAGCATGGGATGATGTATTTGTTGAAACTCCCTCTGAAACTCCTTGTCAGGAAAGCCTGGGCTGCCCTATAAGCATCAGAACTAGAGAATCCAGGAATAGGAATTATCTCAGTGAGTGAGAGAGCAAAAAAACATCAAATAAATATCTGCTGAGCTATTTGTGATTATTGTTTCTTAGTCACACATTCAAATTTGAATGTAACAGTGAAATTAAATGACTGTCAGTAATGGACCTACCCTATAAAGTGCTTGGCTTTTGTTGCCAAAAGAGAATAAAAATGAAAAACCCAGAAAACAAATGTTACACTAAAGACTGCAAAAGCCTCAAGACAATTTCCTTTGGTTAAACACATCAAGTGTTTCAGTGTCTTCCAGTACTTCTACATCATTTCAATGACATGTAAACACACAGGATCACATTCCTCTAATGCAGTCTGTAGGCAATACTTCTAAAATAGGGATTTTATTTTTACAATCTCTGCTGAAAATGTTTAACAATTATAATTAATGGATTGCAATGAACATGGGATTTTAGTAAAAGATGTCAAAACATGCAGTACAGCCAAATGCCTGTTGCTTCAGTACGTATTTACTTCCAAATACTGACAAATTCCTGAGGCTGGGCAGAAGGGTGGCTCTGAGAAGCTGAATTACCTGCTGTACCAGGGCCCTCAGGCATCACATTTTGCATGTGAGTCTCCCAGTGCTGTTGATGTTGACTCTCCCTGAGGTGCTCACAGTGCACAGGGACTGCTCCAAATGCACATTTCCAGCAGCATTTCCCTGCCAGCACTGATGCTGACCATGACCAATGTGCTGGACTGTGTGAGCCCTCAAATTAAAACCAGAAATTACTCTCTGCCATGGATTTGGGCCATCAGCTGGTCCTGGATGTGTTCACAAGAGGTTTTTTGAGTAGTTTCTGTTGGTGCCCAGGTAAGCTTTGCAGTTGCCCTTTCCATAAACCCCGTGTTGGCTCAGCCCCATCCCCCCTCAGCCCCAGCTCCTGCTCCCTGACAGATTCTTTGAAGTCTTCAATCCTTCTGATGCATAAAGGGATTCTTTGCCTCACATGAGAGGGTACAGCTGTGTGGCTCACAAGCAGCACTAATTTTGGAAACAGCCTCTGCAACACAGCTGAAGCTGTTCCCTCTCCAGTTTGCTTTCTTGTCTACCTACAGCTTTAGTAGATTTATTAAACTACTTCTAAAGAGAATGCTGTCTGTGTAGTACAAGATGCTTCTGTTGACTTACTCAGGCTTTAACTCTTCGGGTTTTGGCTCTTTAAGGCTGTGTACAGAAGCCAGGCTTTTCCTGCTTCCAGTCTTTCCTCTGGGGATGGAAATGCTCAATTTTCTTTGCTCTTTCTTTGAATCTTTCTTCTTTTTGCCCGTTGGAGACTGAGGGGGATCACTGGAAATCTGACCAAGACAGGAGTGAGCAAAGACACAGAGCAAGGAGGTGACACAGAGCAGGGGACAGGGGACACCAGGATGATGGTGACAGCCCACAGACACAGTAGCTACTACAGACAAATTTCCAATAGTGTAAAGTTTAAAAATTAGGTTGAAATGACATATTTTACTCCCTCTTAGAATAAGAGGTCTCCTCTTGGAGCAGATGAGTCTCTATCTCATGGCAATTTTACCTGTTTATCTCATAATCCAAGACAACCACAGGTGCTCACATAAATTAACTGACCTAGGGGTTGCATATAAATTTCCATGGATGCTGTAAATCTTCAGGAAGTTTAGAAGCTTTTTTTTTTTTTTTTTTAAGAGAATTTCAGTTGGCATTTGCAACAAAACCCTCTAGGAATACTTTAGAAATTGTGAGCATGAAATTAAATTATTGCTCAGAGAACAGGCCACACACTGAGTGCAGTCACAGGCAGGTCCCCCATGGACCACGAGCTTGGGCTTCATTAATATGCAAAGAATTTTCTGATAAAAATACCATCCAGAGAAACAAATATCTGGAAGTGCCAGACCAGCAGCATGTGCTGTTCTTAGCATTCCTTACTTGTGCTCCTGCCTCTGGCACAGCTGCTGTGCTGAGCCTCCTCGTTGCCTCCTCCCTGATTTGCTGATCCGACAGCGCCGGGCTGAAGGACACTCGGATGGAGCTTTTCTGGGAATGGCAGAGCACACACAGCAGTGAGGGCACAGCTCAGCCCCCAGGCACGTGGGACACCTGCAGAGCTCAACAGGAGCACACACACAAGGAGATCCTTTCACAGAGTTAGTGAGGAATTGAGGGAAAGGAGGGTTTGGGTAATTTGTAGTTGCAAAGTGCAATTGTTACTTGGTTTTCTAGCCCGTGGCACACACCTCTGTGGACTTCATTCCTGCTTATGTGTGTGTGCTTGGACTTGTTTACACAATTCACACAAGTGCACTTCTGCTTGGAGGGAAGCACAGCATCCTCAGGGTGAGGGCACTGCAGCTCTTTTGGATGTCCAGGATGTCACAGTGGGCTGGGTTTACATGGGCAATACTTCTGATATTTAAACATTCTTCATATTAATCACAGTGACAACACTGGGGACAGAACACCCCCATAAGGCATTAGCCAGATTTGGTGCTTAACCCTCCTGTCTGATTTAAAACATTCTTTCAAACAATACAAAATATTCCAGCTCTTCTAACAACAACTGATGTTTTGAGCTGTGTTTACAAGCGACAGCCTTTGTAAGGATGCAGATGATCAAAGACCTGGCAGAACAGCTGAGAATTCAAGTGAATTTACCTGCCCAGGCAGCACAGTTCCCACAGAAGGTGCAATGGTCACAGGGCAGTCCTGGGGCACGTGGAATTCAAAGGAAGTGGGGCCAACTGGGACAGGGCTCCCACTGCCAGCCCGTGGGACAGGGTGGGTCAGGGGGTTCCCATCCACGTGGGAATTGAGCACTTCCAGAGTGGCTGAAGACACCGAGTTCAGGGCTGTAGCAGCAAACTGAACCAAGGAATGAGACAATTCAAGAGGTGGGTGGACTCCAACTGCTTTGCATGACAGCTTGAATTGTCTAAAAATAAACACATGATAAATTGTCTCAGCATAAAATAGTGTCTTAATCAGCCCGGAAAATAGGGAGCTAATCCTGTAGTCCCTATTTAAGCAGAATTTCAAGCTTGCAATGGGAATTTTGCCTAAAGATGAACAATAATACTATCTATTTTTAATGCACAATTGGCCAGAGTCCCTGCTTGAATTCTTCCTCTGTGAACTTCTGGAAATACATCCAGTCAAATCAAAGTTTATGCCATCATTATTGCAGTAGCAATGGCTTAAAGCACAGAGCATTTTTACAAAAAAGAATTCCTTCAGTAGTTGAGCTGAAAAAGCAGCAGAGCACTGCAGAATGAGGGGCTGGAGCTTTGGTGTGGGACAAGGATGAGCTTGAGGAGGGCTGGGAAAAGTCACCTCAGTGAAGACAGATGTGAAAACCAAGGATGAAACCAAGAGGCACTGAGCAACTCCTGCAAGTGGAGAATTCCCACCTGCTTCAGGTGCTTATCCCAGCCTCACCTCCCCAGGGCAGGCAGGGATTCAATCTCTGAGCTGGGTTAACATTCAGATTTTAGCTTCCCTGCTCTCCATCCATTAACACACCTGTTGATCTCTGTCCTGCAGGTGAGCTCAAAGCTGTATTCTTTTGCCTTGGTGGCTTTAAAGATTATGTCCAGTGTCAGGCTTTCCAGGGGAAGAATAATTCCAAATCCATCGTTGGGTTGAACTTCAACAAACTTCAAAATGGCAGGATAAGAAATTATTAGTTAAATTATCAGTTTACTAATAAATTAAAATAAGACATTACTGGTAAGATTTAAAAAAAATTGTTATTAAATGTGGAACTGTCAGGAGAAAGAGAAACCTTCCAGGGATAAGGTTTTGTCTGAGCCAGTGCCCAGAGTCTGAGGGGCAGATTTCTCATCTCAAAGTAACTCAAAAGGCATTAAATGCATTAACTCAGATTTCAGGAGAATACTGAATGAAATATGGTAAAAATCTCAGCAGTTGGCCCATGCCTTTGAGAGCTGATTCCTGCCTGGGCAGGGTCAGGAGCAGTTCCACACTCAGGCTGTGCAGTGGTTTGTGCTGGAGCTGAAGATGGTTCTAGAAAGTCTCCCCAGCACACTTCAAGCTCCTCAGGAAACACATGCTGGGAAGTCAAGCTTTCATGAAGCTGAAGTTAGCAATTTCTTTTAGCTAGTCCTTGATTTTAATCCCTGAGCCAGCAGAGAACAGGACAATGCCCAATTAACTGCCAGGTTCCTCCAGCCCACATGAACCCAGCAGCTCCTGTCATTAAATTTGTGCTTCCACGTCTTCCAACCACTCAGAAAGTGCCCAGGCATGGCTTGGGATGGTTCCCAAGGAGCACTGTAAAGGGAAGCCTTTGGGCATTTGGTGCAAAGAGGGCACATTCCTCAGCCACAGCCCCAAGCCTGGTTTATTTAGGGGTAAAAGTGTCCCAAGTGTTCTCTTGGGAGATCTCTTGGTGTAAAAACCCAGCAATTCTGATAGGAAAAGGTGAGGAGCAGGAAAATCTCCTCCCGGGGGTGGCAAATGCAGAGGTGTCACCAGGGAGATTCACACAGTCCAGGACAGAACTCCACAGGAGCAGGATTCCCATGGGGCTGCAGGAACCAGTCATGATTTATTTACACTCACACTGAACACGTTCCCATGACACTGAAATCTATTTTGACAGCAGAGGGGGTGTGTGTGGGATAAGTCCATACCTCTGGCAGTCCCACAAATCCAAACTCCTGTGGCAAGATGGATTTGTTTGTTAGGGTGACATTTGCCTGCACAGCTTCATAGATCGTGCAGTATCCAAAGCTGATCTGGGCTGGGCTGATTTCCAAATCAGAAGTGGTAACAATGGCATGGACAGTAAAATTAACTTTTTTAGCCTGAAACAAATGCAAGAGAACAGGATAAAAACCTCCATCTGTGGGTTGTAAGGAGAGGATTTAAATGAAATGTCATCCAAAAGGAAAAGTGCAAGAAAAATTACTCTGTTCCTTGACAGTATCATGAGATCAGCACTGAGGAGAAAGGATTTCTCCTGTATTGCAAATATGAGACAAGAAAAAATGAACAAATCTGTATCAACACTTAAAGCATCTTTTACTATTATCACAGAGCCTCAATTAGTAAAGAACTAATCTAAAATTAGGTATCATTAAGTGAAAATTCACTAAAATAATTTACATAAACTGTCAGTCTCATAATCAGCATCATAAAAATCCCTGACCTTGTCCACGATCAGGATTGTCACTGGGGCCTCCAGGATTCCTGTCTCTGCATTGAAATAGCTCCCTGCATCTTCAGGAAGGGACTGCCTGAAACCCCAAAAGTACAAATCCACTCAGTGCCATTAAAACATTCTATTTTCTCACTAAGGGGAATAATGAACTTTTGATGGATTATTTATGAACAGAATGAAAAACAAACCGAATCCTGTTAGTTAAGGCCTGAAGGTTTTATTATTCACAGCTTTTAGTCTTCATTTAATTGTCCTCAAATTGGAGGATTCACCTGGTTAAGTATCAACTCCAGTTCTTCACTGAAGAGAATTCTTAATGAAATTCTGCTTGCAAGATAAATTCAAATATTAGAGAAAATGGAAAAAGAATGGTGGAAGAAAATGCCAATCAAAAATTAGTGACCTGTGAAGTCCCACCTCCTGACCAAGGGAAGAAGATGCAGTCAGGTCAAGAATATTCTGGATTTGTCCCAGATTTCCTTCAGCCTGGCACCCCTGGCAATGCTCTGAGCAGGAGGGCATGGGCTGCAAGGCAGAGATGTCAGAATGATTGACCTTGTACAGCTATATTGGATTTTTTTGGTTTTTAAAGGCAGGATTTTGGACACACACAGGATTTCAAGGGTGGTCACAGAGGTCAGCATCCATTTATCCTTTTTTTTTTAAATGCCATCCAGTCATTTAAAATTCCGAAAAATTAAAAGCTTACTCTCTAATCAGAATATAAACCCTGTGCATGTCTGCTGCAGCCCCAGCCAAGGCAGTGCCTCCCTCTGGCCCCTGAGGCTGATGATCAGCCTGAGGCAGAACCACTTTGTATCCCAAATCAGAGATAGAAAGTGAAAAACCTGGAGCCCAGCAGTGCCTGAATACCAACCAGCCTAAGAATTTATAAAGAATGTGCAGGTTTTCTGTAGGTGAAGCATCTTGCTGTCACGAGCTCCATTCCAGAGCTTCAAGCCAAGACAATACAAACCTGGAGCATTTTTAGCTCTGCTGCTCTATTTATATCTCAGAGCACCAGAGTGAGTTGCTTCCTCTTCTTGGGTCTCCACAGTGCTCATGTTCTACTACTACTCATGGAATTGCATGCAACTCTTTAATGTATTGTTAAAGAATAAAAATAACACCCACTCAGTCACCATGGTGATCCAAAATCTTGCTGTTATTTTGCAATAAGGGTGATGTTCAAAGATGTTGGGAAGTTCTTTACAAATAGAACTGAGGTCAAGTGCAAGGGAGGAGTAGAGCATCAGCTTTCACTTTGTCACAGGACATCTGAATAGCAGAAGAAATTAATCTATTTCATAATAATCCAGAGGGGGAAGGAAATACTTATAACTGTATGGACACAGGGATGGACTCTAAATTAGCTGCTGTGCCTTGGGGAAAACGTCCTGGAATCCTTCAGAGAGTTTTATGAAAATGACACAATTAAAGAGAAACACAAAAGACAAATCAGATTTAGACTGCCAGTACCTGCAGGACTAGTTCCAAATGCAGGAAACTACAGGATGTTGTGTTTGGGAATTCTGAAAGGCAGCAGAGAAGAGAACTTGCCTTCAACCAAACAGGAAATGTTGGCTTCTAGCTCCCAGAAGCTGGGTTTGGGAACACCTGCCCAAGAATGTCTGTGTGCACAGAACACTCAGGAGAAGTTCCCGAGCCTTCAGGCAGCTCCCTGCTCCCTCAGCACTGCTGAGTGGGGGGTTCTTTTCCCTCTGGTGTCACTTGTAACACAGCTGCTCTATTAATAGAGCTCCTGATGCCAGCTCACTGCGAGCCCTCACGGAAATGTGTCACTGGCTCAGCTTCCCCTCAGCTCCCAGCACTCCCCCTGCATCAGTCTTTAAAATGATCTGTACCCTCAAACAGCCAGACACTTATTTCATGTGTCAGAAATGCCTTAATCTCAGCAAATCTCCTTTCTGAAGCTTCTCCATTTTTAAAGGAAGATTAAGGTTCTAAATCCAAGCTCTGCCTCCATCCCCTTGGAGAGGGTAACGGTGCCTCGCAGCAGCTCAGGTTCAGGAAGTGGAATATGTCACCATGTTACTGTTGTTGGAATCTGATGGGATCTGAGATGCTGCAAGAACTGTAAATACTCTGAGATCTCTGAATACCAACCTGGTGAAAATTTTGCAGTCAGGATAGAATCCAGAGGTGCTGAGCACATCTGTGAGAATCCAAACACATCCACAGGACTAAGAACCCACAGCAAAGAAGAGCAGGTTGGCAGCAGCAGTCAAAACCAAAGACACTGAATTCCATATGTCATTAATTATTTTTTGAAAAGAAATATCCTGCTAAATTCTTTAGGATGGCAATGATGAGGTAAATAAAATGAACAGTGGCCAGTGTGAGCTCTGGTATTTAAATTTTTAGAAACTGGAATTGTTTCCTATCCCTGAGCTATGTTTGTATTTGTATATGTTTTGTAAAACTTGCTGGGATAAAGCTTTTAGCATCAGATGTTATCTAAAACACCATGTGAAATTCATTCAATACCTTCATCATTTGGAGAAAAATGTACCTGGGGAGGAGAGATATGGACAGGAAGCTCAAGCACTCTCACCTTAATTAGCAAGCACAGGAGTTCTTGTCCAGAAATTATTCAATCAGTGATCCATGAAGCAGCCACCTGCCTCAGTAACCCCCCTCCTGGACAGGAATAGCTTCCCACAGAACGGGAGCTTGGAGTGTCACAGCAGTGCTGTCACCAAGGGGGGCATTGCCTCACAAGCTCATTTCCTCCTGGAGCATCTGGCAGCTCCCAGGGGGACAGGGGGGACCAGACCTGCACTGCAGCAGCACTCTGAGGTCCAGTCTGGACAGCAGGAGGGAACAACAACCCTGCTCAGCTTTTCCATTGCCACTGACTGAAATCCTGAACGATTAGACTTGGATTAATGTTGGTTACCTGGGCAGGAACTTGAGCTGTGCACTGAAGGATGACTGGGGCTGGATGTAGCCTGTTTTTGGAAGCAGCTCCATGTGCTTGCTCAGTTCTCTGCACACCTCAAACTTCAAACGCAGCGTGGTGGTTGCTCTGCAAACACATCAGACGTGTTTGGGTGGCTTTGAGGCCACTTCAGTGACTCTGGAGTCTGAGCCCTCCTGCCCCCACCCCTGCACTGTAATCAGAACAATCCCAAGCTTCGTTTGAAAATGATGGGCATGGAAAACTGCCACAGCAAGCTCACACAGTTGTGCTCTCTTTTAAGTACAGAAAACAAGGCTTGGAAGTTCTGTAACAAACCCAGCTGTAGCAAACAGTGCACAAACTGATCCAAAGAGATCTGTCAGAGCTCAGCACAGCTCAGTCAGGTCAGGAGCACTCAAAGCCAAGCTATTGTGAAATATCAGCTGATTATTTGCTCCTAACACTGGTTCTATCAATAGGATGATTGAACCTTGGTGATTTCTTTAAACAGATGTAACCTGTCCTCCAGCAGCAGAGATCCTGCAGGGCTGGAAGTCACAGCGTGGCTGAGCTGGTGCTGCCAGCTCCTCTGCTACACCTTGGGATCAATTTGCCCTGGGAATGGCACAGTGGAAACCAGGAATCCTCTGCCTGTCTATGAATTCTGGCCCTATCATAGCACAGCAACAGCCATGGATCATCCCCTGCTTTGGAATTTTATGCCTAAGTGCAAAATTGCCGAGCAATTTACAAATATTTCAGCTTGTCATTCTCCTTCCCCTGGACTGGTTTCCAAGCTGTCAGGCCAGATGGTCTCCTCTAAATCAACAGCTACAGCAAGTGGGGCTGGGAGCCTGCAATGATTTCTGACTGTTGACAATCTAAGAGAATTATATACTACTTCATTAAATCAGTGCAGATTATAACCTGCTGAAGAAATTACTTTTAAAAATTATTTCTATTGAACACAATTCTGATAAGACACTTTCACCCTTTATGCTGCTTATTTTTGCTGACGGATTACCACAGTCATCTTGACCAGAAAAAAACCCAAACAACCCAGAGCAAAACCAATATTAGCAACATTTTAATATTCACCAGAGCTTGCTGGGACATTCCAGTTCCAGAGGTATCTGACTCACTTGGAAACTTTATTTTCCCCTTGTGCTACAGCCTACAAGTCACAGCCAGTGGCTACAGGCAGGCTGCAGGAGGAATCCTCCTGACACACCAAGGGGAGTGTCAGCAGCTCCTGGAGGGAGAATCTGCTCAGGCCACAACAGAAGGATGGAATCAATCCATATTTTCAGGATAAAAAGTTGACACATGGTATTCCTGCACATGAAATACACTGAATTTCAGCCCACCTGACTGTCTAACAGGAAATTTTTCCTAATTATGGAAAATGGGAGATAAACCAAAGCCTTGACTTGCCAAGGTGCTAAGGACAGGCTACTACATATTAAGTGCTCTTAATTTAGTGAAACTTGGCAAAGGATCAGCAGGATTTTTCCCTCAGTTAAGAAGTTTTGCCCTGAGCAATTTGACAGCTTCCATCTTTGAGATCCCCTTGAACTCTTAAGTTTCATTAGGAGAGTTATTCTGCTTCTGTACTTGTAAGTTTTATCCCTGGGTTATCTAGACCAAGTAAAATCACTTACATAACAACTTGTGCTTGTCATATCTGTAAGCTGAATTTCTGAGATAACAGCTTTACTCATTTCTTTCCAACTGTGAAGAATCTCTGCAGTCTGTAATTCTGGTAAGAGGTTTAGAATGGATGCCTTCCACAGAACCAATCTCTCCCCCACCCTCCCACAAACCCACCCCAATCCTATTGAAATAGACTCTAAGAAATGCAAATTGTTAAAATAAGAATTCCATAGTGACTGCATCAGGTGGAGGGAAGACACCCAGCACCTGAAGACAATTAAATGTTCCCATAACTACTTTTAATAGCAGGAAATCTCCAGAAGCCAAGGAGCTGGAATATTCCCTTTATATCACAGTGCAAACAGAACCAGCCCTCAGACATGACTGACTTGGACTCTGAAACACCCAGATATTCTCCCTGTCAATCACTGTCTGCTTACTCTGTATAATCAGGGGGATCTGTCCTTCCACCTTAATGCCTCCATGGGTCAGGAAAAGCTGCACCTTCCCCATTTTAGAGTGAATGCAAAAGGCCTGACGTGATTTATCCAGCATCTAGCCCCAGGTCTGGGAAGACTCTTGTGAAACTGGCTTGCAGATCCTAAGTCCACCCAGGACTTTAATTGAATGCAAAATAGCTGAGGAACAACAAAATATTCTTCCATAAAATTCCC